>NC_137019.1:15013639-15523639 GCF_032717465.1 Coenobita brevimanus
GTAACAGCAATATACACAATGCCTAAGTGCGTGTTTGTGTATGTATATACTCGTATACCAGATGATGAATACATATTTTTTCCTTGTCTTTCAGGTACGAATGAGGGGAGCGTGAGTGAACTGTCTGCACTATTTGGTTATTCTTAAGGCTCTCTATTACTGAGTAAGTATTTGCACTAATAGTAAAGCCAAAACAGTAAAGTTCTTGACGTTTGTACAGTGTACGTAACTCTCTCTCTCTCTCTCTCTCTCTCTCTCTCTCTCTCTCACCTAATAACCTTTTCCCCTCCCTTATTCTCTCACCTCCTCAGCACCCCTCCCTCCCCCCTCTGAGCCCCCGGTGCGACGGCCAGGAACTAAACCCTCTGCATGGGATTAATTAGAGTCTCCTGAGTTGGCTAAAGTTAAGTGAGGGCCTCGGAGGGGGACGTGGGGGAGGGAATTTAGGTGGGGAAGTGGGTGAATGTGGGGAAGGTAGAGTAAAAGTGCTACACGGAACAGGATAGTTAGATTTAGGTGTATGGTTGGATTGGGAGGGATCGTGGTGGAATTTTTCGTGGAGTAGAGTGTTGAAGAGGAGGTAAGAAGATTGACAGCAAAAATGAGTGGTGGAAAATGGGGGTGGATGTAGGTGTATGGGTGGAGTGGGTGCCATGCGGATAACAGTGGAAGGTGGAATATGGGAATGGCAGATTAAGTAGCGGTGGGGAAAAAGTGGGAAGGGTGTGACTGGTGCTGGTAGGTGAATGGTGGGAGTGGTGGATACAGGTGGGTGCAGTGGGTGAGGATGGACGTGAAGGTTCGTGTGAAGGTGGGTTTCCTGTGACAAGTAGGAGTTCAGCTAGAGATGGAGGATGTAGATCAGCGGTTCCCAACCTGGGAGCCATGGGCCTTATTGGTAATATAAGATATTATAAGGTATTTGGTCTGGGTAAAACATGACAGAAATCAAGTATGAAATATACCTTACTGTGCTAGTTTAGCCTTAAGTACCGTATATTGGGGTAATTACCGTTTTCTGCACAATATCAAATATTAAAAATATATAAATATACGATCTGAGTTATATAGGGGCCATGGAGCTTCTCATAATTTTCTCGGGGGGCCACAGGACCAAAAAGGTTGGGAACCACTGACGTAGATGGAAGTGGGGCGGGGTGAGAGGGGTGACAGTCAGAATGCTAGTGAAGTGCGGATGATGAAATTAGTGGATTAAAGTTGGGCAGGACGTGAGGGAGGGTGGGAAGGGGACTAGTAAGGGTGTTAATGGTGGAGATTGGAGTGGGTGTGGCGGGCATGATGATATTCTGCCTCATCACGACACAATAACCCCCTTCCCTCATACGCAAGCACGCAAGCAAGCATAAACTAAAAACATCCATACATATATACTGACATAAACACAGACACATAAGCACACTCCCCCTCTACATCTTTTTCCCCACCCCCTCGCACATACTGTCACAACAACATGCACACATAGTTCCTCCCCATCTTTCCTCACCACCGAAGCATGAACACACGTGAACAGCAACTATATATACACAAAATACAATTAGATGTATATTTTCATTCTATATCAACTGTACACTTTAAACAATCGGGGAAACTCTCACGCACGCACCTTATCAGACACATACTGTCTACACACACACACACACACACACACACACACACACACACACACACACACACACACACACACACACACACACACACACACACACACACACGTCACACATAATCACACACCGCCACATACCAAGCATACACACACTCATGCATATCATACATACTAACGCCAGCACGAGGTATACACGCTCACCTCCCTTCCTCCTCCTCCTCCTCCTTTCCTTCCTTTATCCCTGCCTCGTTTCTCCCCCCTTTGTTGGTTCACTTCCCCCACTCTCTCTCCCTTATTCTCTTCCTAACTCTCCTCTCGCGCTCATTCCTTCATTCTTTCCCTGCCTCCATTCTCTCCTTTCTCATTCCACCTCTCTCTCTCTCTCTCTCTCTCTCTCTCTCTCTCTCTCTCTCTCTCTCTCTCTCTCTCTCTCTTCATCAGTTTATCTATTTATCCTCTCTTCATATGTTATTTCCTCTTTGGTCAGCGTGCCGTATAGGATTCAAGACTTTTTTGTTTGTCTGGGTCCCTGTGTATGAGTAAACAGTCAGGTTCAATCTGTGTTCTTCCAAGGTTGTTATCAGAAGAGAAAAACCAGACATACTCTAGTTTATTCAATCTCATCTGAGAAGAGAAGAGCCTTAAGCTTTTGAAAGATGGCTGCCGATTGGTGGTCCGAGTGCATTCATAAGTAACGATGGATTTCAAATAATTTTTACCATAAAGAGTAGTAATAACCATTTCAAGATTACTCAAATATCTAACCTTTCCAGTTAAAAAAATCAGATGTCAGTTGAATAAAAGAATCAAAGAATCGTAAAAATATAACGATAAAAACTTCCACGGGTTCAGAGAGTTAATGTTGACTTCTAAGACCAAAATAAAGAACTGTGCAAGACGCTGAGCTGCAGTTGCATATGACTACAGAAATGTATGCAAGTTTCGTTGAAGATGGGAAAGAATATGACATTAAGCGCTGCAACACGACAAAAGTTGGGTAATATATTTGCTGAGACATATGTTGTTACCTCGGGTTTTCTCAGCCATTTTTATTTTAGAGTTCGGTGTTCCCCCATCCTAACACACACACACACACACACACACACACACACACACACAAACAAACACACACACACACACACACACACACACACACACACACACACACACACACACACACACACACACACACACACACACACATTCTCTCTAAGCCTCTCTAGCCCCGGAAACACAAAAACTTTCCAGATTGAAAATAGTGAGATGAATGTGACTGATTCATGGTGACAAGTGGGTGAGGTAGGAGGGAGGTAAACACAATTCTTAACCCTTCACTTCGATGACGCACTGGGGTAGTCCGAAAACTGCACCTTCCTGTTTTGTGTGGTGCGGGTACGGCTCGGTCTACTGGCCTACTGGTGTCAGGAGCTAGACATTTAAACTACTACCTTTAATTACTAATTCCACGTGGTACAGGAGGCTTCGTAACACCCATTCCTTTGCTATTTATTTTGCTTATAACACTTTAACATTCTCTTGTCTGTTGCTTCTGTGGCCTTAATATCAAAATACTAAACATCACTAACATGGGAGCGGATGGAGAATGGTAATCTCCAGAATAGATAGCTAAGGATGAGGTGTTTCAACATTTCCCAAACGGCTTACAATACAACACTTACTTCTACACCAACGAAAATATCTGCAGTGTAGTGAACGGGTTAAATATGCACATAAACATTTCACACCAACAACGGTGTTGAGTGGGGTAGCCTGTATTTTTCAACCTAAACATTCTCCTCACCTCGCAGCCCAGCGCCCGAGCATATACCAAACATGAAACAGCAATAATGAGTCACAGGTAAACACACAGGTCAAAGGGTAAACATTCACAACACGGCACATTGTGGAACTTTCATGCATGCAGCCAAGGCAGGCAATGATGCACATGTGTTCCCTGGCACCCACACTCACCCAGAGGTTTACACAGGCATGTACATACACAGAACATACATACAAATAGTGATGCCACATGTTCACAGCTGCATACAATCCGAGGTATACAAACATACATAAACACAAACACATACAGTAACATACACACAATTACAATCTCTCTCTCTCTCTCTCTCTCTCTCTCTCTCTCTCATGCACCTATACAAAGATATGCGCGCGCGCACACACACAGACACGGACACACACACACACACACACACACACACACACACACACACACACACACACACACACACACACAAGCAAGCAAGCATGCACATAATTCTCACAAACAATAACACACTCACAGCCTCCCCTTCCTATACACTTTATGACCATACAAACGTACACACAACTACCCATAAATCTCTCTCTCACACACACACACACACACACACACACACACACACACACACACACACACACACACACCTTTTGCTACAGTTCTACGTGGCCTTCTAAGCTGCATATAATCATGTTCTAGGAGCAACAGTACATTTTCAAAGATTTATAATACTGGAGGAATTGGTGATTTTGTATATACAGTCTACAGCTACAGAGACACTTTTTTGTGCTAAGAAAAACTGTCTGAAGATTGGATGAATAATATGTAAATGTCATTATCGTACTGAAGGCAAAAATCCCTTCAATGTAATGCTGGATTTCATTTATGTTTTTACTATCTATCTATCTATTGCCAGACGCCATAATCCCGTACGGGGTGGCCATTTGACTCTGAATTATTTGTTTTACAGGGAGGGGCACTAACCCTCCACCAACCCACTTGACACGTTGAGATTTTTTAGTTTTAGGGACTGTGATGCAGCCTCCATTAACTTTTCACTGGCAAAGGTCTCCCGTAAACTTAATAAAATCGTCAACGAAAGCAAGAATAGAAGGCATAAACCGTCATCGATGAGAGGGTATTTACTTTCTCATTACCGAGACAACAAGTATTTTATTCCGTCCGGCATTAGGTTAGTTTATTTAGTTGAGATAAAGTCACAAGAGCCTGAAAATGCTGAATAAGGGTGCAGCTTCCCCTCTGCATTTACTGGGTGCGTCTGTTTTTTATTAAGAGCACTAAGTTCTCTTTATTGCATTAATTTCAGGGCCTCAAGTTAGGCGGCCTGAGCTATGACGCATCTTAAGCCGTAATGAAGGCGTATATCTCGCGCCCAGACGGCCCGCCCACTATATTAATACAAGGAATTTAACGCCCTCTTAATTGGCCCACTACGACGGAAACTCCCACACTCCGCAGTACAATATGAACCCCTTAACTAGGGTCCTTTCTGAGCTGAATAAAATCTGGTGGCAGTAAAAGTGAATTAATGAAATACCAAAGACATCCAAGTACTGTAGGAATTAACAGGAAATATAAACGCCATGTTACTGTACATGGGCGCTCCGGCACAAACGAACAGAATATAATATTAACCTCTTCACTGTGCCAGGTCTCTTCTGAGCTAAGTATTACCTAGTTGTGGTGGCAGTACTAGAGAAGAAACAGTCTTAAAAGGGGCGCTAGGGCACAAAACCGGGCTAATTTATTAAGGGGGAATTTGACTCCTCCATTTCAACAGATCAAAAATATAGGAGAGGTCTTGTACTGAAAAGGTAGATTCTCACTGCCAGGAGAGGTAATTTTCCTTATTTTCTTGTTGCTGCCAGACAATTTTATTCAGTTTCAGAAAACACTCTAATAATGAAGGTCTTAATAAAGCTTGTGTACAGGCATCTTTAACCCGTCAAGTTTAAAATGTCTCATAAGAGCTTCAAATCGTGTACAGGTAATTATCTTCAGCGGAATCCTTAGTCAGCGGAAAGATTCACTTTTCTACAGTAAGCCGTATATGGATCGAGACAGGATACAGAAAAACTCATAAAATATACAGAAAAACAGAGCAGGGAGTATTCGTTTTGCTCCCCACCCCCTCTAAACACACAAACACAGTACGGTCAAGTCCTACACAAATTCAGAGATATACTGCCACAGGAAACACGATGGGCAAAACACACACACACACACACACACACACACACACACACACACACACACACACACACACACACACACATACAAACCTTCGTGTGTTTTCGTGCTTGACGAGAAATAATAATGCAATATGCATAAAACCTCTCTTCAGAGTTCTCTACAAATATCAAAAGCCTCACTCTCGCCCCTACCTTCCACTTACGACTTCCAACGACCCCTCCTCAGAAACCTTCCGACCCCCATGACCTCTACTGCCTCCCACGACTCCCGTAACTCCTCCTCACTACCTCCCTCCCTGCACTGTAGTCCCCCTCTTGTCTATCCTTACGTCTGCAAATGCCTCCCCCCTCCCGACTCTACGACAACCCCCATGACCCCCTTCCCAACCATCACGATACCCCTACTCCCCATAATAATCCCGGTACCTTCCCCCCATGCCCTCCCCCACTATTCCCCCACCCCTCTCACGATCCCCTCCTCACGCACAATAACCTAACCTCTTGGTCTGTATGTATAAACTGCATATTCATAAACTGCCTTGAACTTAAACTGCGTAAAATATTGCTTCATTATGCTTTTGCCTTAACTCATACAGGTACTTGACAATTCACAACCAAACTTAGCCCGTTCACTATGATTTTTTTTTTTTCCAGACTACCACCAGACGATTTTATTCATCGGTTTAATTAATTTTCAGTTGTGAAGGGGACAGTTTTCTTTCAATCCCTTACACACACACACACACACACACACACACACACACACACACACACACACACACACACACACACACAGGAAGTATCTAGGCCTAACACATTCAAAACACGTTGACAACTGTGCTTCCATTATCTTAACTCGGCGTGGTCCTGGGAGTGGAAGGTTGTTGGCTAAATTGGTGTGAGGAACCCATCAAATAACACCTGCTGGAACCCCTCCCTCTCTCAAATTCTCCCGCGTTGTAATTGGAGTGCTACATCAACGCCAATATCATCTTCTGTTCATTATACATCAATGACACTGATTAATTTCGTACCAACTCATCAACGTCAATATTGTCGTCATTTTATTATACATCAACGACACTGATTAATTTCGCACCAACTCATCACCACCGTCGTTCAGAATGTAAGATTTTTATTTGCTTTTACCACAGCTTGGAAGGCACGAATGATGGGTGATAGTGGGCTAGGGGTGTATGATTTTCGCTGAGTACGCTGATGATAGGTACTGCAGATGCTTTAATTGTGTATTTTGATTATAGGTACACTTATATAAATACATGACTTGAAATTTTGCCTAAGTAACATGAAATGCTTAAATGACGAGTGAATGGAGGTGAGGCACTTTACTAGTGGAAATTTTGCATGAGGCACGCTAACATTATATAAATATTTGGATGTACAATCACCCAAAAAAGTATCCCCCCACCCCCAAGTCCGAAGGATATGAAAATCAGCGAATTCTGCACACATATAAATCAGTACTGTTTAGCACTGTGACAGTTTTCTCCTCTTTTGGGCTTTTACGAAGAATAAATCGATAAAGAAGAGGTGCTACAGAATATTTCACGGGGCAACGAGGGAATGAACAGTAATAATTTGTTCCTAAAACTCGAAACCACATTTAAAAGTATTTCGGATTATAAAATAGGGAAAAATAAACCGCTGAGGAAGAAGCAACGCTCAAAATAAACTGCCAAGATAGAGGTGTTAGGAAATCTCTCAACCTAACGAGGAAACAAACCGTAATAATCGGTTCCTCGAAAACGTAGTCATATCGACGAAATTCGCGGATTTAAATTTCATTTCGCCCGCCCCCGTCCGTAGCAATTAAAGTTAGTACGGGCCTTTAATGGGTTTAAATTGGGCGGATGCGACGCTGTGTTGTTGTTGGGCATTGGTGGCTGTGTTGTTGTTGTTTTGAGAGAGAGAGAGAGAGAGAGAGAGAGAGAGAGAGAGAGAGAGAGTTTTATCACCAGCCTCCACTTAGAATCACATAATCCAGTTTCTCTCCCAGACCTACTGTAGCTAATGTACCCAAAGCTACAGATCTCTCTCTCTCTCTCACGCCTATAAATCTTATGGCTCACCCAAATTTTGTTACACCTTCCGAAAAAATGTTGCCTTTCTCCGCATCGCTTCCTCAGATTCCGCGCTTATAAATATGTATGAGGAAGGGCCGGGCAGTAGAGGGTAAGGGAGGAGGAGGAAAGGGGAGTGGGCGGCAAGGGAGAGAGGCGGCAGGGGAGAGGGTGAGGCAGTAGGGCGGGTGAGGTAGAAGGGTGGGTGAGGCAGGAGGGAGAGTGAGGCAGGAGGGAGAGTGAGGCAGGAGGGAGAGTGAGGCAGGACAGGTGGTGGAGGAGGCACAAAGGAGGGGGGTGAGGCAGGGAGAAGTGACGTCAGATGGGGATGAGGGAGAGAGAAACAGGGGGAGGGTGACGTCGGATCGGTGGAGTGGAATCCAAGGGTGAAGAAGTTATCCAGGAGGGAAGGTGAAACAGGAAAGAGAAAACACCAACAGTATATGTAAAGCAGGGGAAAAAGAAAGAAGAGAAAAGGGTTAAGAAGAGGGAAGGATGAGGCAGCAGTGAGGCTGAAGTTGGAATGAAGTTGAGGCGGCACATGGGTTAATCAGGAGGTATGGTCATGAGGTTAATGGCACACGGTAGGTAAGATAGTAAATATGTCAGGCAGCAGAAAGAGGTAAGCAAGAGAAAGCGAAATTGCAAGGAAGGTGAAACGGAAGAAAACCGTAATGAAAGGGCAAGGCAGCAGTCAGGGTAAGGCAGGAGAGAAGGGTAAGGCAGCCAGTAAGGCTAGGCAGGGACCGACAAAGGCAAATGGCAGGGTGAGGCAGGAGGAAGGGTAAGAAAAAAAGAAGGGTGAGCCATGAATGGGAAGGTCAGGTGGCAAGGAAAGTAAAGTAGGCTAATTGGATAAGGCAGGGAAAGTAAAGGAGCAGGGAAGTAAGGAGGGTAAGGTGTGACAGGGAGGTAAAACAGCAGGTAGGGTTGGGTAGGAGAGACAGACAAGCTGAGTGAGACAGAGAGGGCAAGGCAGGGGAAAAGGTTAAGAAAATAGGATAAGGCAAGAGGGGGACAGGGACGGCAAAGCAGGAACGAAGCTAAGCCAGTAAGCAGGTTGAGACGCAAGGTAAGGCAGGAAAGGTAAGGAAGGGAGGCAAGAGGAAGACCCACTCTGTTCAGTATGCTGCCTCGACATCTGGCTCCTCTACGTGCAGTATTGAAACATATCACAAAAATATTCCCAGATATTTTCAGTAAGTTCTGGTATTGCGGTGTACTCTGGCGTTCCCGGGGTTCATATCGGTCAGATTTGTGGAAGGGGGAGGTTGGCTGGCACAGGGTCACCGTCATAGGCCACTCTTAAACCGAACTAAATTTTCTGGCACAAGCAAACAACAAAAGAAACCGGAAACATAGAACTGAAGAGGTTACTGGACGTCGCCTCTAACACTTTCACCACTAAAGTTGCCTTCTGAGCAGATAAAATGGTCTGCCGGTAGAAATAATAAAAGACATAACTGAACTGGAGGGTTTGTTGAAGACAATTTTCAACCACTTCACAGTGAGAGGTCTCCCCTATGGTGACTAGAAACATCTGGCGGTAGGAAAATCATACAATATATCCCAGTACTCACAAGGATAAAGGGAATTGTTTATTATTTTATCACCACAACTTGTCGCCACTAAGCAGTATATACTCTCTCTTAAGAGGTGAACAGATATTCCGTCAAACTGTTTCAACTGGCGAGGTCCTTCCGAAGTTTGCAAAAAAAAAAATTAGTCTGTCAGAAGCAAGGTTAAGACATTAAAAACTAGACGCTATGGTCGGAAAGAATTAATGGAGATATTTTCTAAGAACTCGTAAATAAAGGTCTCTCTCCTAAAATGGATAAAACAATCTGGTGGTAGTAAAGAAAATATATATAAAACGTTTCTGCACTGAAGCCTTTCTGCTTTTTATCTAATCCATGAAATACTAAGATCCTGAATCGTAAAAGTTTAATCTTAATTTTCCGCTCGGATCGTTTGGATGGATTGAAGTTATTTCGTTCTGGTTAACTCAGAAATAATACGTTCAGATGAAAGCAATCCTAGTAATGAAAGGGTATAAAAAATAGCTTGACTGACCATTTGAGAGAGAGAGAGAGAGAGAGAGAGAGAGAGAGAGAGAGAGAGAGAGAAGCGCACCAAAGAAGACAATCCAGGAAAAGAGGTGAAGATGGAAAAAGAGAGATCTGGGGAAAATAAGGAGAAAAAGTTAAATGAGCAGGAAAAGGAGGAGAGCGTGAAAGGAAACTGATATAGGATATTGGGAAGAGAAGGGAAGGGATGGGAAGGGAAGGGAAAGAAAGAGGATGGAATGGGATGGGATAGGGTGGGATGGGACGGAATGGGACAGGTGGGAAGGGATGGGAAAGGGATGGGACGGGACGGGACGGGATGGGATGGGACGGGACGGGACGGGATGGGATGGGATGGGATGGGATGGGATGGGATGGGATGGGACGGGACGCGATGGAATGGAATCGATATCGAAGGAATCAGGTAGCACAGGACTGGATGGAATGGGATGTCTTCGTAGCCCATTCCATCCAAAGAAAGAAAGGGTAAGAAAACGAAGGGACGGAAAGGGATAGGATGGGAAGAAAGGAGGATGGGAAGAAAGGAGGATGGAAAGGAAGGGACGCAAAGGGATGGAATGGGATGTAAAGGGAAACGAAAGGATGGAAAGGAATGGAATGAGGTGAAATTGGCCGAAAAGAGAAAAGATGAAGATAAGATGATGAGTTGAGATGGAAATGGAAATGAAATGACAGGAGAAGAGATAAGACACAAAGAGAAGAGATGAAAAGAAAGGAAAAAAGAGGAAAGAGAAGAGGGGAGAAGAGACGGGAAGGGAAGGGGAGAAGAGACGGGAAGGGAAGGGAAGGGAAGGGAAGGGAAGAGAGGAGACGAGACGAGACGAGATGAAAAGAGATGAGACAGCGAACTAAAAACAAAGGAGAGGTTGAATGTGGAGAAACGAGAAGAAAGAATGGGAAAAGGCTCAGAGTGCAAAAACAAGGGTGGGGGATGAGAGAGAGAGAGAGAGAGAGAGAGAGAGAGAGAGAGAGAGAGAGAGAGAGAGCAAGTACGGTACGTGAGAGAGAAATGAAGAAAGCGAGTGAAAGAGAAAGTGAGAAAGAAAGAGAGCAGGACAGTAAGAGTATAAGGGAGGGAGAAGGTAAGCGAGTAGGGGGGATGGGGGGAAGGTGCATAAGGGAAAAGACTTGGCTGAGACCTGAGACTTTAAGAATGAGGAAGACTTGGATAGATAAATAGATATACAAGGAGAGAGAGAAAAAAAAAACTTAGCCAAAGAAAGAAAGAAAGAGTAAGAGAAAGAAAGAAAGAGTAAGAGAAAGTAAGCGAGTGAGAGAAAGTGAGAGAGCAGGGAGTGGTGGGGTGGAGGAAGCTGGGCCCTGAGAGCTCCTGGTTAGTGTTATTCCACCCATTGTCACACGTCACACGCGGCCACGCAGGCGGCAGGCACGTAGGCAGGCAGGCATGCAGGGGGCAAGAGAGGAAGGCAAGTTTTAGGCAGGCTAGGAGGAAGGCAAGCAGAGGGAATTTTAGGTAGTCAGGCAGTAATGCAGGTAGAAAGGCACGTAGACGGCCAGAGAGGAAGGTAGTTACTGCAGAAACGAAGGCAGGAAGACATGCAGAAGAAAAGAGAGGTTCGTTTTAGGCAGGCGGGGTGAGAGGCAGGTAGGCAGGCAGTCAGAGGTAAATGCACGTACATAGGCAGGAGGGAAGGCAGGTATGCTTAAGGTTGGCAGATAGGTAAGTAGGCAGGTAAGTGATGCTAAAGTAGACAAGATAATAGGCAGGTGGAAAAAGAGAATCTACTAAGGCCGACTGGGACCCTCACCGCCAAGAAAGCAGGTAGGATGGAAGGTAGAGTGAGTATTTGGAAGTTACGAGAATTTTAAGAAGGCAGAGTTAACATTAGGTAGATGAGGAGAAAAGCACGTAAGAAGGTATACGGAAAGAGAGGAACTACGTAAGCAGGAAGAGTCGAAGAGCAATAGGTAAGCTGGTTGGAATTAGAGTTTTCTTATTTTTTCCAGACTCGTAGGAAGGTAGGTGGGAAGCGGGGACACTAAGGCAGGCAGGCAGTGCGGGAGGCAAGTAGTGAGATTTTTATGCAGATGGTCACGTTTTAGGGTAAGAAAGAAAGGCAGCCAGGTAGGTGAGTGGGAAGGCGGGGAGAAATGCACGTTTTAGGCAGGAAGAAAGGCAGAAAGATACAGTACTAGGAAACAGAGAAGAAAGTAAAGAAATCTGTGGGCAGGAAAGTGTGGTAGCGAACCGCTATTTTGGCAGGTAGGGATAAAAGAATGTTTTAAGGGGTCAGAGGAGAGAGTTATAATTTGAGCAGAAAGTGAGGGCATACGGGTATCCAGACAGACAGGCATGTAGCCTAGGCAGGTACAAAGTCAAGCAGGGACGTAAGGAGAGAACAAGAAAGGCAAACAGGCAGGAAAGTACTGAAGAAGATGAAGGTAGGAAGGTTCATAGACCGTGAACTGAGACTGCACGCAGGAAGACACGTAGTCTGCAATGTAGGAAAGAAGTTAGGCGGGTACTCGAGGTGGACAGGGAGAGAGCACGTAGTCGGAGGGTTGGCAGTTTGGGGGGGGGGAGGCAGGTAGCAGAGTAGGGAGGCAGGCAGGCACTCTAGTAGGATGGTACGAGGGAATTTCTAGTGGAAGCAGGCACTTCGGAAAGCAAAACGATAACCAAAAAGGAAGAAAAGCAAGGAAGAAGGCCAGACAAGGAACCGACGGGGAGGCTATAAGCTGTAAAGCAGGAAGAGATGTGGGCAGGCATGGAGACTGGTAGGTAGGCAGGGAGATATGGAGGCAGGCAGGCATATAGGGAGGAAGAATGGCAGAAAGGTGGGGAAAGTACAACAAATAGGCAGGTAGGAAGACAGAGAGACAGGAAGATAGATCTAGAAATAGGCGGTTACACAGACAGAGACAGGTAGTGAGGACAGCAAGTAGGCAGCAGACAGACAATGAAGCAGGTAGAAAAGAAAGAAGGGTGGCAGGCAGGAAGGTTGAAAGTGAGTGCAGGAGGGTAGGCAAGAAGTAATGATGCAAAGTAGGAGGAAACAGACAAAACACAAGTAGACAGACTTGTTGGAAGGTGGGCAGGGCAGGTAGGAAGGGAGGCATGCAAGTACGCAGGGAGGCATTCAGGGAGGTAGGGAGGCAGGTAGGAAGAAGGGTTGGAGGACAGGCAAGAAGGAAGAGAGGCACGTAGAAGGCAAACAGATGCAAGAGGGTAGGTAGGCAGGAAGGCAGCAGAGCGACAGGAATGCAGGCAGTAAGCAGAGAGGTAGGTTGAAAGGGAAGGAGATAAGCAGACAATCCAGGTAGGGGGGTAGGGAGGAAGCAAAGGAGGAAAAAGAACGGCAGGGAAGGAGGCATGGTGGTAGAAAGGGAGCGAGGTAGGCAGGAAAGCAGGCAGGCAGGCAGGCACAAAAACAGGCAAGGAGGCAGGCAGGAAAGAAGATGAAACGTGCAGGTAAAGATGTGAAAGGGACAAGACGGATACACACAGACAGGAAGGGATACAGACGATTAGGTAACCAGGTAGGTGGGCAAACAACTGAGGAGAGTGGCAGGGAAGCAGGAAGGTAAGGTATGTAGGAAGGCAAGAAGAACAGGAGGTAGGTAGGCAAGAATGATGGCAAGAGACAAAGAAGAGGTAAACTGAGGCACGGTTGTAAGAAAGCGAAAAAGCAGGGAAGCAAGCAGACAGTCAAGAAAGCAGGAGAGTAGGTAAGACGGGCAGACATGAGACAGGATGGGAGGTAGGGAGAGCAAGGGGGAAGGGTGACAAGCAGGGAAGTAAGCAGGAGGGAGGGAAGGCAGGAGGAGAGGTAGTCAGGAAGGAAGGCAAGTAGAAGGTTAACAGTGGAAGAAACAGTAAGCAGATAAACAAGAAAGCAGGGGACAAGAAGGGAAGCAGGGAGAAAGGAAGGTTGGAAGGAAGGCAAGAATGGAGGTGGGCACGTAGGAGGCAAATAGAGGCACGCTCTCAGGCAGGAGGAGGACTGACAGAAAAATTGGATGGAAGACTTGAAGGTAAACAGGAGAGAGAGAGAGAGAGAGAGAGAGAGAGAGAGAGAGAGAGAGAGAGAGAGAGAGAGAGAGAGAGAGAAATGGATGGGTGGGATTTGTAGAGTGAGTGAAAAGAGGTGCGACTGGAACTGACTTGTGGAAGACGATGCGAGTGAGGAGAATAGCTCAGTGGAGAGAGAAACGAGAGAGAGAGAGCGTGAAAGAGAAAAAAGGAGAGAAGGGAGGAGAGGAAGAGTGGAGAGGGGAGAAGAGGAAGGGAGGAGAGGGGAGAAGAGGAAGAGAGAGAGAGAGATAACAGAAATGGTTGAAAGAAAAACGAGAGAATGGGGAAAAACAAAAATGGGATGAGTAAATGAAAAGAATAAAAATATGAGGAAAAGAAAGACAACACAGACAGATAGACAGACAGACAAACAGATGACAGACTGACAGAAAAAAACACATGACATAGTTAAACAGATAGATAAATAAATGAGAGAGAGAGAGGGAGGGGGACTCTGATGCAAGAAATGAAGAAGAACAAAGAGGAGAAAGGAGAAAAATAGACAGCCATGAAGAAGAAATGAGAAGGGAAGACAAAGGGACAAGGGAGTAAGACGAGGAAGGAGGGATGATGGAAGCGAGAGAGATAAAAGCAAAGATGGAGAAGGGGGTAGGAAGGAAAGAATTAGAAACGGCTGAAGGAAAGACAGAGGGAAGGAGAGGGAAAACACACAGAGGAGGAGGAAGAGAGGGAGGGTAAGGGGAAAGACGGAGGAAGACAAGGGGTAGATGGAAAAAAAAAAAAGAGAAGGATAGGGTGAAGGAACGTAAGTGTAATGGAAGAAGACGGGCAAGAGAGAGAGAGAAGGGATGCAGTGAGAAAAAGGAAGGAAAAGCAAAAATAAAAATAAAAAAGAGAAAGAAGAAATTATTGAGAGCTGGAAAGGGACGAGAGAGAAGAGGGAGGGAAGGGTGGAGTGAAGTAAGGAAGAATGGAAGGAATGGAAGGGGAAATAAAGGAAAAAAGTTGGGAAGGGGAGGAGAGGGGGAGCATAGGAAAGAATGTGGAGGAGAATGAGAGAGGAAGGGGCAAGGAAAACAAAAGGAAGGAAGGAAGGAACGGCAAAACGGAGGAAGAGAAGGCGATAAATATAGAAAGAGAGGGAGGGAGGGAGGGAAGGAAAGAGGAAGGCAGAGAGGGAAGAAAGGAAGGAAGAGGGAGGGAGGAAAAGGGGAAGTAGAGTGAGAAGAAAGGAAGCTATCAGGGAGGGTGGGAGGGAGAGGAGGACGCAAGGGGAGGGAGGGAGGAAGGGAACAGGAGATGTGCAAGGATTGGAGGAAAAATATTGGAAGGGGAGTGTTGTGTGTGTGTGTGTGTGTGTGTGTGTGTGTGTGTGTGTGTGTGTGTGTGTGTGTGTGTGTGTGTGTGTGTGTGTGTGTGTGTGTGTGTGTGTGTGTGTGTGTGTGTGTGTGTGTGTGTGTGAGAGAGAGAGAGAGAGAGAGAGAGAGAGAGAGAGAGAGAGAGAGAGAGAGAGAGAGAGAGAGCAATAAAGAAAGAAAGCAAGAAAGACAGAGAGCTTCAATTTGTTACCTCTCCAATAACTATCTTCTTTTTTCCTACGTCTTTTCTTGTGAGGCGCCGGGTGGTTAGAGGACACCGGTCGGAGTAACTGCCTTCCCATGCGTCTAGTTTTGTTTCCCCTTGAGCTGACAGGAGGATTTTCTACCATAAAATCCCGCAAGAGAAGTAGACTGGTAATCTAACCTTAAATACACTGCGTCGATATTCAGTATTTTTGATATAACTGTTTTAACATTATTTCAGCACTAGAGTATGTTATCCTATGGCAGGGATGTAGAGCCTAGCAGTGCATTTTCCTGCCACTGAGCAATGTTAAATAGTTTACAAAAGGGCAAAAAATTGGAACAAGGGAAAAGGACGATAGTAGTATGAATTAGCCTGTTTTTGTTCTTTTAATTATTTGTGCATGTGTCGGAAAAAAATAATAAAAATAAAACGAAGGCCACAAAGCGTAAAGGGCGTTCCCTATAATTGGTCTAAAGGCCGAATAATCGACACTGCCCTGCGACCTTGACCTCCTACTGGCTTTCAAAATCGAATTACTTCATTCTTGCCTTACCCTCAATTCTTCCATAACTTTGGCCCTAACTGGATCAGAATTGTTTAACCTGATCTTACCCTGTGACCTCGACCTTTTGATTTACTGTTTACAATCTCACATCTCTTCATCCTTGGTTACTGCTCACTTCTTTCACATTTTTTGGTCTGGATCAAATTAAAGGTGTTTGAAAAGAAGGGTCGAACACTTGCCCTTGCCCTCTGACCTTGACCTCTGATGGAATATTCTCAAGATTGACCCTCTTCATCCATGCATATTCTTAAACTCTTCCACAAGATAGGATAAAATGCATAAAAACACATACAGAAAAACCACGCAAAATATTCCAACCTCCACGCTATCACCGAAGTGGTTATAATAAAAAGGGTATAGGAAGAACGGAATAACAAGAAAAAAGTAAAGAAAACAATGGAAGGCAAAGAGGAAGAGTAAAATTAGAGGTAAAAGAAGGAAAATAAATAATCAGCATAAACGAGAAAAACGATACAGGAAAAATGAGGAGAGGAAAAAAAAAAGAGAGAGGAAAACTGGCCGGCACGCAAACAGAACCTATGTCTTCATTCCCTTCACTGTTTTCCGTTTTCTTTTTGCCATTTTTTTTTTTTTTTTACGTCCTCGAATTTCGGGTTACCTCTCTCTCTCTCTCTCTCTCTCTCTCTCTCTCTCTCGTTTTTCTGTCCCTTCTGACCCTTCCACTCGCCTTTTTCTCCCCCGAGTCCAGTGGTTCGCCTCCAACTTTCTCTCTCCCTAGAGAAACTCTTTGCTCTCTCTCTCTCCCTCTCTCTCTCTCTCACACACACACACACACACACACACACACACAGCACGCAAACACATTCATGCAATTAAAAGTTATGTATGCAATATATATCTGTGAATAATAATGTTGCACTAAATCACGTATGCAGTTTTCGAACCTTGCATATAGACCAAACTACAGAGTAATATATGGCAGCGATTAATTAACTGAGATTCTATGGAAATTTTGTTGCAATAAACCTATAGGCTTTTATTTCTAGTGTATGCAATACTAGAGTACATATTAATGTCTTGCACATACATACATACATCTATATATGTATGTATATCTATGTATGTATGGATTTATGTATGTATGTACGTGAAGATGGATTGATACAGATAGATAAATGTGTACAAACATACATACACACACACATACGTAATTATACGAACATTCATACGTCCATACACACAACACACAAGCCAGAGCTCCTAATTCTCTCTCTCTCTCTCTCTCTCTCCATACTTGACCAGCATTTCGAAAAGTAAATTCTGGCTATCACTCACCCTCCGAGAAGATCCACTCCTGTTGCAGACCTCAACCGAAATGAAACAGATACAGGTCCACTTCTACACTAAGCTGGCAATACTAGTTCTTTCACCTTAACTTGGCCAAGATTATCGTCCATTTGTAGTTAATTTCACGTTGCTCAGTGACAGAATAAGACACTGCTATGACTTTACATCCCTTCCATGATATTCTTCGTTACCAGCATCATATTCTACTGTTTATCTCGTTTTACCTCAGCATTCAAGTTGGAGAGATGATAATTTTAGGCCAAGTTAGAAAGGTTAGAATATAATGCATACCCTACTACACTGAGATTCGAGTACTATTACATGCACTACGGTACTGCGCTACGTTTGCAGTTCCAAATAACATACCAACAACACTATGAGTGGAGAACAGATTTTTTTAATCCATAAGTACTGTACGCTTGGAACACTGAAAATATCTGTTGCTGTCAATATTGCAACGCCAGGAAATTCAAGCAAGCTAAATTCTGACATTCTATAAAGACTGCTCATTGCACGATGTATGGTTTGCAGCGAACACCTTTTATGTGAATATATGTATCCTGATGAAGCATATTATTGATGTCACAAACTATTTAGCAATATTAGAAACACTACAACACCATCATCATCATCATCATCATCATCACTAATAAAAACGAAAGTAAAAGTATCAATATCACAACAATACGAACATAACTGCCACCAACTAACAAGAACAAATATTATCATCACCACCACCACTGATAACAATGACGCCACAATACATCACCATCACCACTTACATCACCAGAAACAACACTTACACCACCACAAAACCACCATCACGACAATAGGAACTACAAAATCACTTCATCTACGCCATCACCAGATAAAAAAAAATCACCACCACCAACAAAACCATTATCACCACCACCACCCCCAACAACAACAACCACAACAACAACAAAACCATTATAATCCACCCCAA
Organism: Coenobita brevimanus; assembly: GCF_032717465.1. Classification (NCBI taxonomy): domain Eukaryota; kingdom Metazoa; phylum Arthropoda; class Malacostraca; order Decapoda; family Coenobitidae; genus Coenobita; species Coenobita brevimanus. The sequence continues at coordinate 15,031,825 of NC_137019.1, forward strand.
TATCACCGCCATTACCACCATCCACTACCAGCATCAATACATCTCGAGCTCACCATCACAAACTACACATCCAGCTACAAAAGAGTAACATATCGGGTATTCCCAGCTGTAGCAAAGGGAAATTTATCAAGCGAAACGCGTATAAATGCGCTGGGAAGTGGACTGATTGGAAATGCATTACTGAAATATCATCCCTGGAAATCCATTGTTCCAGAGAAATGTGTGGAAACGTGAAACCGGAGTGAGCAGCATGAGAAGTACAATTATCGAGAAACGCGTGGAAATGGGTAGTGAAATGGACTGATAGGAAATGAGCATCTGAAGTAACATATCCGGATATGAAATACTGAAGTGACGCTGGCGTAAAAATGTAAATGAAACGAGTACTTCATATGTGTGTAGCCTAATTTGCAGGGAAATTCTAAGACACACTGTTCTCTGAGTGAAAATAATATCTGGAAATGCACTGCTGTGGCGAAGCGTATGTAAATGTGCAAATGAAAACAGAAGCTTACTAATATGTAACCCAGTTTGCCATGAAATTCTGCGACAAGCTTTTCCGTCAGTTAAAATGATCAGCCTTAGTACCAGGATATCTCCTTTTACTCTTACACAGACGATTTTATTCAGCTGATGGGATAGGATGACTGTCATATTGAATGGGGTAATACGAACCAGGAGTCAGAAAAGATTAACTGTAGTGAGTGATTAAAACAGGTTAACCTATTCACTACGACAACGACCTAGCACTTGTATTCTCACTACTCTCAGCCGATTTAATTCAGCTTCTGGCTAAGGGAAAATCTTGTAAGGAGGGGATTTACAGGAGTCTGACGCCGGGGAAAAAATATGTGTGATGGAAGGAGTGAGCCTTATAGAAGTGCCGTTAATAAAGTGCCCTCGTAAAAACTTGGTAACTCCGACAATGGAAGCATCGGAATGTCACAAGTTGGCGGAGTTTGGATCATTTTGTTACTGTGAGTGGCAAGATGGAGGGAGGGAAAAAATGGGGAAGGAATGGAAAGTGCAAAGGGGGAAGGAACAAAGGAGGGAAGAAGCATTGGAGGGAAGGAGCAAAGGGGGGAAGGAGCGAAGGAGGAACGGAACAAAGGAAGAAAGGAGCAAAGGAGGGAAGGTGCAAAGGAGAGAAGGAAGAAATGTGAAGTAAGAATTGGGAGAAAAGGGGGCGAGAAGAATGGGAAGGCACAGAAGTGGGGAGAGCTTGAATTATTTGGTTACTAGAGAGTGGCAAGACGAGGAAGGGGGGGCAGGAGGGAAGGAGGGATAATAGAATGGGGGGAGCTAAGGAAGGGAGTAACGAGAATTAGGAAGTGGTAAGGAAGATGAGAAGAATTATGCAAGGAAGAAGGGGAAAAGGGGGAAGAAGGGAAGGCCCAAACAAGGTAGGGGAATTTTGCATCATTAATAGTATTCGGTGGCAAGAAGTGGGAGGGAGAAAGGGAGGGGGGGGGGGAGAAAGAGGAAGAAGTGAGGAAAGTCGAAGTGAGAGAGTAAGAATACGAAAAAAAAAAAATGAAAAAGCGTGGAAGATTTGAAATACAGGAAAAAGGAAACTGGGAAGGCAAGATGGAAGGAGGGAAAGAGGAAGACACCGAGGATGGAGAGAGAGAGAGATCCACCTGACACTAGTGAAGATGGAAAAGGTGGAGTGAGGGAAAGGATGAAAAAAAAAAAAAAAAGGAAGTAACAGAGGATTTTAATGGAGGGAAGCAGGGAGGAGGGGAGAGGAGAAAAGAGGAAAAGAAACAGGGAAGGAAAGAAACAGGACAAAGCGAGGGAAAGGGAAGAGAAGGTGGAATGGAGAGGAGAAGAAAAAAGGAGTTTGGAACATCCTCTTGGCAGTGAGAGGCATATAGAGTGGAAAGGAAGAAGGAAAGGGAAGTGGGTGGAGGGCGAAAGTGTGGAAGAGAGCGAAGGAAAGAAAGCAGGAGGTAGGAAAGAAGGAGAGGAAAGGAGAGGAGAGGAAGGAAGAGGTGAACGACGAAAAAATGTGAACACGTGGTAATGATGCTGAGGTGAGGAGAGAGGAATTGGAGAAAAAATGTGAGAGAGAGAGAGAGAGAGAGAGAGAGAGAGAGAGAGAGAGAATAAAGATAGTGGAGAGAAACAAGGGGTCAAAGGGGAGAAAGAGAGAGGTAAAGTTCTGAGTGCCGCATAGACGAAGGGACTGGTGGGAGGAGGGAGACTTCCAGGTGAGGGAGAGAGGGAAGTAGGGAGAGAGGGAAGTAGGGAGGGAGAGAAGGGAGGAAAGAGGGAGGGAGAGTTGCAGGTAAAAGAGGGAGAGAAAAGGAAGGAGGACAGAGGGAGGGAGGGAGAGGAAAAGAGGGTGGGAGGGAGGGAGGGAATATGGGAAATAGGAAATGAATGTGGGGATCTGAACGAAAGGGGAAATAAATGTGTGTGTGTGTGTGTGTGTGTGTGTGTGTGTGTGTGTGTGTGTGTGTGTGTGTGTGTGTGTGTGTGTGTGTGTGTGTGAGAGAGAGAGAGAGAGAGAGAGAGAGAGAGAGAGAGAGAGAGAGAGAGAGAGAATTTTGACAGTATAAGCGAACGTGGCAGAATGTGTGAGCGATAGACAGACCAACAGAGAAAGAGAGTGCGAGAGGAGGGGAGACTGAAAATAAATCAACTAAAACTTGAAAGCGAGTGGCGGAGAACAGAGAGGAATATTGGCTGAGGCTGAGAGTGAGAGCTGGCGAATGTATATACAGTTATACACACTTCGGGGGGCTTCTACACACTCCCCCTTACCTCTTCCCTTCCCTTTCTCCCCCTTTCCTTCCATTCTCTCTCCCTCTTTCCGCTTCCCACACCATTTCCTATCTATCCCTCACCCTTCCTCTCCCTCTCTTCCCTTCTTTTCTTCTTTCTCGTGCTTCGTATCTTCTCTTCTTCTCGTCATTCCCCCTCCCCCAACCCGATCCCCTCCATTTTCTTTCCTTATTTTTCCTTCCATTTTCCTTTCCTTCCCTTGTTTGAGGCTGGACCGACAGAGAGAGTGAGAGAGGTTAATGTATAAACACTCGTACAATTTTCCGTCCTTATACAAGCTCACCCTTTCCCTATAATGTTTTCCTTTTCTCTATCGTTTACACCAATCTCTCCCTTTCCCCTTACCCTCCTTTCTTCTCTCTGTCCTTCCTTGTCTTCCTCTGTGTCCTTCCTTTTCCTCTCCCCTCAATGGCAATCAGTGGGACTCGAAGCCATGTCAGTGCACCCTATAAACGTGAGGCCAGTACCAAACAGATCAAGCCACATACGAGTTGTCCCTTTCCTTTCCTTCTCGTTCTCTCTCTCCCCCTCCTGTCATTCCCCGGGCTCTGCATTCCCTCTCCCATCCATTCTTCATTCTTTGTTCCATTCCTCTCTCTCCTCCTTTCCCTTGCTTCCCCCTTTCTTCCTTTCACTCATCGTTCAAGCCACCTAATTAAGCTGCTTTCCCCTTGGTCCAGGTGATTTCGTTGCATTTCTTCCTAAACGATTGATTTTGCATATTACCTCATTATTTGTATGGTACTTAAATAATTCTAATATCGGCTCAGTTGCTAATAGTAGTATACAAGAGGGCACCAATGCGAAATAGGCAAAATAAGTAGCTGAGGAAGAGGTGTTAAGTCAACGAGAATACAGCTTCTCACACACGACTGCTTTATCATTCATTTTTCAACGTTCTCTGTAACAAACTGGAATAATCTGTACTCGACTGCTGAATCACACCTCTTCATCATTATTTTTCATCGTTCACTGCATCACAATAAGGAATAACCTGTACTCTGTTGCTGAATCACACAACCACTTCATTATTCATTTTTCCTCTCTCTCTCTGCAATAACCCAGAATAACAGTACCATGGTGCTGAATCTCACATCCACTTCATTATTCATTTTTCATCGTTCTCTGCAACAAACTGGAACGATCTGTACTCTTAATGAATCACACAATCCCTTCATTTTTCATTCTTTATCCTCGTTCTTTGCATCCAACTGCGGCATAATCTGTACTCCTCTGTGAAGCCCTCAAAGAAGGCCATTACAGTGTCAGAGCAATTACTGAGCGCTAATGAGCTTAAAGTGGGGGGCGTGGAGTTCAGGCCAGTCTTTTTAGTAAATGAATTTGCCTGCGGAATTAACATAAATGGATATATTAGGCTCTTTAATCCCGTATCGTATTTAACTGATTTATTTTTGCTATTCCACACGATTTTAATTATGTTCTTGAATTTTTTATTTTTTAATGAAAGAGTAAATTGAAGCTAACCTCTCTAGTTCTAAAGGTGTCTCCAGAACTTAAGAAAACTGTCTGGATATGGAAAAAAATAAAATGAACAGTACACCATGACACTGTAGAGGTTATTACTGTTATTTCAGATACTTATGATACACATTATTAGGCTGCCAGGTGTTAGAAAGGGCTGTGAACAGTAAAGCGCGCGAGCGCGCGCACACACACACACACACACACACACACACACACACACACACACACACACACACACACACACACACACACACACACACCTAACAACCAATCCTATCTTAACCAAGTCTAATTTAATGTAACCTCGTTTAACAAAGATAAACAGTATCGCAAAAACTAGAAGAATGAAAAACTCGGACGTAGCAAAAAACGTAACAAATATTCAGATAATCCACTGGCAAACTGATGGCCATTAGCTTAATAACCCGACATCTGGTGTACATTCATTACCAGCTCTCATTCAATTAGTAGACAAAAGATCGCTCTCACAACGATAGCAAAAAAAAAAAAAAAAAAAAAAAAAAAATGCTTGTGAAAATTTACCTGTAATTTTCATGTGTTAATTTTCTCTCTCCCTTTTTAGGTACATTTTTATGACTTTTCTTCTTGTGACCTACACGGGAATTAATTTTCCGTTGAGAATTAAATCGCCTGTCTGAAAATTATCTGCATCGTCTACTAAATATGTGTCCGTCACTAAAACTGGGTTATACCAGAGGCCGAACTGTCGTATCCAAAAACAGTGTTGTCTGCGAGTTACGTAATATATATGTCTAAGAACTATGTGTCCATGTTAAGTATTACTATAGCCTGTCAATGAATGGCGTAGCTCATCTCAGTACTGTGTTAAGACCTCCCTCAATATTGTATCCTGCCTCGCTACTATGTTCTGCTTCTGTACTGTGCCCTGTCTCAGTGCTGTGCTCTGGTGCTGTTCTGTACCCTGCCTCAGTATTATGTTACTGGATCCTGCATCATTATAGTGTAACTGTACCCTGCCTCAGTGCTGCGTTGTATCTTTCCTCAATACTGTGTTATGCTCTCCTGCCCCAGTAATGTGGTGATGTGTCCTGCATCTATACCTTATACTGCTTTATTCCTTTACTCGGTTTAGGAGGCTCTCAAGCACCTCTTTCCTGGCCAGTTTATTTCAATACATGGCACGTTATGTTTTCTCGCACGATGCGTATGTATACTTTGTCGTTATATTAAAGTTGCAAAAGAGACAGAAAATATTAAAAAATAAATTAGTAAACTAAACTGCAAAGAAGAGATTTCAACATCCATTAGAATATTTCTTTAAAAATGCGACGATTCTATTGAAATTTAGTACAGTATACCATGGCAATTCAGTACTCACCCTCCTTGCAGTGAGGCTGGATCCAAGCTGCAAGAAAAAAATATAAAGGAATTTATAACAACTGAAACGCGTTAAGAAATTACATTCCATCAAAACTGTAAATAAAGACACTGGATCCACAGACGAAGTTATGAACATAAACTGTATAAAGAAGAATCCCACAGTAGAGAGAACAGAATACTTTAGCAAATAGCAAATTAAATAAAACAGCAAAATAAATGAAAAACAGCAAGAATCTCAAAAGACAGTTTTCATCACCGGAGGCACTATTTCAACTAAACTCCTCCATAATTCCACCAACTCGTCTCCACAACCAACTCATCCTTTTCTCGTAATATATAACTAGGGTATAAAAAATAATGGCGAATTTCTTATGTCAATCGAATTCCAAATTTCACTAAACCTCGCCATAATTCCATAAGCTCACCTTCAGATCTCACTCTCCTTCCTTTTCGCATTAATAAAGTCAAAGGTAAAGCTGATGTAATAAAATCACCACTTAGATTCCAACTGCAAAATTTCTGTATTACCGGAGGGTCCAAATTCAACTAAAATACACCATAGTCGCACCACCTCGTCTCCACATCCACCTCACCCACATCCCTATCCCTCCACTTCTGTCCTCCTCATTGCCTCTACATAGACGAGTTCCGCCATCTCTCTGAATTTTATCTAGGATGCTTTGTGGGTCTCGATAAAATGAAGGAATCCTTGTCTCTCCTCATTTTTCCCCTCTTTATTCACTTTTTTCGTTGGGCTTGGGTCGAAGGGCATTTTCTTGAGGATAAAATTCCTGGCGGCAACTTGGGTAATAAGGTTTGTTTGTGACTCTCAGCGGCTGCCTCTCAACTTTTGATGAAATACCCACTGTGGTTGTTCCTCTGAGGGGGTGCTTGCCTTCCCCTACATTCTTACCTTACCTGTCTCTCCATACTTGCCTCATTCTACCTGCCTCACTCAGCTTATCTTCTACCTGTCTCAGTTTCTTGTCTCCTCATACTTGCCTCACCCAATCCTCCGTACTCTCTCTCACCTGCTTGTCTCACCCTACCTGCTGCACTCTACCTGGCTCGCTTTACCTTGCGAAATATACCTGTTACAAAACCTGCCTTACTTTACCTGCCAACTCTTCCCCCCTCATTCTATCTGGCTAAGTGTGCCTGTCTTACTCTACCTACCTTCCCCTTACCTCTTTTACCTCACCAAACGCGCTCTGCCTTCCTCGCAGTGTATGGCTGAATTTAGCTGCCTCAATTTTTATGGAATATCCACTGTGGTTGTTCCTGTGGGGGTGCCTGTGCCCCTGCCTTACTCTACCTGCCTTACATTGCCCGCATTACCCTACCTGCCTCACCCTACCTGTCTCGCCCTTAGCCTTCCTCGTTGTACCTATATAAATCTACATCTCAAACCACCTGCCTTACTGCATCATCTTAACCCTACTTGCTTCACAATACCTGACCCAGTATACCTGCCTCTCTACCTGTCATCCTCTGTATGCCTCACAGAATCTGGGAGACTCTGGCTGCCTCACAACTTCTGATGAAATATCCTTCGTGGTTGTTCTTGTGGGGGTGCCTGTGTGCCTGCCTTACCGTACCTGCCTCACCTTACCTGTCGTATTTACCTGCCTAGCCCTGCCTGAATTATTCTACCTGTCTCACATTACCCGCTTTATACTTTCTGCCTTACAATATCCTACTAAATATCCTTCTCAGCCTACGAACTGCATTTTCTTGTTCACTTTGCTTGCCTCACTCTTTCTACTATTCTCTACCAATTATACGGGTAATTCGCTGACGCTGCCTGACAACTTTTGATGAAATATCCACTGTTGGTGTTCCTGTGGGGATGTCTGTATGCCTGAATTACTCCACCTGCCTCACCCAACCTGTCTTTTGTGTGCCTGGCTTAATATACCTGCCTCAGCCTACCTGTCGCTCTCTATCTGCCTAATAGAATCTGTCTGACTCTAGCTACCTCAAAGCCACTAATAAAATATCTTTGTGGTGTTCCTGTCTGTCTACCTTTCTGTGCCTGCCCAGTTCTACCTGTCCCACCCTGTCCCTCTCACCTTACCTGCCTCACTAAACATAACCCGATTAGGATGTCAGAAGCTTCAAGTATTTCATTTTGGCTTCATATGATTTTCTTTAGTTTTGGAAAGGCTTTCTTTCTTTCATGGGTTGAAGTGAGAATCTGCATCAAAAACTAATAAAACTCTGCAATCTAAATTTCGTTTTCCAATGCACAAAGTGCGACCAAAATTCCTACCAAAATTTCTCACTTCATGCCATGTTGGATCGCTACGCTACGTGGCCTGATCACTTCTGTACCCGCACGTGGGCAGACCGGGGTTCGACTTTGATCAATCAGTATATCCGAAAATGCAGCCATCCCAGCTTCCGTCCGCTCATCTACATATCAAAAATCTGAATTTGGAAACGTTTTTGTCCCCAATTTGACATGACTTGAATGAAGGTGAGAACACAATTTGGGGACGCTCTTGTGCTTCATCTGCTCAGCCTGAGAGGCGGTGAGGACAAAATTTGGGAACGTTTTCTGTCCTATATTTGGCTATCTTGGGAATGCTCTTGTTTCCTAATTGACGAGACAAAACGGAAACGTTTTTTGTTTTCCTACTTGATTTCTGAAGGGTCGCTTCTGCCCCCTGTTCAGTCAGACACAATTTGGAAATGCTTTTGTTCACTACTTGGCCAAAATGAGGAAACATTTGTCCCTTACTTGGTCAGTGTCAGGGTTTAGACACAATCTGACAACGCTTAACTAAAAAGGAAAAGCTTTTGTCCTTTATCCGACAAAAATTAAAGGGTATTAAGGACAGTTTAGGAAACGTTTCTGCCCATTTCACCAAACCTGAGTGGCTGGCGATGAGGACAAAACATCTACCTCCCTTGGCACCAACTAAGAGAAGTACTTGAAGGTCTGACTGTTCTCTGACGCATTTATAATACGGAGGGTCCATACCGAGAATCTTAACCCTGCCATACGAGATCGTCTTTGCTGGCTATTCTTCCTAACACGGGACGATATGGATAACCTTTTACTATGACGAAAAATATGTTTAGTTTTTCTCGTTACTTCCAATCGGCTTCACCTGGCAAAGATCGCATGTACTAAACGGGGTGATAAAGACTGTCTAACTTCTCCAATTCGAAAAGTCTCCCCTGAGTTAAAAAAAAAAAAAAAAAAAAAAAAAAACGCAGCCTGGAGACATCAAGGAAAAAAAAAAAAAAATGTAATCTAGAAAAAGGGTAAAAATTTTGGACCACAGCGCGAGGCTAGTGGTATTGTTTGTGACCGTCGAAATTCCACCATTACATTTTTTTTTTTTCATTCCCTATGGTGTCCACGGCATTAGCAAACTTTCAGCTCCGGGGGAGATGGATGGCCAAATTTCACCTATCCTTATGCTGGCCAAGCACGGATACGGAATGAGTGTCTATTGAGAGCAGTGAATGTGAACGTGAGAATACAATCAGAAAAAAAAAAGTTACTTGTGATTCTTTACATTCGGCAGAAAACATAACATGGAAAATACCTCTGTGTAGAAAAGGGTTTAATAATTACTGACATCAACAGAACACATCTAATCCATCAATCATCCACTCGTACCACACAAAACTTAATTTATCAGTTACTAATTGGTAAAACAACAACGGCACACCAGTTATTTATTCATTTTATCTAACTTTTTTTATTATTTTTTTTAGGGGCAGCGGCATGGAAGTAATAAAAGTATTTACGTAGTTTCCCGGAATTGGAGCGGTTACTACGGTGTAACTGGGCTGCATACTCGTGGATTTAGGAGGCTCACTAATGCTGTTTGCTTTACTGTACTGTTCACTTTAACTAGGCGTAAAATTTCCATCTCTTGACTGTTGAGCTGTAACAAGGGGTTGGCACTAAAATATGATGCTAGTTACAAAGAAGTGCTGTGGAAAAGATGGAGAGCAGTAACAATGTCTTTTTCTGATCTGCGAGATATAAACTGCAAAATGTCGAAAATCTGAGTCAAGTTATATGAAAAAAATAAATAAATAAAACAGTGTACGTCCGCTTGCTTTATTATATTATACCCTTTTATCAATATCCACAGAAGACGCATCCGTAGAGACAAATAACTCTGTGTTGGTCAATAAATACACTAAAATAACTATAACATTATTAACAAGCACATCCGTAACGACAGAATAAATGCCAGTGTTATCGCCCGTCAATCAATTTTCCTCACAACGCAAATACGAAGACTGAATTGTTTACGTAGTCACTGAAGCCATAATCGCACACCTCAAACATTATTTTCCCTTTCGGATTCACTTAACAATTACACAGTAGCTGTCTAGACATAATGGACTCACAGGCTTGTTAACATCGCACCAACGCCCTGACTGAAATATGTGGACCGGCAATGTGGTGGGGTCTTTAGGGAAGATAACATTATGGACATGGAAATGCCATGAGTAGAGTGGTGAGAATATCGTCAGTGTCAATATTCCATACAGGTAACCAGCGATAGAGAGAATGTACTGTAAAGATGAATCCTCAGACCCATTTCGTTCGCATGCTCTGTGTGAACGTGGGGACAAGATGGGGTTTAGGATGGATGGAGGGACTGCACACAATCCTACTCTCAATGTGGTGTACGAGTAATATAAGATTTTTAGGTAGCGCGCAAAAGTACCCCCTCCAAATTCCAGGTCGAGAATTCACAGCGAAATACAGGACTCTTAATAACTAGCTCAACAGATAGCCAGATAATATCATATCTTAGGGCACAGTACAAAAACTTCTCTCCAATACCCTTGGTCGTGATACAGAGTGATACAATGTGTGCAAGGAGTATAATAACCCTGGTATAGTCGGCGTGTCTCCACCTGACATGAGTCTCTAAACCCTTTTCTGTTCAGCTGATGGCCGTGTGGTCAGCTAGGGGGGATGATTTTGCTAGTAACCATGGAGACTTATTCATACACCCTAACGAAGGCTCATCAGATTTCATGCTACCACGACTTGGTATTCAAGATGTAAAAGAGGTCCAGTTCTGCTAAATGAACGCAAACCGAACTAACTATAGGCAGAGCACATCGGGTGAGCCACGTCAACAGAGGCGCCTGAGGGGGGTCGGCGTCCCACCCAATCAGATCCAATGTGCTTGCGTTCTCGTCCAGTCAGATGTTGGCCACCCCATCCAATCAGCTTATTGGGCGCGACCTGGCCCATATCCGGAGAGCAGGAAGAGAGGAGGAAGATGACGATGAGGGGGGGAATAAGGATGAAGATTCAAGAAGGATGAGGACGGGATGATGAAGATGAGTTGGCATGGAGGAAGAAAGAAGGGGAAAATAAACACGAGTACTAAGCAAATATAAGGAAGAAGAAAGAGTGATGATGGAGATAACGTGGTGGCGAGGACAAGAAGGATGAAGGCAGGGAGACAGAAGGGATAAAGATGAAGAGAACAATGTGACGACCATTATGACGAAAAAATGAAGACAAAAGGAGGCTGAGAGATCAAAGGGATGAAGAGAGGGGACTGCCAGGACGAAGAGGTGACGAGAAGGTGGTAGTGATGAAGATGTAGAGGAAGTACTGGAGACAGGAGGATGGAAAGCGGATGTCGAGGAAGGCAGGATCCAAAACAGAATAAGATGTAGGACTGTGAGACTGGGCCGCGACAGGGGGTAACATTTCCTTAGACAACAAGGTTTGGGTTCACTTTCAGGGAGTTTTTTTAAATGAAAATGAAAACAAATTTATCTTTTTGTTCACCATTATTATCATCATTATCAAATTATTCCTCCTTCTCATTATCATCAGTCTACATATTTTAATTAAAAACTGCATAGGAAGGATTCAGAAATAAAAGAAAATCCTTCATTAAAAACCTGGCAAAAAGAAAACAGAAGCAGATATATCGAGTAGAACTTAAAAGCAAGAGAAGAGAAACCTGCAGTTAATCATCCATCAAGGAATATATTTCTGGGTACGAGGAAAAGAATGAAGCTGGAACATATAATACTTATAATCCTATCACCTCTGTCTCAACTTGACGTCCGGCAGACAAGGGCAGTACATCTTCCTTCACGACTAGAATAAGATGCGGTGGACGAGAAAATCGATATAGCAGGAGAACCTACCACCACCATCACCACCATCATCATCATCTTAACCACACTTCTCACTAGTTTATAAGTGGGGCATACTGACTGAACAAAAAGTGAAACAAAATTATGAGAGCTATCTTCTGACTGCCAGACTACTATGGATCACACCTACACTCATTCATCCAGGTAGGCTTATATACTCTTAGCTACGAGAAAAAGAAGATGGAACACATAATACCTTTTTTGTTTACACCTCTATCTTGACCCGGCTTCCGCGAGCTGAGGAGACAAGGCCACTACATCTTCCTTTTGGACCCGAAAAAAAGGGAGGGGAAGCCTTTTCTTACTATTTTTGTCTCTTCTTGGGGGACGCAGAGGGGGGAAAGAATCTCATTCTCCATATATCGTGTATTTTTTTTCCAGTAACCCACTTCTGGCTACTTGAGGGAGTTGGTTCACTTGTTTAGGGAGTACCGTGTTGGGTGTGGATTTGTTGTTATTCTTTTCACTACGAAGGCTTACGCATTTCTCGTCTTCTGCCTTCCACATTATATAATACAGTTTACAGGAGATCTTTTGAAGGGACGGTGTAACTGAAGGCTATACTTAAATCCTTAAATTCTTCAAGTTGCATAAATTTAGAGAACTCATTTGATTGGAGCAAGAACAGAAGATGGAAGAAGATATCATCATCATCATCACCACCACCCTACTTCCCGGTACTGTTAACTCTTCATTACCACATCGTCTCTCATTAATTCAATCTGGCTACCTTAAAAAAAAAAAAAAAAAAAAAAAGCTTACGAGATAAACAGCGTCCACCATATCGACTCAGGTCAACATACTCAGCTTCAAATCATTTTTTTTTCAAAGCCTGTACCAAAAATCAGGCCTACCAGGGCAATGAATTTCGATACATGTAATGTCAGGTAATTCAAGACTGGTTGGGGCGGGCAAAGAGGAATGGGCAGGACAGACTTACACACCGGTGGGTGGGGGAACACGGTGGGTACAATACACCACGTGATTTTAGTGTTGTAGAGTAATTAAGCCAGTGGAGATGGTTCACTCGCAGATTAAATATATTTCCAATCAGAGAGGGAGAGAGAGAGAGAGAGAGAGAGAGAAAGAGAGAGAGAGGGAGGGGGGGAGGGGGGAGAAAGAGAGGTCCGTGTTGCTCCCATACACGTCGCATGTAACGATTCAGTAAGAAAAAGAAAAGGCGCACAGTAGTTGACCTCTTCATTCCGGTAACGCATTATACCTCGTATTATCCGACACTTCAATTGTATTAATAATCAAATATCAACTAATGCTACACCTAATCTCAATATTTCATAAACTCTTCCCTCGGATAAGAAAAATAAAATCTCTTGTCGGCAGATGGAATGAAATGAAAAAGTCACAAGATGGAAAGGCGTAACAGAGTAAACCTCTCTCTCTCTCTCTCTCTCTCTCTCTCTCTCTCCCTCTCTCTCCAGCATCACAGTCTCACAGAAGCTCCAGAGAACTGCAGAAGAACGGACCTGGGATAGAGGAGAGGAGGCTTCCCTGAATAAAGAATAGTGTTTCCCATGAGGGCGCCAGTTGCAAATTAGGCTAATTAGTCATGTAATACGTGTTTCATGCACGCCTGCACGTCAGCGGCTGTGTATGTGTGTGTGGGTGGGGAGTTGTGAGAGGGGGGAACTGTGTGTTGGGAGCTGTGTGTGTGTGTGTGTGTGTGTGTGTGTGTGTGTGTGTGTGTGTGTGTGTGTGTGTGTGTGTGTGTGTGTGTGTGTGTGTGTGTGTGTGTGTGTGTGTGTGTGTGTGACTATGTATGTGCATGTGTGTGTGGAACTGCGTGTGCGTGTGCGCCACTGGTCCTTAATGAACCAATGTTTTTAAAAGCTGGTGCTGGTGCTGTTGTAAATATAGCTTTCTATATGATTTGATGCAGAATTCATTTGTCACTGTCGCTCCTCCCTTCACCACCATGACATTTCCTTTCATATTTTTGTTGCCACCGGGTTTTTTTTTTTCTATGGAACGATCCCTAGCAGTGGAATGGTTAATGAAGGTTCAGTCTATAGACTCTACCTTTAAAATCTCCCCTGGTCTAAACAAAACCGTCTAAGGATAGGGAATAAAAGGATGTCAGCCAATCCGAAAGGCTAAGCCAATGGTTGGGAGGACATCATACTGTATTACCGTACCTATTTGTTTCATACAACTATCAAACAATTCCAGTCAGTTCAACAGATACACTTTATTGTGCAAACTCCCATTTACCTCTTCACTAAAGAGGTTATCCCTTCTCGCTGAATGTCACAGCAAATACAAACAGAAAAGATGTCATGGCACTGACCTACAGCCAGTAGCTGCTGGGGTTTCGCACTCTTAATGCGTTCATAACAACAGAGAGGATAACTGAGAAACTGACCAAATAAAACACAGCATTATTATAGGGGTGTGGAAGAAGTTGAGAGGCGGAAGAGAGAGTTATATGTGGAAAGGAAGAGAGAGGTAAAAGGATTGGTAAGAGAGAGTAAGAAGAGAGTGGATGAGGAATTTGGAAGGAATCTGAGTGTAAAGTGGAGGGACTGTAAGAAAATGTTCTGGAGAGAAGTGAAAAGAGTAAGACAGGGTGGAAGTGAAGTTAGCAGGGGAGTGAAAGATAAAAATGGTAGATTACTAGTGGAGAAGGGAGAAAAAGTGAGCAGATGGAGAGAACACTTTAAGGAATTGTTGAACGTAGAGGATGGAAGTAATGCGAGTATAAGTGGCTGGGGAATGGCTGGGAGAAGGAGGGAGGTGAGAAGACAGGAAGAAATCAGTAGGATAGAAGTTGTGGAAGCAATGAAGAAAGTTAAATCGGGGAAAGCCCCAGGAATTGATGGAGTGTGTGGTGAAATGCTGAAGTATGGGGGAGAGATAGTAGTAGAATGGATGTGGAAGATGTGCAGATTGGCCTGGGAGGAAGGTAGAGTCCCGGAGGATTGGAAGTCAGGTATAATTATTCCCTTGTACAAAGGAAAAGGGGAAAAAGAAGTGTGTGGTAATCATAGGGGCATTTGTCTTCTTAGTATAATAGGAAAAGTGTATGGCAGGATACTTATAGACAGAGTTAGAGAAAGAACAGAGAAATTAGTTGGAGAAGAACAGGGAGGCTTTAGGAAGGGAAGAGGTTGTGTAGATCAGATATTCATTCTTAGATCTTTAGTGGAAAAGTTTTTAGAGAAGGGAAAGAAGTTGTATGCAGCTTTCATGGATTTGGAGAAAGCATATGACAGGGTGGATAGACAAGGATTGTGGAAAGTGTTAAGAATATATGGAGTAGATGGGAAGTTGTTGAATGCTGTGAAGAGTATGTACGATGGTGCGAAGGCTGCAGTGCGTGTGGATGGTGAACTAAGTGAATTTTTCTCTTTGAAAGTTGGTTTGAAACAGGGATGTGTCATGTCTCCATGGTTGTTCAATCTGTACATGGATGGGGTAATAAAAGAGGTACAAGGTAGTGGATGTTGGAGTGGCCCTGGTGAGAGAGGATAGTGTTTGGAAACTCCCTGTACTGTTGTTTGCAGATGATACTGTGGTGTTGGGTGAAGACGAAGGGGAGCTGCAAGGCTTGGTGGATGAGTTTGAGAGAGAGTGTAAGAAACGGAACCTAAAGGTGAATGTAGGGAAGAGTAAAGTGATGGTCTTTGAGAGAGGTGAAGTTAGTGAATGTACAGCGAGGTTGGATGGTGAGGAATTGGAAAATGTGAGTACGTTTAAGTATTTGGGTAGTGTGATGAGTAAGGATGGAGGTTTGGAGGGTGAAGTGCTTGAAAGGGTACAGCAGGGAAGAAAGGTTGCTGGTTCCTTGAAAGCAGTGATAAGAAACAGGGAAGTGAGCATGGAAGTGAAAAAGTTACTACATGACAGTATTGTGATACCAACTCTAACGTACGGAAGTGAAGCTTGGACATTGTTGGAAGGACGCAAGTCAAGAGTGAGAGCAGTGGAAATGAGTTATTTAAGAGGAGCCTGTGGAGTCACGTGGAGAGACAGGCTGACGAATGAGGATATAAAGGAACGTTGTGGTGTGGATGTGGATGTGATAGGAAGCGTTATGAGGAATACACTGAGGTGGTTTGGCCATGTGGAGAGGATGGAGGGTGAAAGACTGACGAAGAGAGTGTATATGAGTGAGGTGGAGGGGGAAAGAGGGAGGGGGAGGCCGAGGATGAGATGGAGGGATGGGGTGGAGAGGTATATGAGAGAGGGGGGTGTAAGTTGGGAGCAGGGGAGTGAAATGGCGGGGGACAGGGCGACTTGGAGGCGATTTGTTTGTGGCCACCCCAAACGGGATTGAGGCGTCTGGCAATAGATAGATAGATAGATTATTTTTCTTTCAAAATAAGCTTCTCAAAGACTGTGTGTGCTGCAATAATTCCATGATTATTTAACCCTGCTCAGTGGCAGGCATGTAAGGGAACCTGTATTTTCCCCTACGGATGACCATTCTTTTGGTGGAATGTGTCCAGGCATCTCGAAATGAATGAACATTATTCTAACTAGTTTTAGCCCAATTTTCTTAGAAAGGAAACTCTGCAGGCTCTCAATCTTTGGCATTTTCTTGCTGCAAAAACAGAAAAAAAAAGGTACTACAGGATTTACCTCATCTGAACAACACACCACAGAGGCACGTCCGTAAATGCAGAAGGGTGAAGTCCATATGAAATTAATCCACTTAGCTGCTAATTAAATCAAGCTAATAATTCCATAATAAACATGAGTAGGCAGGACTGTGTGTGTGTGTGTGTGTGTGTGTGTGTGTGTGTGTGTGTGTGTGTGTGAGAGAGAGAGAGAGAGAGAGAGAGAGAGAGAGAGAGAATCCCCCTGGATCTCCCCGTTGTAATTACTACCATGTCGTAAAACAGGGGAGGCGGGGGGGGCGGTGGGGGGATGGCACACCCTGGGGGAATGACACCATTAATTCCCCACTCAGGTTATCACGGCCCATACTGTTCCTGACCCCGCCCTCTCCACCCCTCCTGACACGCTGACTACACTTGCGGACTCACTCGCCTACACTGCAGACCTCAAACTCAATACTGTACAAGCTGACTCACTCGCTACGGTGTTGATCCTACCCTCTTCACCTCTCCTGACACGTTGACTACACTTGCTGACTCACCTGCCAAATCTGACTCTCACCTCATCTTACACAATGACTACAAGCTGACTCACTCGCTTACACTGTTGACTTCACCCTCAACCCTCCTGACACACTAACTACACTTGCTGTCTCACTCGCCTGCAATGCTGACCACACACTGATCTCTCCTGACACGCTGACTATGCTTGCCAACTCATTCTCCCACGTTACTGATTTCGCCCTCACCTTTCCTGACTCGTTCGTGCTGGCTCAGACACTCACATGCTACATTTTTTTAATTATAATTTTCTGTGATTTTAAATTGGATGCTACGATTATAAGTCCCCTTTCTCAACTTTTCTATTACTCAGACTTTTCTCGCTGACCGGGCTACATTGCTGTTATATTTATTTATTTTATTTATTTTTCGTGATTTTACTCACCCCGAGAATGATCACACACACACACACACACACACACACACACACACACACACACACACACACACACACACACACACACACTACACAAACCTTTACACACCCACCTGAGCCACCTCTCTGGCTCTACACAGACATCCCAAAACACACACTCCTGTCTGGTGTGGTGGGCTAAAATGGCGTGTGTCACTAAGCCTCATAAAGGAGGGAATGATTCAATTTGGTGTGGTTTATGTCCTGAAGTTCCTCTGTCCAGGTGACCAACTACCAACACTGTCACCTGTATTCTCCCAGAGCTAGGAGGCTCCCCGGCAACTCCACACCATTTTGCATCTACGTAAGTGATTTTTTCATAAAGTAAGAACAAAGAATGCATGGCCGAAAGCTTGAACAACGTTGTCTTTCTCAGGAAAAAATGAATAAAATCAGAATCCAAATCAAGATCTGTTCATTTCAAAATACATGGAAATTATAACAAATAACAATGCAGCCCCAGAATTAAGATATGTTCATGGAAAACATTACAAGTAAGAGACTAAGATACGACAGTTCCAGGCTGAGAATACAGTTTAACTTTTGCATTCAGCAGGTAGGGGGGAAAATGGGGGAGTGTGTGAAGTAAACATGTATTACTTGTCCGCCGTAATAGGGAAGATATAAAAGCATATTTTATGAAAAGCGGTGGCAATTCAAATAGGACATGTAGAGAGAGTATACGGAAAGAATTATATGGTGTACTGTATACTTAACCTTAGCATTTCGAAAAACTTCTCCTTTGCTGTTTAAAATTGTGTGGACAGCAAAAAACAGAGTTTAATGAATATGCGAAATTTATCCCATATTACCTATGAATAAAGCGAACGTAGACTCTTTCGTACATTCATTGAGACTTAGGATGGCATTTTTCAGGTAAGTGGAGGTAGTGGAGCTATTACGGATGAAAATAAAAGATTAATGAGTGACCTGGCCCCCTGTTATGGTGGCTCTGGGCACTTGATTATCGGGGATTTGAGGAGGCCATTAGCAGAGCAAATTATGTGTGGGGCGGCAAGGGTTCAGGACCACCCCAGTTTAATGACCTCGCTGAGCACAAGAAAGTCTCCTGATAGTGAAAGGGTTAATGAAATGTCTCTCAAGCTGAATAACGTCGTCTGGAGATGGTAGAAAAATATATGAAATGCGTCACTGGATTTAAGGTGTTTACCCATGCAGTAAGGTGACGTCTTCTTGTATATTATTATTTCTGGACGAGTTTATTCTGCTTGTGGGGTACATTTCAAACCGGAGTTATCAGATTTAGCGTTCGTTAAACCCCTCACTGGATGATCTCTCCGTAAACTGCTTAAAATAAACTGCGGATCGAAAGAAGCAGCTGGAAAACACGTCAGCGGATTCACCGACTCAAAATACCTTGCCAGATTCGAGGACCAAAACTGAGCTGGAAGTAGCAAGAATAAACTTTAAAACACGCCCTCGTACTGAAGCTAATAATCCAGTTTTCCGGGTGCAGGCTCCTCAATGAGGAAATACCATCACGGCGTTATGATTGATTACCCTCATCAGCGCCATTACGGAGACAATGAGACCAGCCTGCCACTCCCTCCTAATTGCCAGTTCACCCTATTCACCCGCCTCACGCCCCGGAATCCTCTTATCCCCGCACCTGAATCGGCTTGGATCCTCTAGGTAAGATCTGGGGGTCCGGAGTCATATTCACAAACTTTCCTTAGCCTAAGTTGCGCATGAAACTCCTTGAATCCTCTTATTCCCTTGCCTGAATCTGTTCCAATCCTCTGGGCAGCTAAGGATTAATGGTCCTAGGCAGTATATAGAAGATAAATTTTCTTCAAGTCTAAATGAGGTTTGAAACTAATGATTTTTACCCTGTTCATTCTCTTCACGCCATAGAATCACCGTATCCTTTCGCATGAATCGGTTCGGATCCTCCAAATAAGGAAGGATTGAGGGGTCTGGCTGCGCGAAGATGCATGGAAGCTGCAGCTTATCTCGAAGGAGGGATCCTATAATCTGCCCTAATCCTTCTGTTCTTAACATGTATCACTTACTTTCCTCAATTATCTTCTGTCTAAATACCTACGCCCGTTCTGTGAGGGGTGGCCTCGACAAAAGGATCTCAAGGCGCTTCAATCCCTACTCAGTAACGACCCCTTATTCCACGACACACTCCACTCCCTTACATAATCCTTCACCATATATATCCATCTCGTTCTGCTCATATTATCTCCCTAATTCTTATCCCACTGAACGGTAGCTAAAGCAAGATAATTTCTTTTCCATTTGGTTCAGTCTCTTTTACATGTGGGGACAAAGTCTTTACTGCCCCTTCAGTAACAAGGTCTCTCATACTGGATTCTGATTAAAGCCAAACGATTTTACTTGGACTAATGGTCACTTCTTTGACTTCAGAATCAGTGCTCTCTGTTTACTTTAAAGAAAAAAAAATTATCCTCTCTCTCTCTTTCT
This sequence comes from Coenobita brevimanus, assembly GCF_032717465.1. NCBI lineage: Eukaryota > Metazoa > Arthropoda > Malacostraca > Decapoda > Coenobitidae > Coenobita > Coenobita brevimanus. Next base: position 15,051,634 of record NC_137019.1, read on the forward strand.
TTCTCTGAATGTAATCCTCTGGTAGCGACTAGAATTTAATGCAAAAAAAGACATCATACTAAGTGGATTAATCTCATACTGTGAAATAAATCCTCCGTTGCGTCATAAATGCGTCGAAAACGAGAAGAGATTGATGGGAACTAAGCAGGGTAATCGGGGCTCTGATGTTAAGCTGAAAGACCTTTGAAAATATCATTAATCAAGGGAGAAAAAAAGAAATACAGAAAAGCTCTCTATTGGAAGAATAATAGGACTGATTGGATTCTGACGGGGGTTTGGGAGGGAGGGATGGAGGGAGAGTGGGACGGGGGAAGGGAGAAGGGAAGAAGGGGGGGAGGGAGGAAAGGAGAGATAGATGATGAGAAGGAAAGTGGGATGAGGTGATACGTGAGGGAGGGTGACGAGAAAAGATGGCAGGCCTGGAGGCAGGGTGTGGGGGAGATGAGGATGGGATGGGGAGAGAGGGAGGGAAAGTGTAAGGGAGAGGAGGTAAAGAGGGAGGGAAAGTGTAAAGGCGAGGAGGTAGGGAGGGAAAAGGGGGGATGGGAGAAATGAATGAAGGTACGGTGAAGAAAGAGGAAGGAAGGTGTAAGGAGAGGTAGTCAAGGAAGGGAGGAAGAGAGGGAGAGATCCATGATATCAGAGTGAGAAGGAAGGTGTTTGAGGAGTTTGGGGAGGGGGTGAGTCTCGGAGGTGAGGTGGGGGGACAGGAAGGGAGGTGAGGAGTGGTCAGGCGACGAGAAGGGGAGAGGAGGACTGATGAGGTGAGGAGAAGGGGAGGGGGGAGGGAGGAGCTTGAGCAGAAGGCAGCAATCAGCTCCTATTGTCTTCATAGTTTAATTTGCATATATTCACGCCTGCATTACTGGTCGCTCACGTACGGGGGACCAAATGACCAAGCCGTAATATTCTATCCAATAAAATGTATATTTCGTATGTATGGGTCTTGTATAGGTCATGGAAAAGCATGAGGTGATGAAAACTTCTCTGTGCAATAGCAGTGGTATGGTGTGATGTGTGACTGAGAAGTGTGATTGTGTGGGATGTGGTTGCGTGAAATGTGACAGCATAAGCTGTGAAAGTGTGTGTCGCGGTAGTGTGTCGGGTGTGGTGGTGTGTGATAAAATACTGCGAAGTGTGGTGAGATAGTACGAGATGTGACAGTGAGTGATAGAATAATGCGAGGTGTGGCAATGTGTGGTGTAATGGTATAGCAGTGTGAGATATGGTACTGTGAGGTGCGTGTGAAGCGTGGCAGGAAAATCATAATAATACTTGGCTTGGGGGGGGGTAAGGAATGGAAACTAAGGGTATAGAGGAATAAAGTTCGCAGAGGAATTAAGTTTAGGGTAAAACTAGGAAAAAAAAAAAATCTTCAACGGAAGCAAAATAGTGGAAAAAGTAAACTTACCAGAAAAAATCCCGGAAAGGCAACCCGGGTATAAGGTAGAGGGTCACTGAGAGGAGAGGAGGGGATTGGAGGAAAGAGAGAGAGAAGGGAGAGAGGGAGAAGGGAAAGAGGGAGAAGGGAGTGAGGGAGAAGGGAGTGAGGGAGAAGGGAGAGAGGGGTAGGAAGGGAGGAGAGAGGGGGAGGAAGGGAGGAGAGAGTGGGAGGAAGGGAGGAGAGAGGAGAAATACAGTAGCCTAAGCAGGTTATGGGAGGCAAGAGGAATACTGATAGGAGGGAGGTATTGGAGAGGAGTATACCGTATACCGGTATATATATATATATATATATATATATATATATATATATATATATATATATATATATATATATACAGTATAGCTGAGGAATATACAGCTGCGAGATAGAGCCAAACAAGAATGCACAATGCTCCTGTACTTGGCGTCTCAAGTAGCATTACGATCCAGTCGGCTAAAAATACGAGTAAACAAAAATTATTTCATCAAAAGTAACCCTGGCCTCATTAGACTAGGCGGGCAGAAAAGGGTGACCATAACAAGAATAATTAGGTCCCTCTTCCCCTGCCATCTTCTCTGACCATCCCCCTTTCCCTCTACTTCCCTCTCCCTTCCCCCCTATCTGTCCCCTCTCTAACCTCCTCCTCCTCCTCCTACTCCTCCCTCCCCTGCCTCCCCATCTACTCCCTCCTACAACCATCCTCCATTCCTACTCAACCCTCTGCCTTTCTCCCTTTCCTCCTCTCACACACTCTCCTTCTCCCCCTCTACCCCTCCATCTCTCCACCTCCCCTCCACCCCCTGCCACTCTTATGCAATCTGTTTACAGTGGTCGAGCCTGGAGTCATTTTAACCCAATCTTGGTTGGGACAACTCTAGTTCCCTATTCCAACTGACTCAAGACAACTATATTTAACTATGCGAATCATGGCAGCCTGTGTGTTAATACTGGTACAATTAACCCTTTCTTGGTCGGAAAAACACTCAATTCCAGCTGACGCCTGACGATTTAATTCAGTTGAGAGTGAGTCAAGGAAGTCTGTGTTAAAATGGCCTATATTTTATGTATTTTCATCTCAGCAGCAAGTGACGTTAATGAAAATAATGATCCTATTAGGCATACTGCTACTAGTACTAAATATAATAAATAATTAGCCATCATTACAATCGTAACGTTAATTCGCACTAAAAATATCGTTGGACTGCTGTCTCGTAAAGGAAGATAATAGTAATGATAGTTATGATAATGGTGAGGATGATGATGATGATGATGATAAGAAAAGTACTAACATTTATCATAATCCACACATCCCTTCCCCTAAAAAATAAAACAAAATAACATAAAATACAAATCCTGGCTTGTGCTCTTTCGTCCACAAACCCACGTCCCTGTTTTGGTGAGGGCGAGAGGGGGGGAGGGGTTCATTTGAGCACAGCGGGTGGGACGCGGGGGAAGGAGGGGGGGGGGAAGGTCTGCTTGGGGGTCTGGTGGGTGGGTAGGGGGTTGGGGGACTGGTGGGGTGGAGGCCAGGAGCAGAACTAGACTCTCATCGCTTCCGTCTCCCTCTCCCCTGTTCCTCCTCTAGTCTACCCCTCACGTTCCCCTCCTACACCTCTCAGGTCCCCCCCCCCCCGTCTCTCACTCACCTGTCCCTCCTTTACCCCCCTGTGCTACCTCATCTCCCCCTTCCCTCTCCCCACTCACCAGTTCTAGTTTCACCCACCCCCCTCCCCTCTCTAACTACTAACTACTTCCTCCTTCGCCCCCTCAGGTCCTCCTCCACTCCTCATGTCCCTCTCCTTTTGGTCCCCCTCAATAATCCATGAGGTCCCCTTCCTTCACCCCTAAGGTCCCCCTCCTTCGCCTCTCAAGTCCCTCACCTTCACCCCCTAGATCCTCATTTATCTTCCCCTCGTTTCCTCCCCCCTCCCCACGGCCCCCACTACGCCCTTCCTAACCCCTCACCTGCCCTCATTTCACATCTTACGCGCCATTCTTCACCCCTCACGCCCCCCACTCTACTCCTCCTCCTCCTCCTTCCCCTCTTTCCCCTTCCTTCCCTCACTTGTCCCCTCCTTTCCCCTCAACCCCTCCCCCCACCTGGAAATAACAAGGGCACGAGCCTCACAATAAGACCATCTCGACCCTCTTGCTCGTTGCTTTCTCTCTCTCTCTCTCTCTCTCTCTCTCTCTGTGCCTTCCTTCCTGTGTTCCATTAATACTCTTTTCTTGTCAGCGTTTTCTTTCGCTGTCGTCCGTTTTTTCTCTTGCTTTCATTCCTCTTTCTCAGGAATTTACTCGCTCTTTCTTTATGTATTTCTCTCTCTAACTTTTCCTATTCGCTCTCCACTCTTTTCGACTAATCCTCCTCTATCGATTTCGCCTTTCCTATGCGCTCTCTCTCTCTCTCTCTCTCTCCCTCTCTCTCCATTTCCCCCTTCCTCCCCATTTCTCTTTTGCCTCTCACCGTTTTCTACCACCAGGACAATTGAAGGGAGACTAGGTTAGGTACTTACTTTTTTTTTTTTTTTTTTTACTATTATTTTCCCTAGTCTGTGTTTGCATTCTTATATTTACCTGTAACTTATATCCATTCTTGAGTCATTATTCAGCAGCCTTGTGTTGGAATGTACACACGCAGGGAAAAAAAAAATTCCCAGTCACACTTAACAAAGAAACATGACTGACGGATTTTAACATGGACAACTCAGTGAAAATATTACCCTTCGAAATACAGAAAGCTTCCATATACACCTGTGAGTCTTCCCTTAATCTTAGTCTCTTTCAGCACATAATATGAACTATAAATAACGATATTAAATATCATTTAGTTTGATTAAGTTTGTATTCGAGTCAAGATACGGAAAACGCATTTTTTTTTTTTTGCTCTAACGTACCGTATTATCAGAGCACACGTTTCCTAACTAAACATAGCTATAATGGTTCAGACCTTTTCTAAAGAGGATCATCGTACTGCAACCTGTATTGTGCGTCATAAACCTTACGGTAAATGTCACTTTTATTCTCGTCACAACATAATATGATTACCAGTGAAAAAGACGACCTGGTAAAAAGTCCACCCTGAACACACACCGTACCGTACAAGCACCAGCTAACAACAGGAGCGTAAACCAGTGCTGCCCCGTGATTCGCAATTTGTGAGCCAAAGGGCCACATGTAGTTCGCAAGCCTGGCTTTGGCCACCCCTGGTATGCAAGGTGAGAGCATGAAGGTTAAGCCTTTTACTGCCACGACGATTTTTGTGTTATAGTCTTCTCATCAGAAAATAATCAAAGGCTGTATTTAAAACAAATAATGGTTCTATAAGTTCATGAAATGGCAATATAATGGCAAATAACAGCATGAACTTGGATCAAAAGTGAATATAATTGTTTAGCTGAAAGTCGATGAGAGAAAACTGTTCCCCCGTCTGGCCTCAGCCACACACACACACACACACACACACACACACACACACACACACACACACACACACACACACACACACACACATTCACAAAATACAGAAACAAATTCAACAGGCATGTGGCCCTGACATGTCCCTCCATCCCTCCCTGGTGTTTCTCCCCTCTCTCCCTCCCTCTCATTCGTGCTTCCTGCTTGTCTGTCCGTATCAGTCTATCTGTGTCTGCCTGTCTGTCTGCTTTTCCTCCCTTCGTCCCTTCCCCTCCCTTCCTGCCTGTCTCTCTGCCTGTCTGGCTGGCTGGCGTTTCTCTACAGTATTCATCTACCATTACCACTGTTCGTTTTCAATCTCTCTCTCTCTCTCTCTCTCACACACACACACACACACACACACACACACACACACACACACACACACACACCACCACATCGCCAACTGACAGCTGTGCCCGCCCCTCACCAAAATGATTGCACCAGGGCCAAAAGAGTTTTGATGAATATATTCCCACTCGCCTCTGTTCACTATGGGGACACAACCTATATGTCGACACTATTAATCATGTTAGTTTTTTTAATGAATGCCCTTATTATTAGTCTATGTACTGGAGACATTTTCAAGAATGAAGAAAATCGTCTGGAGTTAACAAGAATAAAATAAAAACAAGACATCACACTACTATGAAAAGAGCCATTGTTTTGAAATGCATATCCAGAGAGACTGTTTTTAACGCTTTCACTCCGAGATATTGTTCAAAAAAAAAAAAAAAGTCTCGTGTCAACACCACTGCTAAAAACACGTAATATCGCACTGACATCGCTTATGGAGATTGTGCCTCATACTTTCTGTACGAGTGGATGTAAGAAGACTGAAATAATGAAAACCACGACGATACTGGCCTCTTTGTTCACTATTTGAATAACACTTAATCTTCGTTACTCACAACAGCTGGAAAAATGTGTTCTAAAAATGTGTTCTTTGTTGGCTGTGAATAATTACTCTGCTATTTCTGTTGCGTACGATGATGTGTTGTTTGAATCTCTCTCGCCAGATGATTTTATTTAGCTTAGGAAGACCTCTTGTAGAAGGCATCTGAAACAATCCCATTAAGAAAACGAAATCACTCAGAAACAATCTGAATCAGAAACATACTCTGTTACTACATCCCATACCGACGGTGGCACCTGTGATAGTGGAAATAAAAACGACGACGACGACGAAAACGATCCAAATGATGATAGCAATGACGACGATGATAATAATACAATGATGTTGATGACAATGTCAACAATAATGATGATAACGGCGACAATGACGATACCGTTGACAAATACAATAACGATTATGATGGTGACGCTGACCCTGGCTTCGTTCCAAAATGAAGCCACGCTATCTCACCACTAATTACACGAGGCCCATTTTCCCATAATCACCCCTGTCATTATGGCTGTAATGATTAAATGCCGACACTGACAACAGAGTACTAGATCATTTTGATTTTTATTTGGTTTGGTACTGAAAGGCTTGATATACAATTCTAAAAACTGGAATGATGAATGAACAGATTTATGGCCTATTTTACTGGATACTCCTGCTGTTGTGCTTTCCCTCTTCCTGTTGGGGTTGGAGAGTGACTCCTTTCAAAACAAAATATCGAAAGAGAGAGAGAAAGGATATTGTTTAAACAGGGACAAAAGCTACCAGACTGCTGAAATGGTCCACTCCAAAGACAGTTGAATAAAAAAAAAAAAAAAAAAAAAAAAAAAAAAAAGGCCAAACGTGAGATTTGACTATATCGAGATGCCTGGACACACTGTTTTTAAAAATGTTGGAAATCACAGGCAGGAGGGAAAACAGAATGAAGAAAGTTTATGAGTTAACCAGCTGAATATAGCAAGAAAAGTAAAAAAAAGGAGAATATAGGTTAACTCTTGCATTACAGAGTCGGAAACAAAGGGAGTGGGAGTATGTTGGAAGACGGGTGCTGAGAGCCGACAGTAGGCAGCATAAAGAGGGGAACAAGAGAACAAGAATGGTTTTGTATTTTTTGTCAAAGGCCACGGCAGTCTAAAGGCAAAAGGAAGACTATACCCAACACAGCAGACCAAAACCCAACCTCATTATCCACTTTCCACGGCATCATCAAATTCAATTGAGAGAGAGAGAGAGAGAGAGAGAGAGAGAGAGAGAGAGAGAGAGAGAGAGAGAGAGAGAGAGAGAGAGATTCCTGAACCAGGGAAATATCGCAAGTCACAAAACTGATTCCGGATTTTTTTACGCGCGGGTTGAGGACGCTGAGAGAGGGGGAGAAGAGACGTCGCCTTACATAAAGGAATTCCAGGGATTATATTTTTTCCCCAATCTATTTCCTAGCCAACAAGGAAACCAAGATTGTCAGGAGAGATGCCCGCCTTAGAAGTGGAGGAATTTGGGTCAGAGAGAATATTTGAGGGGGTAGGAGGAGGAAATATTCGGGAGGGAGAGAATATTCATGGTATTCGTGAATGCTTTATGCTTGTGTGAGATCCAGAGGCATCATTTTGGACGTGGGAATCCGGGTCGTGCTGGCGATGATGATGATGATGATGATAAAACATTGTGGCTTACAGAATACTCGGGATGACAGAATATTCGTGGTATTTGTTTAAGTCTGCTTGTTTGACAATCAGCGCAAATAGGAAATAGAACTGAGAATATCTGTGAGGAAATAGTCGAAGAATTCTTAAAAGATGAATTTCTGTGCGGGAATCGACGCATAACTCTGTAGATGGTGGACTATCGAACAAAAAATACTGGGGTGGAGAGAATATTCGTTGTATTCGTGAAAGTTGTAGATCTGGAAGCAGAATATGTTGGGCACAGAATATTTAAAGCAGAAAAAATAGTTATTTCTAAAATATATGGAACTATATGTTAAAAAAAAAAGAGCAGTCTCTGAATTGGAGGATTACATATCATACATTATCCGTGAGATGATATAAATGGATATTGTTAAAAAGTTGTGCTCATTCAAGAACCTACACGGAATGTGAGATGGGAAAGAATTTGAATCACAAAATTTTTAGGAGAATGTAAAGAAAACCGCGTCATTAAAATTTATATAGCTTCGAGAAAATCAGAGATAAATAGCATATAAAGTATTGAAAATCTGTGTAGTAGGAGATAGCATGTAGATGTATGAGGTGTGGTACTACGTAGTGTGGCATAATGAGGTGAGGTAGTACGTAGTGTGGCAGTATGAGATGGGGTAATGTGTAGTGTGGCAGTATGAGATGGGGTAATGTGTAGTGTGGCAGTATCAGATGGGGTAATGTGTAGTGCGGCAGTGTGACGTGAAATAGTATGTTGTGTGGCAGTGTGAGGTGTGACAATGTGATGCGTGAGCTGTGGCAGTGAGTTTGGAGAAGTATCTGTGCAGTATGTGGCGTGGCACTTTGAGAAATGGCAATGTCAGGTATGGCGTGCCAGTTTGAAAGGTAGAGTCTTAAGTGTGGCTGTAACGGAAGTAATGTAGTGTAGAAGTGTAATGCTTATGTGCGGTGCGATAATGTAAGATATGGCTGTGTGTGTGTGTGTGTGTGTGTGTGTGTGTGTGTGTGTGTGTGTGTGTGTGTGTGTGTGTGTGTGTGTGTGTGTGTGTGTGTGTGTGTGTGTGTGTTTCTGTGCATGAGTGCGTGTCCGTGCGTGCGTGCCTGTGAAGTGTGGTAGTACATGGCATAACAGTGCCTTCTACAACATAAGGACTTTTCCAACACCCAGTACATCCCAACAGTTGCATTTGCGGTGGACAGAACCGAGGCTGTGTTAATAATCTGGCTGGAACGGCGATAGCGACACCGTGTTAGTGGCAGGAATGATAATGGTTATGGCAATGGTAGTTGAAACAATGGATATTACGGCGCAAGATCCCGATTCCCCGCTCCTTAGTTGCTGAATCCCTTTAGACAAGAGGATCCCAACGAGCAATAAGAGGCTGGCATAACAACGCTAGTACGTGAACGAGTTTTTATGCCCATTCTGTTCTTATTGCCATCCGGCCATTTAAATATACGGAAAGCCCTCTCGTACTCAAGGGTCTGCTGAAGACCATATTAACCTCCGCCAGTTCGAACAGTTTCTGTAATCCTGAAGACGTCTTTTGTATTTAATTCTTGTTACCTAGACGACTGTAATCACCTTAGGCGGGACTCTTTTACTGATGGAGAAAGTGGAGGCTACATCTAATCCCTCCAGTTATGAAAATCTCTCCTAAGCTGAATAAGATCATCTAACAAGAGTACGATTAATATAAAACTTACGACCCCTGACTGAAGAATGACAGTAAAGCTGCAGTCAACAGTTCCCTTTTACCATCTCAATATCACGTACAATCCTACTGGGATCTATACAAACTAACATCCTCTAACCCAATCCCCGAACTATGAAAAATTTATTGAAATAGACTGTACGCCTGACCTTTGCTTTTACAGACTAAAAGTTGGCTGCAAAATTTATGAGCCATCTACGTTTTTAAAATTGGGCTAAGTGCAATTCAAGGTAATTTATGATTCTCTGAGCCTTAATGTTATTCCCGCCCTACCTAGCTTTACAGTAATTAAGAGCTGAGATTTGTGCTGTGAAATTCAAAGGCTTGATTAGTGAATGAATGAAGGTGGGACTTGTTCTCACTGGGCACTGATGATAGTTTTCGTTCCTACTCGTATGTTTCTCACAATTTTCATATTCCTAGATCGTACTTGTTTTAGTGGAAATAATAAGAGGAAAAAGTGTTATGAAGATGTTGACGGCAACACCAAGCACAATGATGATGATGATGATGATGATGATGATGATGACAAAGTTCGGACGTGAGATAATCCGTGGAGTGTGTGGGTACTCAGTAAGTCTCTTCCAATTCTGTATCCTTTTTTACTATACTGTTCTAACCTGGGCTCTTGCTCTCCTTGCTCCCCCCCCCCCCGCCTCTCTCTCTCTCTGCCTGATCAGTGGTGGTGGGGGGTGAGTACGAGGCTTCGGTGGCATAAAGGTGTCGTGCCAATTAAAACTCACGCGGCACAGGCTTCTCCATCACGCTCCTCAAGGACCTACCCATGTTCAACGCTGAGTTTACAGTGGCACGGGAATTATTAGGATGATCTCGGGGGCTTTTGTTTACAGTTTAGGTTTCTGCCTGATTTTCTTTGCTTACCAGGTATATTTTAGCTTCCTTTCTGTTTTCCTTTGCCTGTCCTTCCTTGTGTTTGCTTCTACTCCAGTCTATCTCGAACTATGTCTGTCTATCTCATTTCTTGTTCCTATATCTGTCAGCGTATCCCCCCCCCCTCTCTCTCTATGTTTATCTGCATTCCTGTCTATGTGTCTGCCTGTTTCTGCTTTTTCTGTCTCTTTATATCTGTCTGTTATTTCATCAGCCTCTCAATCTGTTAGTCTTATTTTATCTCTTTAACTATTTCTTTCTGTCTGTATGTGTGTGTCTATCTATGTTTCCCAATCTGTCTATATTCCTACATGTCTACGTTCTATCTGTCTCCCTCCCCCACTCCTTCCCCCTCTCCCCCACTCATTCCTCCCCTCGCCCTCCCTCTCACATTCCCCGATTTTTTTTTTTCACGTCCCCGGATTCAATTAAGGGAATGACGAAAATCAATTGTCTGAGAGTTAAATGGCGCTTGGTTCAGTATTAAACAGTAGGGGGTGGCGCCTCCCTGCCTCTCTCTCATTACTGAATTAGATTTACTGCCTGCTGACGGGTTTCGGCTTTAATGTGTGTGTGTGTGTGTGTGTGTGTGTGTGTGTGTGTGTGTGTGTGTGTGTGTGTGTGTGTGTGTGTGTGTGTGTGTGTGTGTGTGTGTGTGTGTGTGTGTGTGTGTGTGTGTGTGGTGTGTGTGTGTGTGTGTGTGTGTGTGTGTGTGTGTGTGTGTGTGTGTGTGTGTGTGTGTGTGTGTGTGTGTGTGTGTGTGTGTGTGTGTGTGTGTGTGTGTGTGTGTGTGTGTGTGTGTGTGTGTGTGTGTGTGTGTGTGTGTGTGTGTGTGTGTGTGTGTGTGTGTTTAAGGACTGCTCAGCCTTAGGAAACAGACTGTGTAGTATATGCTCTAGGTCGACTACATTAAAAAACATATAATCCTTCTCCTACACCCTCTCTAGCTCTCCCCTCGCCTTCCTTCAACTTCTTTTTTTCATCTTCATCCATCAACTCCTTTCCCTTCTTCCTCAACCCTTTCTTCTACCCTTTATAAATTCCATTACAAATCCCTCCTTCTCTATCCCTACCCGTCCCTCCCCTACCCCTTCCCCGTCTACCTCTTTACCCTGTGCCCTTACCTTCTCTCCATCCCTATCCCTCTGTTCATTCTCCTAACCATGTCATTACTCTCCTTCATTTCCAAAGCTCATGCCCCTCCCTCCCTAACTCCTTCCCTTACTACTGGTCATTCCTTACCCTCCTCGATCATTCCCTCAGTCTCTCACCCTGGTGTTCTATACCTGCTCTTCGTACAACCCTCTCTCTCTCCTCCTCCATCCTCTACTCCTCCCCAGCCTTCGTCCATTACCTATCTATTGTCCGGGCACCAATCACCACAGACAAACACACAAACACTGAGTAAACTGAGAGGAAGTCAAATACACCAAGGCAGACAGACAGGCAGACAGCAAGGCCACCCCCTCCCTCCACACACACATTTTCCTACCATTTCCACTTTCTCTCCCCTTACTCTTCACATGTATCTTCACTACATCAGTTGCCGCTCTAGTTCAGCTTTAACATCGTCATTCACAAATTTGCACTGCTCTTAAAGGACGACAAGCATATCCAGTGAGACTCAGGATTTACTTAGGCAATAAAAAATCACTTTACATGTCTATGGCTCCGGATAAATGAAACAATTGACAAAAATCACGTTAGTTCTGGCACAGTTTCGGGGCTGTGTAGTAGCAGTAACAGTTGCACCCCTTGGCTCCTCTGAATGTGATCCCCGTGGACTGCAGGTCAAAGTAACCCTTACTTTGCAGTGCATCCTCCTCCTCTATAGTAATATTGGGAACTAGTTGATGGACGTTTGCATAACCAGCCAACTGAGCCTTTACACTTCACTATATTCATCACATCCTTAGCTGCTATATTAACTCCAAAACATTAATTAACCAATAGAACAGGTGACATTAAAACCTACATTACACATCCACTCACAAAGACCAGGCTGGGCCCATGAAGGCGTGAAGCGGGCGGATGGAAATGATGAAGCCTCGTGCACATTTCGGCTCTCACTTGACATGGTTTGCCTGCGACTTGTAACACGATTCTGGGAGTGATGCACGGCGAACGCATTAGCACTCGGGATACTCGTGGCGACGTGGATGGGAAGGGAGAGGGAGAGGACGCAAGGGAGAGAAAGAATGGGAGGGAATAGTAATGAATGGAAGAAAGGTATGGGAATGGGAGAGTTAGGTATGACTATATCTTTATATATGTATATTTATACAAGAGAAAATCAAGAAAACTGAGAAGAATATAAAGGACAGGAGTATTAATCACAAAGAGAATAAAGAGAATATAAGCAGGAAGGCCCCAGAACCTGGCAAAAAAGGGAAACACACAAAATGTCGATAAAAAACACGAACAATTTGCAAGGACTACAAATCACAAAGAGTATTTCAGGTGGCAGCTGTAGGGGAGGCAGGCTTTGGGTCCTCGTTACCTCCCAAAAACCGCAGGCAAAACCAATACCATTCCTCGCAGCGACAAAAACCATAGCGTCACAAAATAAAAATCTCGCCACCATCAAAACTTCACCACGATCACTGTACTGGCAGTTGTGTTCAGCCGGAACTGCCCAACTCGGCGGATCCACAACCCAACTTTTTTATTCCACATCTGGCATGACGTTTACATCTATATTTTCATCATAATCATCATCCACATCCACATCCAAAAGTTATCATCGTAACAAAAGTACAATAACATGAACGTCGCCATTAATACTGCACACATTCATCACAAGGTTATAAAAATACAATGAACAAGATCCAAAAACAGGGAAAACGATAAAATGAAACGTGAAAAACTAGCATCATAGACTCCAGTGAAAAAGTCAAACCTATATTCACTCCATCATTCGAGCCTTTGATATTTTCCACATCAACACCGGGTACGTTCCACCGTAAATACTACCACGGGTACTTGCATCAACATCTAATTCCATAACAACGCAAGCAGACGGCTGTAACTCAAGGCACTAATTAGAGCAGCAAGCACCACATTTCATTTAAGTTATATTTGGCAACTACACGTCGTCGTCATCCTCCTCCTCCTCCTCATCATCGTTTTTTTACACAGTGCCTCTCATTGCTGTATGAATGAGTTGGGCTGAACCTAAGAAAAAGGAAAAAGTAAAACACAAAAGCAAAATAGAGTACCATCAGAATGCCCAGTAAAAAGGTACAGCCCCTCAAAGTTATATTATCAAGCCACTTAAAAAACTTAACACACTCAAGAGTGGACGAAGTGTTACATATGGGTCAGTGTCACGGTAGTGCAAACATTATTTCTGGTATTTATTAGTACTATAAAAATAAATACAATGGCACAATTAATGATGTTAAATAGGCTGAGATATCACAGTAATGCATCCACAAAATTTGCCTATTTTCATAACCATCGAGCCTCAGTGTAATCATATTTTTTGAGAGGTGTACTGGCATCAATTCCTTCATAATTTAAACCTAAATTCTCCACAACACCATCCACCATCAACTTTCCATCCCGAATACGACCATACCTCGTTGCAACCCCATCTACTGCCACATCAACACAGGGAAACAGATATAACTCCCCATAAATCACAGCAGCAAACATTACATTTCATTTAAGCCATAACGCTCAGTCATAAATATTCGTCATCACTGTCATTCTGGCCTTATTTGCCCGCTATTATAAATGAGGTGTACACAGGTTCCAGTGACAGGAAAGGGGAAAATACAAAAAATGAAAAAAACTATCATCAGAACACCCAGTAAAAATACAAACGAAATAAATATGCATACGTCCTTTCATTTATCATGGAAACCTTCAAAATTCTCCACACCAATACCACCCACATTCCACTTCAGATACAACTACACGTACCCTACTTGCAGCCGCATCTGCTTCCACGCCGATGCGGAAGGACAATAATAGGATGCTGACTAAACCCTCCAGCTGAGTAGGGGGTCTCAGTTGAATAACAGCCTGGCAATGGAGATAATAAGCTACGTCGGCTCAGATCGGCCAAGGAAATACAAAGCCTTATTGATAACTTTTAATCTCTTAGCTATGTATGGATTATCTCAGCTAAGAAAGTTATCAGGCACATACGAAATTAAAATTCCTTCGTTAAACCATCGCAGAAAAGGATTAACAAGAACAAATCACATCATTTTTAGTTTCTTTATGACCAAGAATTTTCTCAGCAGAGCAGAGTCACCAACTGTTTTCTCAAATAAGATACTATAATGCGGTCCAAGCAGCGAGGGGGTAAACAGAAATAATTTTAATTCTGAGAGAGTTAGGATGTCTCGCGTTTGAATAGTATGACTGGTGTTAGCGTATGTAAAATATCAGTGTGTGTTAATGGCTGGGAATATGTTAACTCATCATCATCATCATTATAACACTAGCACAACCAGTCTCATACACATTCACAGCCACAGCAAATGCTAGTTCCTGCCACAATCACAGCCACAACCTGCCTCTACCCCACGCACAACCACTCTTAAACCAAAACTAGTATTGGCCACACTGATAACCACAAGACCTTTTCATCTCGCACACAAAGTCACTCTTTCCTACAACTACCACCACAACCCCGTTCTACCACAACCACAACCATTCTATTTCAGCCTTTAATACTCTTACCACTCTTCCCCAAACTCACAGTCTGTCTTTTATCCAATCACAAGCAATGACTAGCACAACAACAGCCACAGTGTGTCAAAATCTCCATCACAATGACCACAGCCTCTGTCATGATGAAGAGTGACTGCCTGCGCTCTGTCTTCACCCTCTCAGCACAATAACCACCACCCCAAGCAGTCTCTACCACAATTACTCTTCACACTATCCAACCAGTCTTCACCACATCCACACCTACACCTACTCTAACCAGCCTTTCCTTCAACCTTAATCAATTGACCCCACAGCTACAAAATTCCACCACAATCAGTCTCTATCATAATCAATAATCACCAATACAACCACTCTCTACCATATCCAAACATACAATCATTTTTCACTTCAGACCCACCACTCTTTACCCCAACCACTCTGTACTTTAGCCACAAAGTATCTACCACTCTTTACCACAAACAACCACAACCACCCACTACCTAAACGAGTTCTTTACCACAGCCATGATCAATCGCTGCCACACATTACCACAGCAACAGCCGCAAACAAAAGGTGCCATAATACCCATCACAATGACCACAGCCCTCGTCATAATGGAGAGTGACCGGCCCTGCTGTGGCGTCACCCTCTCAGCACCGGCGCAAACATGTTATGCTCCAGGGCTGGTGTGGGAGAGGGGGAACGGGGGCAGGAGGGAGAGAGTGGGAGAAAGGGAGCCAGGGTCAAAGGGAGGAAGAGGGAGACGGGGAGAAAGAGAGGGAACGAGAGAGAAAGGGGAAGGTAAAGAGAAAGGGTGGGAGAAGACTGCTGTAGTGTGCGAGAAATGGAGGGGAACAGCAGACAAAGAGAGAAGGATAGCGGGTCACAGGACGGGAGAGAGGAGAGGGAAAAGGAAAAGTGGAAAGGGGAGAGAAGGAGAAAGAGAAGGGAGAAAGGAAAGAATGAGATACAGCATAATTGTGAAGGATGAAGGAAGGGACAGGGAGTTAGAGGAAGAGAGGGAAGATGGACGGAAAGGGTGGGGGAGGGAGAGGAGATAAGAGTAATGGAGGGTAAAGGAATGGACAATATGAGATCAACACAGAATGTGAAAGAAAGATGAGAACTGTGGGAAAGAGTATTAGATTATCACAGAGAGGAGGAGTTAAGGGGGAGAGAGAAGTGGCAATGGGGAAGGACGAGAAAGGAGGAGAAGTTAAGAAGGGGAGATATGTGGTAATGGGGAATGACGTGAAGAGGGGAGAAGAAGTTAAGACGGAGAGCTAAGTGGTAATGGGGAAGGAAGAGAAGGGAGTAAATAATGGAGGGGAATAAGAGGCGATGAAAGGGGAAGCATGGTGTGGGAGGGCTGGAGGGAAGGACACAACTGAGGTTAACCCTTGCACTGGGATGAAATATTAGACTCCTGACACGACCTGACGATCTCAATCAGATAGAGATAGACGTCTCATAGTAAAGGAGTCAATAAAGGCTACATCTAAATCCCACATATTGAAAAGCGTCCCATAAGCTGAAAAGATTTAAAAAAAAAAAAAGTCTGGAGATAACACGAGTAAAATCAAAGTAACGACACTGCACTGACGGAGCTGGGAAAAATTTTAAAGATGGAAGCAAAATAAGCGTAACATTACAGTAAAAAAATTCTCCCCTCTGAATAAATTGTCCAATCCAACCCACATAAATCGTCTAGTACCTCCCAAGCTGAATAAAATCGTCTAGAAATAACAAACATAAAATTGTACACACTCGTCATCGGCCTGAATCGGTCAATCGTCAATAAATGCTTCAATATGGAAGTGAAATATTAGGTTCAGACATTTTAAGCCCCGACTGACACATTTATTGATAATTACTTTTTAAAAATCCCACGGGCAATTAATTAGACTGAGTTTTGAAGATGCATTTTATACTAAAACATTTTTTATATCATAATTGTCTGAGAGAGAGAGAGAGAGAGAGAGAGAGAGAGAGAGAGAGAGAGAGAGAGAGAGAGAGAGAGAGAGAGAGAGAATTAATATATCCCCCGTAGCTGTGGGATCATAGTGATAGGCTGAATTGAAGATGAACTGAAAAAAGATAGCCAGTCGATTTATACAGATATTTACTAAGTTAACTGTAAAAGTGATAAATAAATAAATAAAATAAAACAGCATCATCATGACCATGAACCATAATTTTTATCAACTCGGAAGACAAATTTCATATATATATATATATATATATATATATATATATATATATATATATATATATATATATATATATATATATATATATATATATATATATATATATATATATAAAGGAAGACTGAATCACATCAAACAAATTCACACTACAAAGGATGCATATTACCAATATATTTTCTGAGCATTTCAGAAAAATATTTTTCAAATTTTAACGCTAGTGGAATAAATACGAAAACGATTGAAACTGTCTGCCACTTCCCCCCTCCCCCCGCCGCGCTCTCTCTCTCTCTCTCTCTCACACACACACACACACACACACACACACACACAATTTTCATAATAACTCGCACCATTAGGGAAATCAGGCACTCCTCGGAATACTGGAACCCACGTAAATATATTTGTATTTGCCAACCAAAACCCCACAATAATTCCTCCCATGCAAATTTTTTGCCACTTCAGTACGATGCTGCCATTTCCATTTCACTGCTACCTTTTCCATTTCACTGTTCCTTTATCCATTTCACTGCTTCCATTACCATTTCACTGCTTCCTTTATCCATTTCACTGTTCCTTTATCCATTTCACTGCTTCCATTTCCATTTCACTGCTTCCTTTATCCATTTCACTGTTCCTTTATCCATTTCACTGCTTCCATTTCCATTTCACTGCTACCTTTTCCATTTCACTGTTCCTTTATCCATTTCACTGTTGCCATTTCCATTTCACTGCTACCTTTTCCATTTCACTGTTCCTTTAACAATTTCACTGCTGTCTTTTCCTTTTCACTTCTGCCTTTTCCATTGCACTGCCGACCTTTCCATTGCACTGCCACCCTTCCAATTTCATCGATGCCTTTTCCACTTTATTCCTTTTACCAATGGGCGAGTTCATTCTGGAGTAACGATGTAATGAAGTCTCTCAATCCCACGTTAATATTTCCCATTATTTTCTGCCTCCAAAGGATTTATTCAGCTAAGGGTTAGACGTGGTGGTAAAGAGGTTAATCGATTATTTTAAAACCTCATCACTTCGAATGGTATCTCCAAAATTAATTAAAGATATTTAGAGGCAGCAAGAATTAAATACACATCATCATCGAACCGAAGGGATCTCCATTTCAGTCTATCGAACGCCGAATAGATTTAACCAACATAATCACAACTCAGACACTAAAACATTGTAAATTACCCCAATGTTAGTCCCGGATTCAGGCTGACAGCAGACGATATTTTTCATAGGATTAACAAGGCCACCATTTATAGACCGTTTACTCTAACCTGAAAAAAGATATCTAACTTCTTTTTAGCAAGAATCGAGGGCTGATTCGACTAGCAACCAGGGAGACTCGTTCCTACTATGAAAAGGCTCCTTGAATTTGGTGCAACTATAATAAATTTACAGAACGTTTACTCTGTCCTGACAAAAATTCCTAACTTTTTTTTTTTTTTTTTTAGCTACAGTTAATGGCTAATTCAACTAGCAACCAAGGAAACTCGTTCTTACGTAAAAAAAAGACACCGTGAATTTCATACAACTCCGACTTATTATTACAGTTTTTGGAGCAACTACGAATCATGAGCTACGAAGAAACCGATTATAGCAAAAGACAATCTAGCATCTCCACTTCTACGTCTTGAGAAAAGGTAAAGAAAATAATCTGGAGATGGCAGTAATAAAAACAAAAAGGGGGGTCATCGCACTGAAGGAGGGAAAAAACAAAGATAAAAGAAAAATCATGTTAAAAAAAAGAGGAAACAAGAGTGTGGATGATAAATGGGGGAAGGGAAATACATGGACAGTGACATGCAGGGTCGGAAATGGAGGAAAACGAAAAAAAAAAAAGGCAAAACGAGAGAGAGAGAGAGAGAGAGAGAGAGAGAGAGAGAGAGAGAGAGAGGAATAAAATGGTAGGGAAGAAAGGGGGGAAGGTGACGAAAATAGATGAGGAAAAAAACAAAGGAGGAGGATAATGGAGTCAAAGAGTCGACCTAATAGGAAAATTAAAGAGAAAAAATGATTAAACGAAGAAGAAAGGGAAAGAAACGATGAAAGGTGGCAAGAGAATGAAAAAAGACATTGAAGGGAAGGGATGGGGAGTAGATGGGTAGAGAGAGAGAGAGAGAGAGAGAGAGAGAGAGAGAGGAAAGGTGAAGGAATGAGAGAAGAGAGGAAGAGCAGAGGTGAAGACAGAAGAGAGGAAAGGAACAGGTGAGGGCAGAAGAGGAAAGAAAGAGTAGGGGTGAAGGTAGAGGAAAAGAGAGGAAGAGAAGACATGGTAAGGTTGGAGACATTGAGTGAGGGAAGAAAATGACCACTGAGGGAAGAGGGGCGAAGATACGAGTAGGAGGAGAAGAGAAATGATTAGAGACGAGGAAGAAAAGAGAAAGAGATTGAGATGTATCAAAGCTGAGATAGAGCGGGAGGTGCTAAAGCAGACAAAAGAATGGGAGGTGCCAAAGTTATAAATAAAGAAGAAGAATTTGAGGAGAAAAGGATAGAGTGGGAGATAAATAATATAGACGGGAAAGTTGGGAATTAGAAAATAAAATAAAGACGAGGAACAGGAAAAGAGAACAGATTACTGGGAGAGGTGCAAAATGACGTGTAAAGATAAGGACTTCGAAGAGTAAAGTACAGAAGAGGGGAGAAGGGGGTGTGCAAAAAGTCATCAGTGAAGAGACGATGGAAAAAGAGAATAAAGGAGGGCGAGCCGAGAAGAAGGGAGAGAGGGAGGCACAAAATGAGATACCGGGTACCTAAAAATGATGGATTGAAAGAGAAGAGGGAAGAAAAGAAGTGTAGAGAAGAAAAAAAAAGAGAAAAGGTGAGTAGCGGAGTGGGGAGAAGAAAAGAGGAGAGAGAGGAAGGAAGAAAAAGGACGGGAACGGGGAGGGGAGGGGAGGGGAGGGGAGGGGAGGGGAGGGGAGAGGGAGGAGAGGGGGAGCTGTAACTCTGGAAGAAGGGGAGAAAGATTTGGGGGTGAAAGGACTGAGCGAAAAATAGGTAGAGGTGATGAATACCGAGTCTGTACCCTGATTTTATAAACACCGCGCAAGGGACACGAAAAAAGTGCATAAGGCAACAAAAATGAGGGGGAAAATATTGGAAAGAATTTTGTGCACCTTAGGTAATATCTTTAACCCAAATGAATAACTTACAGGAAATTTTGTGGTTAAACCTATAACTTGCTGACAAAGTAAACGAACAACTAAAAATTTTATAACAGAGAAAGAGGGGAAACGTAAAGAATATCAACTAAAAAAAACAAAAAAAAAAACAAGGAGTAAGAAAAAGGTACATAACTAATGAAATAAGTGTGAAAAAAAGGATGAATGAAAAAACATACTGTTTATCTTACAAACTTCGGACAGTATGTAAATAATAGATGACTATGGTCCAGGAAGTAGGAAGAGGAAAGGGAAGAGAAGGAAAAGAAAGGAAAGGAAAAGACAGGATTAATACAGAAAAGAAGGAAAGGAAAGAAACAGAAAGGAAGAAAAAGAAAAGGAAAGGGAAGAGAATGATAAGAAAGAGAAAAGAAAGAAAGAAGAAAAAGAAAGAAAAGGGAAGGAAAAGGACAGGAATGGAAACAAGAGAAAAATAAAGGAAACGAAAGAAAAAATGGAGTAAAGGAAAGCGAAAGCGAAAGGGCAAGGAAAAAGAAAAGGAAAGGGCATGAGAGGGTAAAGGAGAGGAAAGGAAAAACTATAATTGAAAGAAGGCAAGGAGCAGCAGCAGGAAAAGAAAATATGTTCGTGTCGAGGCAAATTGGGAAGCGTGCGATGAAAAGGTGACAAAAATAGAAGTTGGAGGGGAAAAAATTGTGAAGGCAATTTTGCTATATACGGCAGGTGAATAGGATGGCGGCTGTATAAAAGACTGATACTAACACAAGAGGGGGTAGGAGAAGAATAACCATAAAAGGTAAGCAAAAATAATTAATGAATGATTATATACAAAAATAAATACGTGTAATGGAGATGATGATGACGACGACGACGAAGACAAATCAACAGATAAAATAAAAAATAAGAATTCAGCCTTCCATTACTCCATTCGAGGAATAAGAATCCTAGGATATATATATATATATATATATATATAGAGAGAGAGAGAGAGAGAGAGAGAGAGAGAGAGAGAGAGAGAGAGAGAGAGCCTCTGTGGTACAGTGGTAGAGTGTGCGTTTCGTACACGGGTGAGCCAGGGTTCGCGCCCCGCCAGGGTAATAAACTTTGGGAGTGTTCACCCTGTCATGTACTGCATTGGAGGACACAAGGGGTGCTGTGGCTGAACCAGTGTCGCTTACTGTAAAGTATGCTTGCACCCAGTCGGCTTGCGCGGGCCGATTACACTCGGTTCACAGACTACACACACATCCAAAGCCACTCTAACACTACAGTTACACTTACAAGCACTTCTCATCCTACATACAATCTCTACCAGACAGCCTAAGCCACTTGGTAGAGATACATTGGCTGTATCGTCCCGACTTCGGTAGGGATAGGCCGGTCCTGCAGTGGATACTCAAAACGGCTGGTGGTGTTGATGATGATGATATATATATTATATATATATATATATATATATATATATATATATATATATATATGTGTGTGTGTGTGTGTAAGAGTATGGATGTCCCTGGTATAGGATGAGGTAGGTTGGTCGAACGATGTGTGAGGGGGAGGTCGGCTTTTGTACTGGTAGGAAATATCAGGAGGTCCAGACCAGAGGAGGCGGCCAGGCGTGTGGTTTTGGGAGGGGGGAGGGAGAAGGCAGGGTGGAGAGAAGAGAGGCAGGTGGGAGGCAGAAGAGGGGGGAGTGGGATAGGGGAGGAAAGGTTGACGGGCGTATTATGGAGGAGGGGTAGGAAGAGATTAGAGAGGGAGGGGAGTGGGTAGAGAAAGGGGAGACAGAGAAAGGAAAAGATAAGAGGTGGGGCAGACGGAGGCAAGAAAAGGGGAATGAACAGGGAAGAGGGCAGCCAGGCATGTTGTGGAGAGGAGGTGGGGGGGGATGGGTGTTGGAGATACCAGGCATGGGTTGGAGGGAAGGGGAAGTAGAGAAAGGAGGCAGGGGTGGGTGAATTGGGGGTGGGGGGAAGACGACAAGGAATGGAAGAAGCGAGGCGTGTCGGGGAGAGGGAGGAGATAGGATTGGCAGGGTGTCGAGAAAAGGAGGTAGGAGGTGAGACAGGAAAAAAGTAAAGGTAAAGCAGGGATGGGAGAGGCAGATGAGGCAGGTGTGGGAGGCAGGGGATGGTGAGAAGGAAAGGAGGGGAGTAGCTGGGAGGAAAGAGGAGAAGACTAGTGACAGACAGAGAGATTGGGACAGGAAGAGAAGTGGAGAAGAAGGAAAGGCAGGGGAGAGAAGCAGGGAAAGGAGGAGAGAGGAAAGGACAGGAGGGAGGGGTGGGAGGGTCGGTATTGAGGAGGGAAAATTTGGGTGAAGATGGAGGGCCAGGTGGTGATGTGAGAGGGCGGCAGGCAGGCTGGCTGGCTGAGGAGGAGGAAAAGAGAGTTTGTGACGAAGAGAGATAGAAGAGAGAGTGGTGGTATGTGACGATGAGAGAGAGAAGAGAAAGTGGTGGTGTGTGAAAAGAGGGATGGAAGAGTGGTTGTGTGAAAAAAAGAGAGACAGAAGAAACAGTGGCAGGGTGAGGGAAAGAGAGGTATGGAAGGAGTGTGTGACTGTGTGTTTAAAAGAAAGTGGGAGAAAGATTGGTGGTACCGGTATGTGAAAGAGCGAAGAGATAGGGAGAGACAGACTATGAAAGAAATAGATAGAAGGCGGGAGGGAAAGAGAGGATGTTAGTAATGGATAAAGAGAGCGATAGAAACGTAGGAGTGCGATGAGAAGAGAGAGAAAGGAGAGCTACTAAGGAGATGTGTGAAAAAGAGAAAGGACGGAGACACAGGGAGGGAGAGGGAGGAGAAAAAAAAAAGTCGCGCTGGTGTGTGAAAGACAGATGGAGCGAGGGAATGAGAGCTAGATGGTGTGTGAAAAAGTAAGAGGGAAGGAGGAATAGACGAGTCACTAGTGGGGGTATATAAGAGAGAGAGAGAGAGAGAGAGAGAGAGAGGTGGTGGCGGTGGTGACAGGGGACCGAAGTAAGGATATGTTGGTATTAGTGCAGAGACTGGTGAAATGATGGAAGGGGATGAACTAGTGGTGCTGGTGATAATGTGAAAAGGGAAGAGAAGGGACTGGGAATAGAGGATATAATTATGTATGAATGGAAGGGGAAATCAACGAAATCTAGAAAAAAAAAACCATGGACTATAATGACGGACAAAAATGGAGGAGGAAAACATGACTAAAAGCTGAGGAAAATGGAAACAATATAAGCAAGTGACGAGATGATGATGATGGGAAAAAAATAAATCAGCCAAAAAAAAAAAAAAAACGAATATATGGAGAGAGGGGAAGACGGTAAAAAAAAAAAAAACACGAGATGAGATGAAATGCGATGAGATGAGGCGAGATGGGATGGGATGGGATGAGATGACATACGTTGAGAGGAGAGATGAAGATGAGGAAAGAAAAAAGGAAAACGAAAAAATGCAGAGAGAGGGTAGAATGTGGTAATGTAAGAGAAAAGGAAAGGAAAGAGAATACGAGGGAAAGGAAGAGAAAAGGAGAGAAGGGAAGAGGAGAGAAAAGGAGAGGAGAGAAGAGGAAAGGAGAGGAAGGAAGGCGAAAGAAGAGAAAGCGAGAGAGGAAAGGAGTGAAGAGGAAAAGAGAGAGGGAAAGGAGAGGAGACGGTAGGCTGTGGTGGTGTGGTGGAGTTACCGAGGTGAGATTAAAGTCAATATGAGGAGAGAGGACGCACGGGACAGAGCCGCTAGGACAGAAATGGTGGGACAAAATTGGAGGGGTGGGACAGAACCATAGGGATGGGACAATATTGGAGGGGTGGGACAGAACCAAAGGGGTGGGACAAAATCGGTGGTATGGAACAGAACGAGTGGGAAGGGGTATAACAAGTGAGACTGACTGGAACAGAAAACTGGGGTTGGACGGAACGGGTGAAGCTGAGGAGAACATTGGATTGGGACATAATCTATCAGGGTGGAACAGAACTAGCAAAGTGGGATATGATTGAAATGTCTGAACGAAGGATGGAACAGGAGAGAAGAGGCAGGTTAGAATTTCTGGGACGGGACAGAGTGGGTGAGATAGAGTGAGTCGGGCAGGGACAGTGAAAAAGAAGTTGAGATACAACGGGTGAGAAGGGGCAAAACGGGTGACTAAGGTAAAATGACAGAACGAGTGAAGAGAGAGAGAGAGAGAGAGAGAGAGAGAGAGAGAGAGAGAGAGAGAGAGAGAGAGAGAGAATTGAGTTGGCTGGGAGGGAACGAGTAGCGAGAGAGGGGACAGATCGAGATGGGTAAGACACATCCAGCGAGATAAAGAGTGAAATGGAAGAAAACATGCGAAACGAAGGAATGAGGAGGATACAATGACGGGGAAAAGAGAGAACAGATAAATGATGGGTATGTCAGTGAGTCATGAACAAAAAAGTGTGGCTATATAGGGAGAAACATGTATAAAAGGAACGGTGCAAAGCGGTAACAAGGACAGATAAAGACAATATCAGAAATGGCACGGAATTTCCAGGGCTTGAGTGATGAGTGAATGGAGACGAGACCCAATTTCACCAAACACCCTAATCATGGAAAGGTTTTAATGTTATTTTATTATATACTACCCACCACTGTGTATAATAGTGATAATAGAGTTGACATGATGATGATGATGATGATGTTGATGATGATGATGAAAACAATGATGACGATGACAACGGGCGACGACAATACTACTGCTGTTGCTGTTGATGTTGATGATTACAGTGATGATGATGATGATGATGATGATGATGATGATGATGATGACAATAAACACAGAAAAAGGTGGAACACAAGAACAGAACAGCGTGGAACAGAGCAACAACGAGGTGAAACAGTGGAACATAAGGGGTGGTGGAGCTGAAGAGCGAAAGAGACTGAAACGGATAGATCAAAGCAACGGGAGGCCTCTGTTAATTCCACAGGGGATGGGAATTCGCCTACATTGACGGATTTGTGAGAGAGAGAGAGAGAGAGAGAGAGAGAGAGAGAGAGAGAGAACCAAAGAATATATATCCACCGAAAACTAGAACAAATCAAGGTTTCGTCAGGGGGGGGAAAAATAAACAGTAAGCTGCGAGGAAAAAGAAACCAAAAAATCCAGGCAAAAATGAACACTGATAACACCCGCGTAAAAAAAAGTAAATAAATAAAGTTTCGCATAAAAAATAAAAAAGACCATGGAAGGAGTAAACGTAGATTCATTATGTCGTCCCGGATCCCCAAAACTTTAGCATCCACAACCACTATTTAAAAAAAAAAAAAACACATCGACGAGGACCAAAGAAAAAATCCAGAACCCCCCTAAAAAAAATCACCCATCCTCCCCCTTCCCCCCAAAAAAAAAAGAATTCCAGGAAGATGAAAGGACCACAGCAATAAAGTCCATCCCCCCCCCCAAAAAAAAAAAAAAAAAAATCCATCGAAAAAGAAATGAAGAGTTAGGGGAGTGGAAAAATAAACCATGGAAAAATTAAATGAACGAAAATATCTGCAAAAACAAACACACGAAAAACAAAAAATCCCCTGAAAGTTTCGCTGACGGAGAAGAAGAAGCGATTAAAGTGATATAAAATAATCAGTAAACACACACACACACACACACACACACACACACACACACACACACACACACACACACACACACACACACACACACACACACAAATAAATAAATAATGCATCTACATCAGTCCATAGTTAAGTCCACAGGAGGAACGCGACAGCCAGAATAGACACACCAATAAACAGAATAAATTCCAAAAGCAGTCGGAGAAAAATAAAATAATAATAAACAGCAAAGAAGACACATCAGTGTAAAAAAAAAAGGTCCACAGCAAAAAGACGAACACAGAAAAAATCCCTCGAAAAAACAGAAAATCCCAAAAGTTTCGTCGGAGGTAAAAAGAAACAGGCGAAAAGTAAACCGAGATTCATTATGGCGCCCCAAACTTTAGCGTCCACAGAAAACTTAAAACATCAGCAGACATTTTCACATCCACAGGTGCAGTCGTAACAGAGATTCCTGCGGCGTGTCTGGAATTCTGAAATGAGGGGAGTGTTCTGAGAGTTTTGGCACACCCTGTTCTTGAGTAGGTCGAGTGAGGTACTTCTGAACTCGTTTTGAAAATGGTCTAAAAGTAGGGTATCTATTTTTTTTTAGTTTCTGAAAGTGGGATGTGTTTAGTTGTCTTCACATTTCTACTTTGTATGAGCTTAATTTTTATTTTTGCTCCGGTGAGAATATTTTGTGCAGTTCGTTGCGGGGTTAAACACAGTCTCCTTTACTTCTTTCAAGTCGATTACTTTATTTGTTTAGTATTTTCACATGCAAAAAAAAAAAAAAAGGTAATCTTCCCAAACAGGGGCCTCTTTTTTATTTTTTATTTATTTATTTTTATTACGAGAACACCCTAATTTCACCATCCTCACCCGTACACCAAGCACTAATTCCACACCCTCCACCTGAAAAATCTCTCTCAATCCATGACCCTGCCTTCCAACAACAACAGATCCCCATCTCGCTATCTCACACCCTAACCAAGAGCTTGTAATACGTCCTTCAAAGGGTTCCTAATTTCATCATCTTTCCAAAACTTACTTAAACATTATTTTTAACTTCCTTTTTTTTTCACCATTTACACCCGAATAATTGCTTTTAATATTAATAAAAGAGATTGCTCCTAATTTCACCACCTTCCCTAAGCAGTTGCACCAATTTTCACCACTGTCCTAATACGGCAGTCCCAAATTTTACCCCATTTCTCAAACAACAGCCCCTAAGTTTATCACCTTTCCCAAACAACCGCCCCCAATTTCACCATCGTCCTTAAACAACAGCCCCAATTTTCACCATCGTCCCTTAATAACGGCCCCTAATATTACCCCATTTCCAAACAACAGCTCCTTTCTTCACGACCTTACCCTCAAACAAGAGCTCCCTGCCTTCCAAGGGTGCCGTTCATTACCAACATATTAGACGGTGTGAAAGCCCGCCCTGTCGCCACTCACAGCCGAGGTGTATTGGCCCACCCTGACGTATGGGGCAATATCCGGCTACCACCCCTAAAAACACCAGGGCGGAGGGAAGAGATATGCAAGTGTGTGTGTGTGTGTGTGTGTGTGTGTGTGTGTGTGTGTGTGTGTGTGTGTGTGTGTGTGTGTGTGTGTGTGTGTGTGTGTGTGTGTGTGTGTGTGTGTGTGTGTGTGTGTGTGTGTGTGTGTGTGTGTGTGTGTGTGTGTGCGTGCGTGCGTGCGTGCGTGCGCGCGCGCGCCGGGGTTCGCGGTAATTACTCTGGCACAAACGGAGGTCGGCAGTTTATTTTTTACACTAACTTCTCGTCGTGTGAATACAGCTACTTACTTAAATCGGACAGAGCAGATAAGAGAGGTTTAGAAATAATAATCAGTTTACTTTTCCAGAGCAGTTTGGGGTAAAATCATCAATATATTCCACAAACTGATTCCAATACTCACGTTTAATACCTATGTAACGTTTGGCAAGTACGGTCAGAGTATAACTGATTTTACACAAGTTGTCACCCTAAAAAGTTGGTAAAGAACATTAAAAAAGATAACAACGAAAATCCCTTAGAGGTTAACAGGAAATTGGAATACTAATAAAGCTATTTTCTATTAGTTCCTCTCCTGCTTGCACCCCTTTAAACTGAGAACTCAAAGCGAAGACAGCAGTCCACTCTGAAGCTTCACTTATCATCCCCGGGAACACGAAAAACGACGAAAAGAAAAGAGGGAGTGAGACGTAAGTGAATAAGCGAGTATTGAACTGGAGTCCGTGAGTACTGTGCAACTCGAAAAGATACATATGGCGTATGTAAAAAAAGGAAGTTAAAAGTAAGGTGTAAGAAAGGGAAGCAGAAAGTAAGGCGAAAGTAAAAATGAAAGTTAAAAGTAATGTATAAGTAAGAAAAGAAAGCAGAAAGTAAGGCACAAGAAGTAGAAAGCGAAGCATAAGTAAAATGTGAGGTATAAGTCAATAAACGAGGTATTCAACTGGTGTGTGTGAGCTGATGTAACCCTGAGGCGAGGACACCCAGGGCGTACACGGAATATCAAATAAAATCGAAGATATGAGAATCCAACATTTTATTTTTGGGTCTCCAGCTCTCGTCTCGTCCTTTGACTGTCCTAAAAAAAAATACGGTTCTTTTACTTCTTGGAAAAAAATAGTCTTTTCTCGTCATTTTATATTTTTTCCAAACATCAAAAAGAATTACCAGAATATCTTTAAGACAAGAAGCTACTTCTATTTCCTAAAACTCTGGTTTGTATAATTAAGGAGAATATAAGCTCTTTTTCATATAGGCCTAATTTCTGTAACATCCCCGACAAGAGGCAAAAGTACTTTTCTTAAGGAAAGAGTCCCACTAAAGCCTTTTATTAAGGCAACGGTCGTAATAAAAAGATCTGTTTGCTGAGAGGGACCCCAGCACTCCTTAGGGGTTAAAGCACTACTGAAACTAGTAAAGTACAGCAATGCACAGTTTAGGGAAAATATGTTCTATTTTCCTCATAACTTCTTCAAAAACAAGGAAAAGACCGAAAACGAACAGTCTATACCTGACTTTTGTCCCTGAATCTACAAACCTGAGAAAAAAAATAAAGTGCTCTTCCCTGCCTTCTGGTTCGTCAACAGCTCTCTAAGCGGCAGAAAAAGGGTAGCCGTTCCCCTGCAGCTCTCTCGGGCTCTTTACCTGTGGACACTGGGAGAGGATGGCAAACCCACTCTAGAGCGATTGGCTTCCCATCTCTCCTACATTCTTTCGGACATTTGAGTCACCCTACACACACAAATTCTCTAGTTTCATTTACAAACTCATCCAAATTTCCTAGTTATATGGCCACTGTAAACATCTGAATTCTCTAGCAACAATCAGCACTTCCTAATACTCTTTGGTATATTCTGCATATCCTAACTCCTAAATTTTCTAGTTACCGTTATAGCTATATCCAAAAGTCTCGTGTGCACTGCTACAGTTTGCATTTTCTAATATTGTTTAGTTCATACAGCACTTCTTAATATTCGCTGGTTATACTGAGGATATTTCTGCCCCACTCGTTAGTCAGCACATCCCGTTATTCGTAAGCTGGAGCCCCAGAACCCTCAAATTCTAAAAGGCAAAACCCCCGTTCTTTCTTTCTGGTCTGCATATTCCAAAACTCTCTACTTATATCCCACATCCTTACATTCTTTTACTAACATTCCACAAACCAACATTTTTTACTAATATTCCACATCCCCAGCTGCTTCACAAACCCAAATCCTCATATTTTCCACCTACATCCCACACTCACAAAAATCTCTTCTTACATCCCACATCTTCAAAATCATTACTGTACTTTCGTGCCGCATCCCTAATTTTTATATCCGACATTCCCAACTACCAACACCACACAGCCCCCCAATTCTCTACTTACAATCCACATTCCCAAATTCTCTACTTACATCCCACATTCCTAGACTATCCAGTGTTACGTGGCCTCCAGGAACGACGTTCCCCCATCTCCAGGTGATGATGCTGACTTGGCTATAAATATACACGACCCTCCTGTTTTCCCTCGCCTATACATCCAAAGTTATCTATCCTTCGCACTAGTAATTCCTCTCCTACTACTCCACACCTCATTTTCTCTCATATTCTCTAGCCTACACACCCCAATTTTCTCTCCATGCAGCTCACATCACATTTTCTAGCCTATGCAACCCCAATTTCTCAACAAATACCGGTAGACCAGAACTCATATACAGTACTGTAACCTATGCGTCCCTAATTTCTCTGTATACATTCCAAACCCCTTGTATGCTCTAGCCTACCCATCTCTAATTTCTCTACATATAGTCCAGATCCCACAGACTCGAGCCAATGTAGCCCTAAACACTACAGATATAGACCAGATCCATATATTCGCTAGCCATTAAACTCATTACTTCTCTACGTATAGCACACAATAAAAAAAAAAAATCTTAGTTATTTCACCCCACCCAAAGACCCAAATTAACAGACTAAAAAAATTCCTTAAGGCTTTACTTAACACACCCAATTTTCTACTGATAATCTGCACCATGAATTCCTTTATTTAAAGACTAAACTGAAAGTGCATATATTTGACTGGGCACAATATCGATAGTTCTCCCATTCTTCCTGGTTTCTGGAACCAAACCTCACTCCAGCTATATATATAAAACAAAAAGTCGATGATGATACTGATGATGATGATGATGATGATGGTGTGATGACGACGAAAATAATAATGGTGAAAATGATAAGTGATGACAGTAATGTAATAATGACGACGACGACATAAACAGTGGTGGTGGTGACGATGATGATGATGGCAGCCCTAATCCCCAAATTCCCTACTTATACCTCTCCTCCCCAAATTCGCCAGCCCAAGCGAGGACGCCCCCAGGTGATGGTGTTGACCTTGCTATAAATATACACGCCCGTGGTGTTTGCCCTCACCTGCCGTGTACATTAGCACGATCCAGCCATCCTGTGTGTGTGTGTGTGTGTGTGTGTGTGTGATAGAGGGAGTGATTGTGTGTGTGTGTTGAGGCATAAAGGCATGTGCAGCTGAGTGTGAGCGTGTTAATGAGCAAGTGTGTGTGTGTGTGTGTGTGTGTGTGTGTGTGTGTGTGTGTGTGTGTGTGTGTGTGTGTGTGTGTGTGTGTGTTTATTGATATGACACACAAAAATGGGAACACACATGACCGCCCCAGTATGCTGAATATTAACAAGTATTAATAATGCATATGTATTCATTATTTGCATATACGCGTAACCAACCCTCCATAACACCAAATGACAGCTCCAATCAATTTATTTTCTCATACCAGCTTTACCATATACACAATATTGGGAACATACACCCTAATTATTCCCACACTGTCGCAGCCCCACTACACAAATTATTAAAAACATCGAAGAATTTTTTACTCAGATAACCTAATTAGGAATGTAAAAAGGAAGGGCAAAAGTCACGTACCTCACCAGCCTGAAAGAATCGACTGAAAATATTTCTTTCCGAGCCATCCAGTTTCACGTTCACTAGTGGCGTTGGAAGAGGTGATGGTGGTGGGGATGTTTGTGGAGTCTCTTGCTGGAATACTGGTGATTGCGGTAGCGGTGGTGATTGGAGATACTGCTGTTGTGGTAGTGGTGGTGGTTGGGGATACAGCTGCTGGGGTAGTGGTGGTGATTGTGGCTTGTGGTGAGCTCTTGGTTGTGGCTCGTCTAATGGTGGGGATGGTGTGGCTCTCTGGCGGGGCTGGAGGTGGCGCTTTGGCCTTTACTGCGTTGATGGTGCTAGCTCTACAGGCTTATGGTGGTGGTTGTTGCTCTTCTGTAGTAGTGATGACGGCGACTGGGCTTCTTTCTGCACTGGTGGTGGTGGTGGTTCTTTGTAATGGTGGTGATGATTGTGGCTCTCGTTGTGGCAACGATGGTGACTATCTTCCTTGATGATGGTGGTGGTGGTGCGGGGGGCTGGGTTGCTCTCATTCTTGCCGTATTCGTTTTGGTCGTTTTAGTGGTGGCCAATCCCCTTGTGACAGTTTTATTGGTGGTTCTTCTGTGGTGGTGGTGGTGGTGGTGGTGGTTGTGGTGGTTGGTTTCTCGCTGGTCTGGTGGATAAATAAAGAAATGGGGTCAGTGTTGGTCAGCCGTGTCGGAGAGAGATCCTGGCTAATGGATGGGAAGGGGACAATGTTTGTGGTGGGGGTGGGTGTGGGGGTGGGGGGAGCGGTGTTGCTGTTACTGAAAAATGTGAATATTTAGGGTTCTGGTGATGCGAAGAAGTAGATGATGGTTCTGCTATTAATGTGAAGGGGAAGGAGACGAACTGGTTCTGGTGGTGAGGAGATATGAGAAATGAGGGATTCAGTGATGCCTGGTGATGCTAGAAAGGTGAGTGTGATGCCAGATCGATAGTGTGTTGGGGGAGGAGGAATGTGTCAAAGGATCAAATGTGACTGACAATGACAATGAAGGATGTGGTGGCGACAGTTGATGTAATAGTGAGATTGGTGAATGGTTGTGGTGAAGTGGAAAGAAGGATCCGAAGAGAGACCTGGTGAGGATGGAAACAGGGAGGTGCTGATGTATTTGGTGCTAACTGGAAGAGCAGTGGGCTGGGCTTTGTGAACTGGTGATTCGTGGTGACGGGATAAGTGATGAAGGATTTGGTGCTGTCAATGACTGTGGTGTGAATAATGGTAGCTTTGGTGATACGAGTACTTGTTGTGGATTTTATGACAGACTGTGTTGCAGGAGTCATGATGGTGGTCGGGGGTGGGTTTAGCAGGAACAATGCTAGTATAGGGATACTGGTAGCTGAGAGGTTGGTGCTGTGACTGGTATGGTAGTAGTATTAGTTGGATTGGCTATGCTGCAGAACGTGGTAATGGTGGTACTTGGAGGAGAGGCGTGGGTGCTGGGGAAGGATAGTTGCAGTATATAAGATAGCTGCAGTATACTGGTTGTGACATGTGAGGGTGGATGTAGTAATACATATAGTAGAGATGTGGTGGAAGTTGGTGATACAAGCTGTGGAAAAAAAATATATATATGGTAGTACGGTAAAGGGGACTGAGGTGGGGAATAGGATTAAAAAAAATAAATAAATAAAAAAATTAAGTACGAGCGAGCACTGAGATAGAAACAGTGGTAAAAGTGGTTGTGCTCCTGGTGAATATTGTGCCTGAAATAACAGTAACAGTAGTGACAGGTGGAGTGGTAATTATGGCAGGTAGTGGGAGAGTAATATTGATAGTGAAGTAGGTGGAAGAGGGGGTACTGGTAATAAAGGTAGCGATTAAGTTGTTGAGGAACGGTGGTGTAAAAGTGGCACAAAGTGATAACAATGTAAGTGATGTTGTCAGTATCCTGCCTCAAAGTACTAGCTGGGGATTGTTGGCAATAGTGATGGTAAGTATGGTAATCTCAGAGGATGCAATAATACTCCTAACCTACAAGACTCACAACCACAATCATCCCCAAATTCAATATATTAGCCAACTTAAACCTTGCCTAGCTTCAGTTAAGTGAACCAGATTTGGCTTATCCGATTTCACCTCAAACCTGACCATCTCTGAGCCGTCTAACTTAACCGGAACTCGGGTAACCTGACCTGATCTAACCTAATCTGCGTTCATCCGTGTTACCACTCCAACTTCTGCCAAAGGTCGAAGTGTCCGTGTCAAAGTTTATCACATGTTCTCGTCGGTGCTGCTGCAGATTAATTCAACCCTTAAACCATAAACGATTCTTTTTTCATAAACTTAACTCTTTTAGGTGCCAATGCCTCACTCTCAGGTGAGTTAAATTAGCTACAAAACAGTATTACAGAAGAGTCATTCATGCATGACAGGGTTAATGGTGAGGGTATATCTTAAGCTTCTATGACTCACTCAGCTTAATAAAATCGTCTGTCAGGGTTTATGATATGAAAATGCTGTCTAGCTGAATCAGTTACGGAACAGAAAACATGATGGTAAGAGAAATGCAATAATAATAAAGTCACTGCATGAAGGGGATAAATGGAACTAAATATAAATACTAAAGCTCTATCTATTCACTCTTTAATGCAACAGTTAACAGGTATTTTAAGTTATACATGAATACTAATGGTAAACGCTAGGACAGTCTTTTCTCAGTCTTCCCTCCTCCAGTTTACGACCCCCAGTGCCTAAAAAAATTACTGTATTCTGGTGTCTGGGAACGAATAAATGTTACTTAGAGTGATCTTTTGTGTGACTCTATTATAAGGGATTGCTCTTCGTGTCTTTTTAAAATATTTCTCTACACATTAACTCTCTCTCTCTCTCTCTCTCTCTCTCTCTCTCTCTCTCTCTCTCTCTCTTTGTTCTCGTAAGACATTCACTTTTGTTTCCTCCTCCACTCTGCTCTTTCCATCTCATCCTTTATATTTTCTTCTTCTTGCACTCTCTCTCATCCTCTTCTCTCCAGTCTTTCCCTCCCTTTGCCCCCTGTGCTTTTCTTATATACTGTACTTTCTTTTCATACCTTATTCTACCCATTCCAAATCTATAATTTTCTCTTTCCTCTTAGTTTTCATGTTCTCTATCGATTTTTATTTCATTTTCTGCATTCTTTCTTAGACTTCTCATTTTTTCATTTTTTCCTCCTCCTCCTCCTCATTGCCCTCCCCCCCCCTCCTTAGCCACAAACTTCCACCCCAGGAGGCCACTTGCTAATAAAAAAAAACAGGCATCTTAATTTGGCGGTCCTCCTTGCTGGCCAAACATGCAAACACCCCATCTGCATACACGCCTGCTTACCCAATACACCATACACCGTCACATGTATATTATGTACATCTATTCCACCCATCCTTCACATACATTTTTCTCCATACCACTTTTACCTCTATATATATATATTCAATACGATCACTTAGATGCACATGAGTCATTGATATGCTGATGTCCAAGAGGAAAAACCAGATACGAATTTTCCCAGCGCGATCGTGTATTCAGATCATCAGGGGGAGAATGTGAATGCACGAAAGCACTTGGGAAATTTTTTGTTTGCTTTTTCCATGTGGACAGCTGCAACAAAAATATTTTTCCCCTCCACTATATATATATATATATATATATATATATATATATATATATATATATATATATATATATATATATATATATATATATGCCCCTCCCCCCCACTTTTTTTTGTCCTTCACATTTGCATATACATATACTTTTCCATCCATTATTTTTTGCATTTTTTTTCCAGGGCTCTCGTGAGCAGAGAGTGTTAGTTCAGAGGGTCGGGATTAATAACTTCATACACGGGCCTAAACGGGCGCCAAAAGTATTATGGTATTATGTGTGTGGACGTGTGTGCGTTTTTGGTCTGTGTATAAAATATGAGGTGTGTTTTTTTTTCCACTTGTGCTTTCTTTATTGTGGGTAGTGGCAAATTTGTGTGGCCGGAATAATTATGTTTTATTTCTGATAACATATTAATAACGCTCGTGTTTTTATGTGTGTAAATTTGCATCACTATCATATCTTTATTCCTCGTTTATCAACGCAACATTTTAGAAGCAACATTTCCCCAGCATTTGTTGCAGGACCAGCTGTACATATTACTATATCTTACAAACAACAAATATCATCATTCTATATATAATAATCGCTATATTCGGCCTTTTGGTAGCTGAGGCACGCAAGAATTAAGTTTTGATTTACTAAAAATGAACGTATACAGGTGAAGTGACCATCCATCCAACCAATGGGATAATGCCCTCACTCTAGCCAGGTACAGTCTATTAAAAAATGTGTCGTCACTCTCACTGTGCTTTACTTTGACATAATGGATGAAGACTTTTGAATAATTGTGGTATCCTTCTTTCACTCCACAAATCGTTCCATACAGTTGATTCTTATTAATATCATGGGCTTAATTATCACAGTCGTCCTAGATAAGGCTGGGACCAACATGCCACTTAAATGCAGGTCAAATGGTTAGTGTCTCAACGAATGGTATAATAATAATAATAATAATAATAATATTAATAATAATAATAATAATAATAATAATAACGAGGGTGTGAAAAGCGTTCTACTATGTTCACTCACTTTTTCTTTTTTGTTTTATTTCCTCATTTCCTTCATGATTTGGGCAATTTCCCGACTATCATTTATCTATCGTTCTTTTTTTTTTTCTTCTCTGTGCGTGTCTGTCTCCCGGGTCTCATTTTATTTCATTATATTTGCTCAGTTTAAACATCATTTCCCATTTCCCCCTGGCACTTCTCTCGACTGCCCCCCCCCCCTCTCTCTCTCTCTCTCTCTCTCTGTATCACTCCGTCCTCTGCTTTGCCTCCAACTTCTCTAACTTCCTCACCTTCTTTTTCAACCCTCAACTTCCAGACGTCCGCTTGCTTCAGCTCTTCCTTAATTTGTCAGCCACTCCGTCACTCTCACTCACTTTCTCTCTCATTTTCTTTTCACACAGACTCAGGCCCCACTTTCTCTAACTCACTATGGCTCAATTTGTCTTTCATTTTCTCTCTTTCTCTCTCTCTCTCTCTCTTCCCTTCATTAATCGATCTCACTCACACTTCAAGCCTCACACAGTCACACACACACACACACACACACACACACACACACACACACACACACACACACACACACACACACACACACACACACACATTCATTTCCCCTCAGTTTACCCTCCACTCACTTTATAATGAAACCAAACACAGGAATTCCCAGCTTCTGTTTCAATTACTCTTTCCTCCCACGAACGAGATGTTGGCTTGGGCATAGGAGGCTCCCTAGCATATGTTTCTTACCGCTTTATTCTTCATGTTAACCCCTTAAACCTTAATACGATGATGCCTCTTCGTAATTTATTCTTGCTAGAGGAAGGTGGCGCCCGAGTGGTTAGGGAGTCGTCTGTTTGAAATGACGCGAGTTCGATCGTTGGCTGAGGCTTGGAATAGTTTACTAAATTTCGTAAAAAAAAAAAAAAAAAAAAAAAAAATCCATAAGACCCACCGACATGCCATGAAAATATTCCCGCCAAAACCACTTCGGTAGTCCGGAATGAGAGAGTCCTAGCTACAATTCAGTACAAACGGTGAGTATTCGTGCCACAGTGGTGACATTGTACCCCCTCCACAATATGTCTACCCCCGATGTATATATGTCCCCCCCCAATGCATACATGCCCCCACTAAACTTGCTAGGTCAGCACGCTTTCCCACGCCTGAAGACGGCGTTATTGCATCAGTTGATACCAGGCAGCCGAGAAGGGCAGACTATTTTACTGTGAGCTTGTAATAAACTCCATATCTAGCTGTTTGTACACGGAGTTTCTATCACCAAAGTATTGCAAGTTACAACATGAAAAGGTGCGTAGGAGAACTGCTGAACCTCAGTGAATGGGTTGTTAAGCCCATGTGCAAAGTCAGAAAAAGATAATGCTTAGGATAGACCCTTCGTGTCATATGTGTTAATGATTGTTACACTTCAACCCCTTCAGTTCAATATGTTTATCCAAATTCTCATCTGGAGTTACTAAGAATAAAATACGTCACCGGATTACACTGATAAAACATTGGTTCGCTATTAAAGACGCCTTGAAGCATCCTTTACCCTTTAATTTCTTTATTTAAAAAAAAAAAACTTGGAATTAAGTCCATTTCTACCACAACTGGAGTTGCTTATCCTTGCATCAACAGATATTTTCTCGCTAAATTTGATCATGATCCTCCCTTTATTTTCTTCCTGCTGAGAGAGAGAGAGAGAGAGAGAGAGAGAGAGAGAGAGAGAGCACCTGTAACCTCTTCAAAAATCAACACCTGTAACTAAATAATCTATTTTTTAAAGTATACATCACAACAAAGGCCTAACCTGTACCACTAATTTTCTCCTAATTTACACCCCATCATTAAATCACCGAATGATTCCCATTGGCAAAACTTAAATCATTAATATTCCCTCTAATTGCCAAAGTTATCTCGTTTTCTTCCATTTCTCTCTCTCTCTCTCTCTCTCTCTCTCTCTCAAATTCCACTCCTCACCCAGTTTCCTTAATTTCACAAATTTCTCTTTTTACTTGCACATTTCTACCATCTTTCTTTTATTCTCTCTCTCTCTCTCTCTCTCTCTCTCTCTCTCTCTCTCTCTCTCTCTCGTAATATTCTTCGTTACTTCCGTGTCTCTTTCATCCTCTCTCTCAGGCTCACATCATTTAATTTCGCTCTTGTTAAACTCACTCACTTTCTCTAATTCCACTTTCTCACTGTCTTTTTCGTATAGTTACTGTCTTGTTAAGCTTACTCACATTTCTCTTGCTCTTTTTTTATTACTGTTATAAATACTCCCTTACTTTTCTCACAATATTTTCCTGCAACTTTAATTTGTTAATGTCCTCTCATATTTCAAACTCCCCTCCCCCATCTTTCTCTCTCTCTCTCTCTCTCTCTCTGGTACCTTCCTTGCGTGCTGAACTCACACTCATCTGCCTCACTTCGTTCACCCACTGTCTCTTTTTTTTTTCCTAAGGTCTTTATAAGAAAACTCACTCACGTTTCCAGGTTATTCTCACTTTCCCTCCTTTGTCTAGTAATTGCATTCTTGCTGAAATCATTCTCCATTTTTTCATATTTCGTCTGACTCTCTCTCTCTCTCTCTCTCTCTCTCTCTCTCTCTCTCTCTCTCTCTCTCTCTCTCTCTCTCACGGTGAGGCTCACTTCTAATACCATGCAAATTTATGTACGTTATTTCAGTTTACATTCCACTCCGCTTGTGTCAGTGGAAGAGAAGAGCTGGAGGGAGGGATATGGAGGGAGATGGGGAGGGTCTGGAAGGAAGTGGAATGTGTGACAGTGTGATAGGTGGGAGAGAGATAGACATGGAGGGAAGGTGGACGAAAAGAGGGGGGGTGGTTGATGGAGGTATGGAAAGAGGATAGGTGTGGAAGAGGAGAGTGGTGAAGGTAAAGTCTGGATGGTGTGGAGGTAGATAGACTGATATGAGGGGTGGGAGTTCACGAGGTCTAAAAGGATGAGGTGCAAAAATAGTTGTTGGATGAGAGAGAGAGAGAGAGAGAGAGAGAGAGAGAGAGAGAGAGAGAGAGAGAGAGAGAGAGAGAGAGAAGGAAAAGTTGTTGGAGAGGTGGAAGAAGGAAGTCAGGTGTGTGGAGAGGGAGAAATGTGGAAGCAAGAGGAAAGTTATGGCTAGAAGTATATACTCTAGTGCAGCGGTTCCCAACCTGGGAGCCATGGCCCCCAAGGGCATTGACTGGGGGGCCATGGGCCTTATTGGTAATATAAGATATTATAAGGTATTTGGTCTGGGTAAATCCTGACAGAAATCAAGTATGAAATATACCTTACTGTGCTAGTTTAGCCTTAAGTATATTGGATAATTACCGTTTTCTGCACAATATCAAATATTAAAAATATATAAATATACGATCTGAGTTATATAGGGGCCATGGAGCTTCTCATAATTTTCTCGGGGGGCCACAGGACCAAAAAGGTTGGGAACCACTGCTCTAGTGGAAAGAAAGCTCTCTCTCTCTCTCTCTCTCTCTCTCTCTCTCTCTCTCTCTCTCTCTCTAAAGCACCTGTTCCACCATAATTTGACAAAACTTTCATTATTAGCGAGGCAAGACTGTTTATATTAAATCAAGGCACGAATATAACTCTCAATCCAAGACATTTCCTGCAGTCTATTATTAGCTGAATTAGTATACAAAAAGAAATATGATCAGATTCCTTAAATATAAAACATTATTATTTTGAGCTTTTCCATTGCTGTAATTCATTTACGTCGCTGAAAATATCAAGTCCTTCCAACTGCTACTAATCGACAATATTTAGCTTGGTATTTTTCAGGGTTAAGGCAGTCTCTACTAATTTTCCCATGGCGTAGGAAGTTATGAATATATTATCTTATTATTCGTGCATGTACACGTAAAACCTCTCTCAGTGAAAAGGTTACAATCTCCGTTACCTCTTTCAATGATTTCTTTTTCGTGTCTTCCTTCTTGCCATCAAATAATGACGACAGTTTAGAACACAGCCATCAAAGCTGACGAATTAATAACCATTCCCCGATTTCTTAATATCTTGTCATCAAGCTAAGGTCTAGATTAATCGTTGAGTCTTTAGTATGGTCGCTCCTTTTAATAACCCTACCATTTTCTAATTTACCTTTTAATTAACCTTCTAAGCTCTAATTTACTTTTTTTTTTTTTTCCACAGTGGTGTCGCCTGCACTCCTGGCCACGTCGGGGACAACCAGGTAAGTAGTCTAAAAATAGGTGCTCCTTTTTCGCTTTTAAGATTAATTAATTTATGCGCCAGAGGCCAGTTTTAATTTAGTCATCCAAAGGCCCTGAGCGTCGCGGTGGGGGTAAGGGTGGGACTAGAGGGGTGGTGAATAGGGGTGGGGGTGGGGAGAAGGAGCTGTGGTAGAAGAGAGGAGAAGGAAGGCAGATGTAAGTAGAGAGAGAGGGCCGATGTGGTGGTGGTGTGGTGGGGCGGGGGAGGAAGAAGTGATGGTGGTGGGGTGGGGAAGGAGAGTGATGGTGGTGAGGTAGGGGAGGAAGGAGTGATGGTGCTGGGGGAGGAAGGAGTAACGGTGGTGGGGGAGGAAGGAGTAACGGTGGTGGGGGAGGAGGGAGTAATGGTGGTGGGGGAGGAGGGAGTAATGGTGGGGGTGGGGTAGGAAGGAGGAATGGCAGTGGGTGAGGAAGGGGTGGTATGATGGGGGAGGAAGTGATGGTGGTAGGGGAGGAAGTGATGGTGGCAGGGGGAGAATGATGATGGCAGTTGTGTAGGTGTTAGTAAAAGGGATAATAATAGTGTTAAGTGTATTGATGGTGGTAATAATGGTGATAAATACAGCTTGATGAGTGAGCTGTCAGAGTGGGAATAACAATGACATTAATCTTCCTAAACACGGCAGCAGACATAATGCAATGGTGTGGTGGTGACGTGGATGTTAATACTGGTGGTGATAATGGTGATAAGGATGATGGTGCTAGTGGTGATGAATGTAACGTAATGATTAAGCTGTCAAGAGTAAGAATGTCATTAATCTTCACAAACACGACAAATGTTAGAAAGCAGTGGTGTATCCCTTAGTCCAGGTGATGATAATGGTGATGAGAGTAAAGATTGTGGAGCTGGTGGTGATAAATGTGACGTGATGATAGAGCTGTTAGACGGTGAATAAGGGAAGCATGAACTTTTCTGAACACGAAAAGATTAAAGACAGAATTCAGTGGAATACAGTGATGTGGGTGAATTCATGGATGGAAGTCGTAGAGGAGGTGAGAACACAGGTGATAACGATGAAGGTGGAGGTGCTGGGGATGAATGTAAAGTGATGAGAGCTAGAGAGAAAACAGCACCGCCATCAAACATCCAAAACACAATTAATGATAGAGTTCTGTGGTGTGGCAGTGATGTGGGTATTTATGTGGATGATGATGACAGAGAAAAAGGTAGGCTTGGTTATCGTGGTAATGACTAACATAACGAGAGCTGCAAGAATGAAAATGCATGCAACTTCAACATAATTCAAGACAGAGTTGTGTGGCAATTGTGTGGGTATATATAATATATATATATATATATATATATATATATATATATATATATATATATATATGATGAGTGGAGATGATGACAAAGAGCTAATAAGGTGGTGGTGGAGGTGATGGAGATGTGGAGGTAGTGGTGGTGATAAAAACTGGTGGTAAATGGAGGTTATTATAGAGGCGGCTTATGGCTGTAAAATTATGATGGTAGTGGTGACGGGTATTTGTGGTGAGTGATGGTGATGGCCTCTGTGGATGATGATGTGATAAGGATGATGATAAGAACAATGACGACGTTGATGATGATAATGACAACGAAGACGGAGCTATGATGATGACGATGATATTGAAGAATATTATTATTATATTATGATCATGATGGTGATGATAAAGCATATGCTTGGCATAGAGGTGAAAAGTGCTACATACGACAGCAAATGGTGATGGAGGTGTTCATGGTGCCATAAAATGTTATTCATGGTTGGGCAATTATGGTAATGGGAGTAGATAATATTAAAGCGTGATAAGACGAGTAAATTGCAAACAGATTAGGATTAGTGGATAATTATTCCACTTTTAATATTTTGCTTACGGA
Source organism: Coenobita brevimanus (assembly GCF_032717465.1). NCBI lineage: Eukaryota > Metazoa > Arthropoda > Malacostraca > Decapoda > Coenobitidae > Coenobita > Coenobita brevimanus. Next base: position 15,093,401 of record NC_137019.1, read on the forward strand.
CGCTTGAATGAACATAAGGAAAAAAATACGAAAAGGGAGGTATATTGGGGAAAAGAAGTGTAAAGAAAAGTGAGAATGAGGGAAGAAGAAAGGATGCGAGATGCCTAGGAGGGAAAAGAATTAAGAAACAAGGGAAACAAGGAAAATAAGGAGAGGAGAGGAGCCTAGGCGGTCTCTTGGGGCAGCTACAGGTTATGCTTGATTGATTACTACTGGGGCACTTGTGAGAGGAAGGAAGAAGGGAACGAAGGAACGAGGAAATGAAGAAATGGAAGGGAGGAGGAAATGAAGAAATGGAAAGAAATGAAGAAAAAATGGAAAGGAAGAAAAAATGGAAGGAGAAAAAAAAGGAAAGAACGGAAGGAGAGAGAGAGAGAGAGAGAGAGAGAGAGAGAGAGAGAGAGAGAGAGAGAGAGAGAGAGAAAATGGAGTGAGAAGTGTGTCGACTTCAACAAGAGTGAAGTTGCAGTGAGATAGTGTGAGAACAGTGGGAGCCTAAAATAATAATATATCAAGAATGAAATAAAAACAGAGCAAGAAAAATAAGAGTGAGCTTAACAAGAATGACACTACACTAAGAAGACTGCAAGTGAGTTGAATTAGGGAGAAGTGAGTTTAACTGGAGGGAGATTAAGTGATGCAAGTCTAAGGGAGAGCACGCAAGAAAGATGAGAGCAACTTTAGGTAGAATACTGCAAGGAGAGAGAGAGAGAGAGAGAGAGAGAGAGAGAGAGAGAGAGAGAGAGAGAGAGAGAGAGAGAGAGAGAAACAGGAATACAATAAATAGAAAGCTGTGAAGAGGTGTAAAGATCAATGGTGTAAAAAGTGGTGTAGGAAAGAGATCTGAGGGTAATGGAGGCCTGAGGTGTAGTGGTGCAAGGGAGTGGTGTGGACTTAGAGGTGAGCGACGTGAAAAAAAAGGTGCAAATGGTGGTGGAGTATGGAAGTGGTGTAGATGATGGGTATGGAATATTATGAAGTGTGGTCCCTGGGTTAGTCAGGGGGGTGTAGACTATTTCGGTTGTGGTGTAAGTAAAAGGTGTAGTGTTAATGGTGTATCTGGTATGTCAGTGGTATAGGTGGTTTAAGTAAATGATGCTAATGTTGTAAAAGTGAAAGGTGTGTTAAATAAGCGAATGGTATAGATGAGGTGAATGTGTGTGGTTTAGATGAGAGGTAAATGGTGTACCTGGTATGTGAGTGGTATAGATGAGAGGTGAAGGGGGGTGGAATATTATTAAGAGGGGTCATATTGGCAAGCCACAGGGGGTGTATTTTGGTCGCCCTACCTGGGATATTGATGAAGCCAGGTGAACGAGGCAGGAGAGGCACCAGGTAAGGAGGGGGGGAAAGGGGGAAGGAGGAGAGACTGGGCGGTGAAAGTGAAGGAAGAAGGCATGAAAGAAGGAAGGATAGGAGGGAGGGAGAACCAAGGGGGAGGAGGTAGATGGAGGGGGAGGGAAGGCAGAGGGAGGGGGAGAGGGGATTGACTGCGAGCCTGGGGTTATGAAACAGGGAAAGAATAGTAGAAATAGGGAAGAGGGAGGAAATGTAAAGGGGAAAGATAAGTGAGGGAGGGAAGGGTGAAGAGGAAGTTTACGGGACACAGCAGAGAAAGATAAAGGATACGAAACAGAGAAAAATGGAGAAGACAGAAAAGGGAGGAAGAGGGAAAGATAATAAAGACGAGGGGGATAAAAGGAGAGTCAAAAAGAGACAGGTGAAACATCATTGAAAGATTTAACCCATTCAGCACGATGGCATATTTTGCTGATCCTTATAAATGCAAACGATTTTACTTTACTTCCGAAAGGCCTTGCGAAACGAAAGGAGTTAATGATGACTATTTAATTCCTAAAGTCGAAAAGTTGCTCCTACAGTGAAAAAAAACAAAAAAAATCATCTGTTGCAAGCATGAGTATAGCCAATGACATCCTCTTAGTCATGGGGCTGACAATAAAAGGGACTGAACTCGAGACCCAAGGAATCAGCGGCCCACTACCCTACCACTACACCACTGGCAGGCTGCGAGTCACACCAGACTGGACAAACTATGTACAACTTTAATTAACAAAGTTCCTGTACCTCACTGTAGTCATTGTTTATGTTTAATTTGTTTCATCCACATCTCCAAACTTGACGACGATGACGGTTTTTCAATTTTACCGTGGATGCCTCTAGACTTTCATTTTTATTAGAAAGTCATTGCACTGAACTGGTAATGAACATTTTCCAAAAACCCATGATATTTTTAAGGCCATTTTTTTTTTTTTTCCTGGAGAGACGTGCTGCACGAAGATGTTATCCAACTGATTGTGGGTGACTGGTTTTGTATTCTATGCCAACCATCTAACGATTATATTTAGTTTCTGGGAAACAATGTGCAAAAACGTGCACGACCCTTATGTTTACTTATAAAAATTAAAAAAAACAAAATAATCTTGTTGTGGCAGACTTCAGACGATACCACAGTCTAGAGAGAAACCCAGCGATACAAGTGGCAAACCTCAGTCCTACTTGATGCCTCTTGTAATATTTATAGATTTCTGTACCAGTATAAAAAAAAAAAAAATGTACTGTCTAGGTTAAAGGAAACAATTTCTTTCTCCTGCCCCCCAAAAGTCTCTCCCAAGCTGAAAAATAACAACATTTGGTGGCACCAGGAACAAAATTATTTAAAGTTGTCCTGTTACTGACCTGACCTCCAGCCTCCCTTGACCTTCAGTCTCTCCTGACGTCTCATTCATCATTCACACCTTCACTCTCACCTTTTAGCCCTGATTGCACTTCCACCTTTACATTTTATTTAACCACTTCCTTGTGTCCCTGCCTTTCTGTTTCACGTTAAACGCACATCCTCTTTCCTCTTCCTGGCATCTACTTTTTTACCTCACCTTTTAATCCATTCTCTCGTACTGCCCTCCCAACTTTCCCACTAGAACAGTTTCCCTACCTACGGAAGGTGAGGGTGGTGATCATCTATCTATCTATCTATCTATTGCCAGACGCCTCAATCCCGTTTGGGGTGGCCACAAACAAATCGACTCCAAGTCGCCCTGTCCCCCGCCATTTCACTCCCCTGCTCCCAACTCACACCCCCCTCTCTCATATACCTCTCCACCCCATCCCTCCATCTCATCCTCGGCCTCCCCCTCCCTCTTCCCCCCTCCACCTCACTCACATACACTCTCTTCGCCAGTCTTTCACCCTCCATTCTCTCCACATGGCCAAACCACCTCAGTGTGTTCCTCATAACGCTTCCTATCACATCCACATCAACACCACAACGCTCCTTTATATCCTCATTTGTCAGCCTGTCTCTCCACGTGACTCCACAGGCTCCTCTTAAATAACTCATTTCCACTAATAATAATAATAATAATAATAATAATAAAGATAAAAATGAGCATGCAAATGAACACAGGGTCGAGAGCGATAATAAGACGACGACGACGACGACCATGATAATTATGGTGATGATTATGATGAAGAAGACAGAGAGGCTACTGATGATGACAACGAAGACAATGATAAAAATTTCATGCACTCAGTCGTATTACCCAAGACAATCGACTCCCCCTCTTTCAATTCTGGTATCTTTCTCTCTCTTGGTCTCCCCCTGGCAACTTTCTCTCACTCTCTCTCTCTCTCTCTCTCTCTCTCTCTCTCTCTCTAATCAGGCCGCTTTAATTACGTAACTCACTGACTAAGGACAAAGCTTATTAATCAAGTTATTCGTGTTCGTTCGTCGGGGCACTGACCCGATTTCACTGTCTTGAGTTCAGTTGTTTTTCTGTCTTGGTACTTTTAGTTGTAGGAGAACTTTTTCTTTACACACACACACACACACACACACACACACACACACACACTCTCTCTCTCTCTCTCTCTCTCTGTAACTTCAGACCCCAGCTCCTCCAGTAACAGCATTAGGCGCTGGTCGAGACGTAAAAGGCTAGATTTCTACGGTTTCAAGAAAAACCACACACACGCACACGCACACGTGCATGCACACAAACACACACACGCACTCATGCAAGCAAGCGCGCACGCACACACAAACAAAAAACAAACAAGAACTGGTTTCCAACCTACATTCGTGTCTTCACACACAGCACACACAACATTCGTGTCCGCATACACAGGCTTATGAACACACTTACCCAAAACAGTCACACACACACTCGCACGCATATACTCGCAATATTCATACATTCACACACACACTCCACACGGACACATTCACACAAAAAACATACATGTATACACAGGCGTGCGCCCACACAAACCCACACCTCTCTCTCTCTCTCTCTCTCTCTCATATAAACAAACAAAAGCATATACTGATGTTTTACCTTTAACTTCCACTACCCTTCCTCCCTATTAGCTCCTGTCATCTTTATTTACTATTACATGCTTTTTCCTTACCGTCTATTCCCTCTCATTCTGCTCCCATCGCTATCATCATCATCATCATCATCATCATAATCACCATCAAACACTTTTCCACACTTGCTTTCTGACAATTACCTCAGCAGTCATCACCATCATCATCATCATCTTTTCTTTAGCATACTCGTACACTTACCATTCCCCCAGCCATTTTTCTCCCCCTCATCCTCGTACAGCTACCGATGTCCTGAACTCCCTACCTCTACTCGTATTACCTTACTGACATTGTACCCCCTCTCTCTCTCTCTCTCTCTCTAACATTGGCACACTTCTGGGTCTTCCTCTCTTACATACAAAGCTTGCTCACCCTCTTTTGTCGACCTTGGTCACATTCATTCTCTCGTGCACATCTCCATACACGCCAATATTAGTAAGACAGCTACATAAATATTGGTAGATATGAATCTCTCTCTCTCTCTCTCTCTCTCTCTCACACACACACACACACACACACACACTAGGGGCCTGTGATTGGACGTATTGTGGTGTGGTGGTGATTGCTGCTGAGAATAGTATTGGGTATCCTCTCTGTCTGTCTGTCTCTCTCTCTCTCTCTCTCTCTCTCTCTCTCTCTCTCTCTCTCTAATTAATCTCGCCCGTCCCTTAAATCCTCATTTTTCTCCCTTCCTCCCTCCCTTTCATGCCTCCTCTCTCTCTTTCTCTCTCTCTCTCTCTGTCCATTATTAGCTTCTCTATTTAATCTCTCCGGTCCCTTAAACGCCCATTTCTCTCTTCCTCCCTCCCTTTCATGCCCCCCCCCCCCTCTCTCTCTCTCTCTAACTCAGTCCCTATAATGGGCCGGTCTCCTGGTCTCCCTACACACTCCCGGCAGTCCTATAACTCACTCCTTCCCCTCCCATACCTCACTGTCTACTTCTCCCTCTGTCCTAATTTACCCCACCTTTTCCTCTCTCTCTCCCCCTCTCCTTTCTTTCTCCTGTACTATGTTTTCGGCCTTTCTCCGCATTCTGCCTATTCTTTACTGTAAATTCTCATAACGCCTTGTAATTCTTTCCTTCAATTATCTCCTTACCTATTTTTTTTTTTTCACTCAACCACCTAACTACAAGAACATATCATCAGGTGTAATTCTCCACTTAACTTTTTACTTGAGCACATTTTTCACATTCCTAACTACCAATAAAGTTACTCCCCTACAAAAGCATCACAATCCGGTAAATTCCTTCCTTTCCTTACCTACACAAATACCTACCTACGGTGAAGATCGTAAAATCCCGTAAATCCCTTCATCCTTTTAAATAACTACCGTACCAATCTACTGACAAGATAATATCCCGCAAATTCCTTCCGTCACTTACCTATTTAACTACCAACCTACCGACAAAATCTCGCAAATTTCTTCCTTCATTCATATAAATGCCTTCAAACGAACAAGATCATAACATCCGCAAACTTCTTCCGTCACTCTTCTGCATACCTACTGCACCTACCGACTAGTTCAGACCGGTCAAGCCACGTATAATTTTCTTCATTTACTTACCTATACAACACTCCTACGTACACCCTGGCCCCATCGTTGCTTCTCTCACTCCAACGCCACGTCACAGTCTTGATTCGACTTCTAATATTCACGTTCTCCTCTTCACACGCACAAAAAACACAGAAAAAAATTCACAAAACACCGGCAGATGACGGTCTCTCTCTCTCTCTCCGGGAAACAGAACCTCATAGCCGGCGAGGGTCCGCACAAGAGTTTCCCAGTAACTATTTAACTTATTAACCAAACACAAATAAGAAAAAGAGTAGCGTCACTTTTTCTGCCTCTTTACTTATATAATTTCATCCTCATTACAGTGCAACCTTAATTTTCAAGAGAAATTTATGGTAAATTAGTAAAATAATAAACTAGATATTTAATGACGGCATCTGAGTACATATTTTACGGCTGCTCACCACCATCCCCACAGCTCAGTTGCCAGATCTCTCTCATTTATCACTAACTCACTACAACCCTCAGCTGACACCTCCGCCATTAACTTCAATCTATAAATATATACATCTTTTGAATTATCAGTCTTTTAGATGATCGGAAGACGGGACAGGAGTGTACTTGTGCGGAACGATTAACTTTATCCGCGTACAGATTTCACGCATACCCTCTCACCTCAGCCAGTCCCTCCACACCTCCCCCTCCCGTATCCCCCCTACCCATCTCCCTCTATCCCCCCCCCAACCTCCAGATACTTCTGCGCAGCAACCTCTCTTATGGACCCGAACTTGAATTCTTGGTGTGTATAAATGCAATGTGGTTTATAATGATCAAATAACAAACTATGCAACTTTGGGGAGTGACTCAGTGAATTGGTAGATATCAATAGAGTCTGATATGTTTTGCCCTCCGTATTTCGCTGCTATTCCCCCTTCCAACCGCCACATTCCTTCCCCCCCCCTTCCTCCCTTCCATCTCCTCCTCTACCCTCCATCCCTCCTCTCTCCCTCAAATATGCACAATTCTCTCTCTCTCTCTCTCTCTCTCTCTCTCTCTCTCTCTCTCTCTCCACACACAAGGCCGTCTCACACTGCTACACTTCCTACCTCATACAGCCACACCATACCACACTACTCACAGCCACACTACACACTACCACATCATAGCACACCACACACTGCCAGACTGTGCACTGTCATACCATACTATACCAATCACAGTTTCACTACACACAGAGACACCATACCACACTACTCACTGCAACATTACGTACTGACACTTCTCACTGCCACACCGTACCACTTTATACGCCGCTATAACACACTACCACACCTCAATTACGCTATACCAGAACACTCCCTGCCACACTCCGCCACATAACACCTCGCACTGCCACATCACACCGCACTACATACTATGACACCTCTCACAACCACACTACACACTCTCATACCTCTTGTCTGGTCACCCAAGCCTAATTCACCTCTATACACGCAATAGTAATTCAGCACGACAATACGGTGATTACTAATTACGTATGCATGTTTATGATACCTACCCTAACACCATCTGAACGGCAATTAGAGAGAGAAGAAAAACACTCGGAGAACGAATACCTTTGACCATGCTGCAGTATCCCTCTTTCATGTTTTTCATTACCTTGATCTTCACATGGCGGGGCCGGCACGTGATCACCAATTTCCATCATCACCACTGCTACTGAGAGCTAATGAGGCGGAGTCACGCAGCGCCTGAGTACGTCCGGAACATACAAAGCGTCGTACAGAACCTAATTGACTGCTAAACTGACGCTAATTGCAAGGTACAGAGGCACATATACCGACACACCACGATGTTCAGTAAGCTCACACCTCAGACGATTATCAAGTAAAATCGTCTGGCGTTGCTTGAATACAATACAAATCGTCCCCCCCAAGATTAATGGGAAAAGACCAGAAAAACGAATGTGAAACTATGATAACAGGATTATTATTAAGGTCTGTCCACCCGGCTGAAACCCAAGTCAGTGTGAATAAGGTAACTGTAGCTCCAGTGACGTAAAATCTCTCTCTCTCTCTCTCTCTCTCTCTCTCTCTCTCTCTCTGAAGCCCAATAGCCCAATCCTTGTCTGAACCAACGCGAAGCCACTTTCAATTACCACTTTATCCGGATCTACACACCCACTGGTCCTGACGCTTCCCTGAATGAGCATAGGCAGAGCGAGTGAGTGAGTGAGTGAGTGCAGAGTCAGTGAGTGCGTGGGTGCATAGTGAATGAGTGGGTGGGTGTTGAGTGAGTGCAGGCAGACTGAGTGAGGGCACGTGAGAGTGAGTGGGTGGACATGGGAGTGAACGAGAGGATGAATACGAAGAGAGAAAATGAGCTTGGGACTGACTGACTGAAGTGAGAGAATCACTTAGGAAAAGTGTGAGAGAGGACCAGAAAGTGTGAGAGAGAGAATGCGTGGAGCAGAAAATGAGAGATGACAATGTGGAGGAGGAGAGGGCTGCAGAGAACACAAAAGCGCAAGTGAAAGATGAATTAAGATGAAAAGCTAGTAAACGACCAGAGAGTGAGAAAGAGAGTGACAAAGAGCTAGAAAGACTGCTAATTAAAAAAAAAAAAAAAGGGGGGGGGAGGCTAGAGTGAATGAGAGTGGAACAGAGTGACTGACTGAGGAACATATAGAATTCGAGAGGACCGAAAGGAATTGGATGACGGAGAGCACGGGGAACTGTGCAACCGATAGATTAGTCAGCAGGACAAATGTACCGATGAACAGGAATAGACACAACGAAAGAGGAAGATAAAGTGAGCTAGGAAGGGCCAGAAAGTCACGGAGAATAAAATGATCGAGAAACAGTGAGCGAGAGATGGAAAGAAAGAAGAAGAGGGAGGGTTTGTGAAAGGAACAGAACCGGGGCGAGAACATTAAAAGGATGTAGAACACAGAATGAGGCAAATGGGAATCTAGTAAAGGTGGGCTGTTTTACAAGTGAGCGTGAAAAAAAAAAAAAAAAAAAAAAAAAATAACAAAGTGGTTGGCTTCATTCATTCACTCCCAAGACATCTGTATATGATTTTTGCTATTACACGACGAATTTATGCAGCTTATGAGAACCCCACAAAACTGTGAGGTTTAATAAAGGTTTTATCTAACCCCTGAAGTCCGAAAAGTTTCCTAAGCTTAACATATCATCTGGAGGTTACAATAATATTATAAGCCGCCAGTGCACAAAATCGTTATGCATGTGAGTAATAAAAAAAAAAAAAAAATGCATGGATTATTATTGGATTCATAACATAAGTTAAGTAAAGATAATGAAATGCAGAATGATGAATTAGTTGACAGGAAATATAGTGGAAATGAACAATATTATAACCTGAGAGGTAAAGGTGAACAAGGAAAGAACCGAAAGAAGATATGGAATTAACAGAAAGAGTGTAAAGGGAAAACTGGTGAAAACTGACTCACCAATAAACCAAGACTGAGACACGAGTGGGAGAGGTTAAAAATGTAAACACGGAAGCAAGAGACTTAAAAGCAAACAGGATACAGTATAGGAAACTGACAAAAGGGATAGAAGTAAGAGCCGAACAATGCAGGAAGTGGGGGAACACGGAAATGGAATGTGTCGTGTGGTATGTAACGCCAATTTTAAACCCCTGAGGGTGACGCTTTTTCCATTTTTATTCCCGCTACCAATAGATATTTATATTAAACTACTTCTAATCAGCTCCTGTATGGAAGAGGTTGATTGAGGCTAGAATTCTTTTCCTTGAGGAGGCTCCCCATCACCTCTTCCTTAGCGATTTATTTCTGGATATTGCTGGTTAATATACCCTTGTACGTTGTCTGTGTTGAATATGGCGATAATAGAAGGATTGATGTAACCCAAAGAGGAAAGTAAGGTGTAATAAGCAATATGAATCGCTCAGAAAAAAGGTGTTAGGGAGCTTCCTTGGCCAACGAGAACACGGGCTTAAGTCTATACAGCATCTAGCTCCTCCAGTTCGAAAAGCCTCCTGTAGATGAAAAAAAAATCCTTTGGAGGTAGTGAAGAGAGAGAGAGAGAGAGAGAGAGAGAGAGAGAGAGAGAGAGAGAGAATCTATACTTATGTAAACCTTTCATGAATGCCTTATTGGTTTCATCACTTCAGGTCGAGGACGTCTACTTTACGTCTTCTTTATTTTAATCATAATATCTCCTAACAATTTTACTTAGCCTATCCTCTTCCAACTGAGGAGTTTAGATACACCCTGAAAAATCCCTTTAAGTTTCAGGAGGTTCTACCAAACTTATTAAATCATTTGGGTTGGCAAGACTGAAATAAAGCCAAATAAAAATAAATAAAAAGGACCCTCTGGCATCGGATTCAACGAGTAAAGGTTATATTCTCAAATTCAGAAAGTTCAAAGCTGGGGAAAAAAAGCGCCTGGGGACAGGATGATTAAAGTAAAACAAAACGTCACAGTAACGAAAAAGTTTTGAGGATTGAAGGGGAGGCTCGAAATTGCAGCATAGTCTGTGTAACTACCGCCAGTGTGGGAATATTCTGGCCACCAATCACCAATATCCAGTCTTTGATGGACACAGGAATTGAAAGCAGCCTGTGCTTAGTTTGGCGAAATTTAGTTAGCATCTGAGTCATGAATTTCAAGTCTGCTATTGCGAAAGTCTATCCTAGGTTCATGTTCTAGATGCCCTGGGAGATTTAGTGGCAGGTTATTCTAAAAATTTATAACGCTTATTAGCCTACACCATATCATTCCCTTTTATATGTTTCTAGTAAGGTGGTGGTTTACCTCAGCAACATTATGGAAGAATTAATAAGGTACCGTACTCCAAAATGAATCGATGGGGAGAGGGAGTTAGAATTTTCAGAGGTCGCTGAAATTACATTCCCGACTCAGACCCACTGGATGTGAAAAAAAAAAAAATAATAATATAAATAAAACTACTGGGAAGTATCAAAAAATATATTAAATGGACAATAAAAAAAAACAGGAGTAAGTGAAACCTGGAAAATGTCAAAGAACGTGATGGACAATACATACAAAGGGATAAGAAAAATACAAAGGCGAGTTGAGAAAATAAATAACGAGGATGAAAACTGGTGGGGAGGGAGGGAGGCAAAGGGCTGGAACCACTGTGACAAGACGGGAACACGACACTGATTTCCACATTTACGGAAACAATGGAGAAAGGACTAGGAACTGCCACATCAAAGACCTGGCACCGCTTACCCTACTCACTCGGGAAAAGGGGGAAGAAGGGAGAGACAGAGATAGGGAAGAGACAGAGGAGAGGGGAGATAAAGAGGGAAGGCGAAAGACAGAGAGAGGGGGGTAGAAAGAGGGGTGTTTGGTGAGTGTGAGTGAAGAGGAAGGGAGGGAAAGGATGAGGGGAGAACGAAAGAATGAGGAAGGGAGGAAATGAGGCGATATTGAGAGGGTGAAAAGGAAGAGATGAAAGAAAGGGAGGACGGGAAATATAAGGATAAAGAGAAAAGGAAGACGATAAAGACAGAAGGAAAGGAAAGAGCAAAAGGAGGAGAAAAGCCGAGAAATTGTGGGGAAGGGACAATAGGAGAGGGTTGTTTGGAAAGAGAGAGAGAGAGAGAGAGAGAGAGAGAGACAGCAAGGCAAATAGGAGGAAAGGAGAAAGAAAATGCTGAAAATGTGAATGGTTGAGACAAAGACTAATTCTGGGGAAGAAAGCAAGGCCAGAAAGACAGAAAGAAAATGCACAATGAAAAAAAAATGCAGCAAGTGAAAACAGAAAAGCAAGACGGCACGTTCGAGAGAAAATAAAATGCAAATGTAAGGATTAAAGGCTAAGGGAACTGAGACACACACACACACACACACACACACACACACACACACACACACACACACACACACACACACACACACACAGTAAACGAGAAAACAAAAAAATTTAGGGAGAGAGAGAGAGAGAGAGAGAGAAAATGTGTGTGTGTGTGTGTGTGTGTGTGTGTGTGTGTGTGTGTAGAACAAGCAACAGTTGTATATGAGGTGAAATACATACCGAGAAACATGGAAAGATATGTATTCTGTGCGAGGAGAAAGAATAGAGAGCATTGAACCGCGATGAAGGAAGGAAGGAAGGAAGGAAGGAAGGAAGGATGGAGGGGGGGGAGTGAGGGAGGGAGGGAGGATGGGAAGGAGGGAAAGAAAAGACTGAGAAAGGAGAGAAAGGAAATTTTTTTAAAAAGGGTAGCGAAAAAGGTAGAGACAGGAGATTAAAGAAGAAAGGCGTGAAAGGAAAGAAGGCAGAAGCAGGACGCAATCTGAGGGGAAAAAATGTTACAAAAATTAAAAGGAGAGAAGCATGATGATGGTATGAACATGAGGAAAGGGCAAAAAAGAAAAAAAAGTGTGAGGAGGAAAAGCAGAATAATAATAAGGAAAAGAGGGAAGATATGGAAAGAGGGGACGAGGCGGACGGAAAGAGAAAGGTGGGAAACAGTGTCTGTAAATACAATGTTAGAATGGGTTAAGAAGAGACGGGGAAAAGGAAAAAGGATTGGAGAAACAACTGAAGAGGAACGTAAAGGAAGCACGGGAAAATGTGGGAGAGTGGGGCCAGGAAAGAAGGAAAGGAAAACACAGGTGAAGGAAGGAGGAAGGAGACGGAAGAAACTAGGAAGGGAAAGAGGAAGAGAAGAATAGGGAAGGGAAGAAAGCGAGGACTGAAGAATGAGGTTTAGGAAGAGATGGCCGAGAAGAGTAAAGGACCAAGGAAGGAAAGGAGGAAGAAGATGGAGAAGAGTGGATGAGTATGGTAAGACAGCGAATGAGGGAGGAAGGAAAGAGAAGGGAGAGAGAGGGAGAGAGAGGGGGGGAGACGTAGGGAGGGAGAAGACGCAGAGTATTAGTATTCTCAACACGAAAGAGAAAAGATTTGACCATTTGCATAGGGAGAGAAAGAAGGGAGCGAAGGTGAAAAAGATGGAGGGTGAGTTGAGAGAGAGAGAGAGAGAGAGAGAGAGAGAGAGAGAGAGAGAGAGAGAGAGAGAGAGAGAGAGAGAGAGAGAGAATTAAAGATAAATAAGAGAGAAATATAATGGAAAGAAAAAAGAGCAAGAGAAAAGGAGGAGGAAGGAATGGAAGACGGAAGAAAGAAAAAGAAAATTAAGGTTAAGGGAGGGAATAAGGCAATACAAGAGAGAAACGGAGAGTAAGGAAGGGAAAGACAGCCAAAACATTAAAGCGAGGGAAGCAAGTGGGGAAGGAAGGAGAGAAAGTAAAACAAGAAAGAGGAGGAGGAAAAGCGAACGGAAAAGAGATGAAGAGGTATGGGAAGAAGGGAAGAAGCAAGCAGGAGGGAAGGGAAAGAAAGAGAGAGGAAAAGCAAGATAAGTAACAGAGAAAGGAGAGAAGCGGGGTGGGGAAGGAACGGAAGGGAAAAGCAAGGGAGTAAGGAATGCAAGAGAGAGGAACGAAAGCAAGGGAGAGGAAGGACAGGGAGGGAACAGGAGGCATGGAGGAGGGAGGGGAGGGAGAGGAAGGACAGGGAGGGAACAGGAGGCATGGAGGAGGGAGGGGAGGGAGAGGAAGAAGGGAAGGCTATTCACAAACTCACCTCGACAAAAATAGCTGTTCAACCACTCAGATTTTTTTTTCCCCTCAAACCCTGGGGCAAAAAGTGGTATTCTGTAGAGCAGCTCAAGAGGGGAGAGTGTGTGGAGGCTGGAAGAGTGTGTGTGTGTGTGTGTGTGTGTGTGTGTGTGTGTGTGTGTGTGTGTGTGTGTGTGTGTGTGTGTGTGGAAACTAGAAGGGTGTGTGGAGTGTGTGTGCAGGCTAGGAGAGAGAGAGAGAGAGAGAGAGAGAGAGAGAGAGAGAGAGAGAGAGAGAGAGAGAGAGAGAGAGAGAGAGAGAGAGAGAGAGAGAGAGAGAGAGTGTGTGTGTGTGTGTGTGTGTGTGTGTGTGTGTGTGTGTGTGTGTGTGTGTGTGTGTGTGTGTGTGTGTGTGTGTGTGTGTGTGTGTGTGTGTGTGTGTGTGTGTGTGTGTGTGTGTGCGTGCGTGTGAAACAATATACCGAGGTGTGCGCATGAGAAAACAGATAACGCCAGCAAAGATTTACTCCGCGTGCGTTAAAGTGAATCTTGGGGCTGGGATGGTTTCCCCTGCAGGGGGGGGGGGAGAGCAGAGAATTTCGAGGGGTAACTCATACAAACGTGGAGGAGTGCCCGTTTTTACTGAACACTGATTATAGTTCATCTGTTTTAGTTTTTTTTTTTTTTCTTATTTTTTGGACCCTTCCCTTCCTACGTTATTTATATCAGTAGTAGTATGGTATTGATGATGATGATGATGATGATGATGATGATGATGATGATGAAAGAAGTGCAGAACGTCAAAAACGCGTGAGTGAACGAAAATAATGCAATGAAAGAGAGAGAGAGAGAGAGAGAGAGAGAGGAGTAATAATTTGTGAGATAGAATCGTGAGGGGAAAGGCAAGTAATGTATCTGAGAGAGGGGAAGAGGGTGAGGGGAGGAAGCAGGTTAGGTATAAGGGAACGCAAAAAATGAGGAAGAAGAAGAAAAAGGGAAAGACAGAGACGAAATAGATGAAGAAAGTAAACTCAGGAGAAAAAAGAGAAGGGAAATATGAGAAAGAAGAAAGAGGTAGAAATGAGAAGGGTGAAACAAAAAGAAAGATGGGAGATGGGAAAGAGAGAAGACAAAAAAGACGTAAGGAAAAGAAGGGAGAAAGTAAAGACAGACGTGAAAACTAGAAGGTAAACTGAAAGGATGGCAGAGAAGGGAGAGAGAGGAAAGGCAAGTGGGGAATAACAAAGAATGTAGATGGGAGAGCAGGAGAGAGAGAAGAAGGGAGAGAGAGAAGAAGGGAGAGAGAAAGAATGGGTAGAGGAAGGAGGGATGACTGGAAAGAGAGTGGGAGAGAAGAGGAAACTGTGTGAGAGAGCAGATGGTAGTGAGGAGCAGAAGAGTGAGGGCAGAGGCGAGGAAAGGAGAGAAGAGGAGGAGAGGTGAGTTACGACTTAGGGTAGAAAGTGATGTGTGGGAATAAGGGAGTGTTAGGTACGAGCACTAACACAAACTTCAGTAAATACCAGAAAACATTAAAGGGAAACAACACGATAACTACCCAACATATACGTTACTTTTATTACAATGAGTTCTGTATTATGGTACTACTGCCAACTACAGTCCTGTCACTCTCTTGCTTGTCTGTCTACGGTCTCTAAAAATTAATCTCTCGAATCCGAAGCACATGACACAGATGACACTGATCTATGGCCAACTAATCAGCATCATTTACTGTAGAATCGAGAGACTGATTTCAAGGCCCATAAGGAGTGACGTAAGAGAAGCGACGGGGTATTTGCTGCCGAGTGTACCTTATTCTTACTATAGCCAGAAGGCTTTATTATCATCAAAGGAGAAATCTAAAACTTAAATACAATCTTAAAATAATCGTATTAGTCTGCAATTACCAATTGAATATTCGTTCCCTGATACTCGCACGCCAAAGCATTTTCCAATATTTAATACCCAGTAGCCTATATAGTGCAGTTTTTTTTTTCTTTTAACAGGCCAGCAACGCAGATCAGATACTTTTACAAGGGTATTTCAAAGTCTGATAAAGCATCAAATCCAATGGTGGTTCGTCATGAAGAGATATAAAACGGATGCAGATGGTAGAGATATAGACAGGCAGACAGATAGACGGATGGACAGAGATAGACAGACAGACAGATACAGACACTCAGATAGGCAGACACAGATAGATCGCCAGATAAATATAAATTGACTGATTGACAGACATACTGTACAGACATAAATTTGTACATATCTCTCTCTTAATTAAAAAAAAAAAAAAAAAAAAAAAAAGCATCTCGCTGTGAAATGTCAAAAACTCAAAAACACCTAAATACAAAGACAAATCCACCATCCTCCCACAAAAAAAAAAGCAAAAAATATTAGCTCAAATCCAACATAAAAGGCACTTCGGATTAGAAATAGTAAAATGCAGAATATCTCGGGTGCAAATAGTATAATTGCGAAGGCCTGCAACAAGTTTTATACACACAGCCCCACTTTCAGCACGTTAATTTAATTCTTGTTCCACGGAGCCTGCAAGAAAGATTAATTTTCTCTGTCCTGCTCTCTCTCTCTCTCTCTCTCTCTCTCTCTATACAGTGCTTTCCCCCTCTTTCACCCTCTTGCCCCTTGTTGTGCTTTCTAAGTAATGTTTCCTCTCTTCCTCTCACTCTCATGCTCTCTCTCTCTCTCTCTCTCTCGCTTGCTTGCTCGTGCGCTCGGTTGTGTTTTCCCGCTCTTTGTTGCACTTCCCACCCTCCATCTCTCTCTCTCTCTCTCTCTCGAAATCGCACTTTCTCGATATTTTTATTCCACATATATATTTCTCTCTCTCTCTCTCTCTCTCTCTCTCTCTCTCTCTCTCTCTCTCTCTCTCTCTCTCTCGAAATCGCACTTTCTCGATATTTTTATTCCATATTTTCCTCTCTCTCTCTCTCCGTTCGTAACTTTGCATACTCATCTGTCTTCCTTCCTGTCTCCCACACTGCACTCCTACATCGCCTGTCTCTCTGTTCGCTGTAATTCATTTTTTACCATTTATAAACCTGTCTATTTATCTATCTATCTGGGGATCTACTAAATGTATCTATCGTCATTTATGTTTCTATCTAATCAATTAACAAATTATATTATCTGTTTCTATTTCTCTTCATAAATCCATCTATCTCTTCATTTGTTTTTCTCTTCTTACTTTTCTAAGTAATTAACCAATTAAATTACATATGAATCTACGTCCCTTCATCCATCCATCCGTTCATCCATTTAACAATTTCAGCTTATCTATCCACGTATATATCCATTTACCTTGCTTTTTTGTCTATCCATTAACACATCCATCCATCCATCCATCTATTTTACCATAGGTCTGTCCAACTCCTCAATCAGTCCACTCTTCCAACCATCCATCCATTCATCATCCGCCTATATGTCTCTCTGTCCTTCCAACCATCCAACCATCCGGCTACTTCTTTGTCTTTCCATCTAACTAACCATCCATCTACTCGTCTATCTACCTCTGTCTATCCTTCCCCCAACGTGGCTATCTATTATCACTCTACAGCGTGCTCAGGATCCTTTCATCAATAATTTTATCTACTTTAATTAAAAACAAGGAATTTCTCTTTTCTCTGTGTTTACGATTTTATGATCAGGCGTAGTGTGTGTGTGTGTGTGTGTGTGTGTGTGTGTGTGTGTGTGTGTGTGTGTGTGTGTGTGTGTGTGTGTGTGTGTGTGTGTGTGTGTGTGTGTGTGTGTGTGTGTGTGTGTGTGTGTGTGTGTGTGTGTCATCTCTCAACCTACTCCTCTCTCTACATCTCCATTTCTCTACTTATTACTCGCTTAATCTCTCCACCTATACACATATCTCCCCCCTCCCCACACTCTCTCTCTCTCTCTCCCCATTCATCTCCACCCCTGTCCACAAGTAGAGCTACGAGCGTGTAAGGCCTTGTTGCAGCCCGGGGGCCACCTCCCCTAGACCTTTCAGACCGATGACCTATTTATTCGTGTTACCTCCAGACGATTTTCTTCATCTTAGGAGAGACGTGAAGTACTGAAAGGGTTAAGGAAGGAGGTATCTAATTCCTCCAGTTCAATGTCTCCAATAAATAGGTAAATACAATAATGTGGTCATAGGAAGAAAGAAATAAAAATGAAGAACTCGTTGCGAAAGACTAAAGCCCTTTACTGTAATAAGGTGTCTTCTGTTTTACTCATGCTATCTTCAGACGATGTCTCTTTAATTTAGGAAACAATGAAGGCTGTACCTAATTCCCCCATACCATTGAGTCCTCCCTACGCAGAATAACGTCGTCAGGAGAACAATGGAGACAGCACGAGTGAAATGAGAAAAGACGTCCATAGGCTTAATTTTTTCTACCACCAGACGATTTTATTCAGCTTAGGGGAGAGTTTTCGAAAAATCTATTAGTCCTCACAGTCTATCCACCTACTACCTCTATTTCTCCGTTCTGTATTTATCCACCTTCTCCTACTATCTCTCCCCTCTCCACCCGTCTCCAGCAAGACGTATGACAGTGTACGACCGTGTGCCCCCCCCCCTTCCTCCCCTTTAAGACGTATGTGCTCGCCATGAAACAGCCACCTCGACACGCGTTCTGTGAGAGCGACATGAGGAGGGAGGGGATGAAGGAGGGGGTGAAGTAGAGTGGAAGGGAGAGGAGATGGAATGGGGATGGGTTGAGGAGAGAAAGAAGATGGGACGAGGAAGATAATGCTGAATGGTGAGGATGATAATGATGGCGATGGTGGTTGTGGTGGTATTGGTGGTGATAAGTAATGGATAAGAGTGGAGAAGAGACGAGAAATGGGAGGGGGATTTAGAGCGAAAGGAGGTGGAAGGGAAAGAGAAGGGATAGGGAGAGGTTGATGAAGGGAAGGAGGAAGGGGGGAAGAAGTCACTGAATGATGATAATTGTGATACGGTGATGAGGAGGAAGGGAAATGGACCTGGGATGGGAACAAGTTAGGAAATGGGACGGAGAGGAAAGGAAAAGTTGAGACAGAAGCAGGGGATCAGAGAGGACTGGGAACGAAAATGTGTGGCGGACAGGAAGGAGGATAGGATTACTCTTTTGTGGTACTGATGACGATGAGGAAGACGGCAGGATGAGGGACAGGAGGAGGAAGAAGTGAATGACAGAATGAAGAAAAGGAAGAGGAGGGAGACGGGTAGAAAGGAAAGGGTGAGAGAGAAACGAAGGAACAGTCACAGCGCCATGGGGATTGTGGTGCAACATGCAGAGGGAGGGGATGATGAAAGTACGGGGGGAGGGGGGAGGGAAAGGAGGAGATGAGAAGAGGGAATGGGAGAGGGAATAGAGAGTACAGCTGGTTTACGAGGAGGAGGAGGAGTTGTAGTCGTAGTACCTGTGGCGGGAGGAGGAGGAGGAGGAGGAAAAGAAGGAAACTGTTACAAAGAAGAGGAGGAGGAGGTGGAGGAAACTATGACGAAGAGGGGAATAAGTCACAGTGAAAGAAAAAAGACCAAAAAAATATCGGTAAGAAAGGGCAAGGAGTAACTGGGAAAAAAAAAAAAATGAAAAGGGTGGGATAGGGCAGGCAACGACAGGGTAACAAGGGCAGGTGGGAGGAGCAGACTTTATTTAAAGCCTCTACTGCCTTTTCTGACACACTTCTATTGCAAGATATATGAAACAGACTGCTTTTGGCGGAGCTAGAAAACTTGCAATTGAGGAGGAAAGGTTCAGTGAGAGGCTACGAATACCAAACACAAACATATGAGTAATTAGTTGAAAGCCTGTTTTACAAGTGCAGCTAAAATGTACGGCTGTGACTTGGTATGAAATATCAAATAACTCCTATGCTAAATTACATGGTTTTCAAGGCGAAGACCAACTCAAGATGAAAAGCATACTCGTAAGTCCTGTGGCGCCGTCCCTCCCTATCTCTCCCACCCTCATCCTACCTGCAAGTACACCCCTACATTGCTTTTCTTGTTGACGGAGGCGTTGTAAGAGGACAAACGACTGTGTTCTCGTTGGTTTAGGAGGCTCCACGGTACCTCTTCCTTCCCATAGCACGATAATATTCCTTATGATAATCACGAGAACTCTGACAGTATCAGGAAAACTTGAGGAACACAGACGAGAATATTTGACGTTATACTGTCCACAATAATTCACTGGGGAAGACGTGCTTGTAAACCTCCTACGTTTACGAGAATAAGGCTTTGGTTCTCTTCCCCACATTCAAGCATCAGTCCCCAAGTCTCTCCCTAAGTATCTCTTCCCCCCTCCCACAGCCTAGTGACCTTTTCACAGTGAGGTCGAATTGGACACTGAGCCGTGTTCTCACTGGCTAAGGAGATTTCGAAACACCTCTTGCTATAGTAGGCTATGTTTAAAATCTCTTTAATATATCTGATGCAAACTATGTGGATATTAAAGTAACATAAATATCATACAGGAGAATGTTAGCGTGTACTTGAGAAATAAATGATCTAATCGTCTAAGCAACGCACATATTCTGACACTAATTTTATGACGAAGCTGGATGGGGCAGAAGTCAGAGAAAAGGACTTCCCGGGTCGCTGGTTGATATTCCGGTCATTACGTTTCTCACTGTCACCTGCATAAGTCCTACGCCTGGCAGTGAGAAATGACTGGCCCAGAACACGCCCTAATGAAACTGGGTGATTTTTTTTTTTTTTTTTTTTTTTGAAAATATGTAAGAATATGTCCGATTTTGGCTTCATTTTTAAACCCATCAGTAAAACACTGGTTTTATCCAGTATATTATTCTTGCGACCCTAGACAATTTTCTTATTACTACTACTACTATTATTATTATTATCAATATTTCGGAACGCTCACTACATAAAAACGGGATAATGAAGGCTGTCTCCCTTACGTAACTTCATCGTTTGGATATAGCACGACTGAAATATACGTCCTTGCGTAGAACAAATTATGCTTTATAGAACGCGTCGTTTGCGTTATGTGTTTGCTGGCGTCATCTGATTTTATTGAATAGATTATTCTTCCTTAGTGTTCGTCGTTTGTGTCTTATATTTGTTGGGGTCACGTGATTTTGTTCTGTTTAGAAGCGTTTTCTCGAACCACAATAGATGGCTGTCCTTTTCACTGCAAGAAGAAAATAAATTCGTCTGGCGGTAGCAAGAATGAAATAAGATAAAGAGATAACAGGCCCTCTCATCTACACTGTTCACTTTCATAGCCGCAAAGTTGCCATCACTCCACCTTGAATGCCGAGCTGTAGCAAGGGATTAACACTAGAATACGGCGCTATAACGAAGATGTACTATGGGAAGGATACAGGGTCACAGGATTACCTTCTTCTGACACTGAGCAACCGAAAACAGACTGCTAAAGAATCTCTGCCAAGCTAGACTGAACGAACTACAGGTTTTAGTGCAGGCTACCTCTTATATCTCCAGCTAGACCGATCTCTCCTGAAATTAATAAGTTCGTCTGGAGACAGAAGAAGAAATTAAGATATACTTCCAAGTGCCGAAGGGAGAGTGGACGTGGTATTCTTGTTAGCCAACTTCACAAGCAAACTTGGTCTTGATGCTAATGCCACACTCCAGCAGGCGGGGAAAATAAACACCAAGTTCAAAGTTGGAATGGCGTCCTCTTAACACTTCGACTCACAATTTCTTCCTAAAACAAACTCAAAACGTACAATTTCGCTTCCTAATTGAGACGACGGTTATTAATGTGAATGTACATGTCAGTATTACATCTATATTTCTCGATGTCTTTAATTGCTTCCATAGAAGAATATATAAAAAGATAAAAGCTTCCGCTAGACTTGGACCGAGACTATTCTCTCCCGTCGATAAACAGTATATTTCGAGGGTATGATTAATTTGTGTATCAACGCACTATTCTCATACATGACATTCATTTTCGTAAGGTCAATATCATGTTAGCGACTAATTTAGCTTTTCCATACAGTAATAGACGTGATACCGTGGAAGGTTCTTTGAGAGTGGTATTCAGTCGAAGTTGTTTCTTATAATCTCTAATCCACGAACATGTGATCTTATAACACTTTACGTACAGGTCTACACTCTACAACGCTCGGTCTTTAGTACTCATCCCATCAGATACCCTTAGCAGAGGTGACAGCAAAAAATCACTCATAATTCACATTTCATATTGCAGGCTCCAGTTTTGTATCAAGAGTTCCTAGTATGTTTTGTAATACCACACTAGCTGGCAATAGCGTGGGAGACACTTAACACTGCCAGCAATGCCGCAAATCTTAATTTGATTATGCTCCTTTTTGTGTGTTTTCTGGGAACTTGATTCAGAGTTTTCTTCCAACCTGTTTCCCAGAATGACATTAACCAAAGAGTATCACGAATATATTAAAATACATCTCCGAGTACCTACTTACAATACCTACCTTCACACCAGTCACTGAAACGTTAATTTCATCCTGATCTTATTCCTAATATTTAAATGAAACACGTATGATCCAGAAACTGAAAATTAAGGAAACACAAATGCCGAATTATCACGGAAATCCCCAGCAACAACATTTAAACCCTACACCTTCTTTCAATCATCACCCAAGCCTTAGAAATTAATAAATAAAGTTACGCTTGTATTCTTCTAACGTACACAAGTTTCCCCGGGGAATCCTGAGCCACCTCCGTTTTCCCAGAGAGCTGTGTCACCGCCCCTTCTCTCTCACTGGTTCCAGCTCCACCTCTCCTCTATCGCTTTCTGCCTCATTTCCCTCCTTCCTCCAGCTCTCCCTGACCCTCTCCATACAGTCTGCTGTCAGGGGATGGCTAAATATTCCCCTAAGTGTAGCTGCTCGGTCATAAACTGTCTACCTGAACTCCTATTGCATTATAGAAAGCAGGTAGGTTGGGTCAATACTACTGAATATTTTTTTTGGTGAGGTTTTAACGGTAACTGAGGCTTTCTCGGCAGCTCTAATTTCCCTTATTATCAAGGTCAAGGCACCACCCATTAACCCTGTGATAACCATTTTTATTGAACTATACCCTCTGCCTGTTATATTGTATTTTAGCAAGCAGATAGGTTGAGTCAATACGGCTGAATATTTCTTGTTCAAGGTTTAAAGGGTAACTAGAGCTTTTTTTATAAGCTTATTTTCTTCTAATTCTCGACATTAGACATCATTTCTCATTCTTGTAATTCTATTTTCCATAAACATAATTTTGACCTGTCACAGCAAATAGGTCAGGCTGAGTCAATACTACTGATTTCATGGATAACTAAGGCTTTTTCGACATTTTCTTTGGTCCGCAATTCTCAGGTCATGACATCATCTAAAAATCCATTACCTCTATTTCTCTTCCACTGAGTCGATATTTGTCTTCTCAAATTATGGCCAGCAGATTAGGTAAATACTACTTACATTGGCGCAATTTTTGATAAGGATTCATTAAAATCTACGACATTTTTTTCACCAGATTTTCATTTACCACATGTCCAACCTTTTTTCCCCATTATTCAAAAAAAAAAAAAAAAAAAAAAAGAGGGGACAGGATCTAGGAAGGGAAAAAGATACAAAGGGGACACTGCTATAAGAGTACCCGCTGCTGTTGTTATTAATGTTGTTGCTGTTGCTGTTGCTGTGGCCCCCAATCTCTACCAGCTAGCTTTTGCCGTGCAGCATACAGACCCTCTCGCCATTAAGTGAGCCATTTCATAGCCCATTAATTAGAAAGAGCCGGGAAATTGATGGCCGTGAACTGAGCAGATTAAAACAAACGCATATTTATACTCGCACTTTAATTGCTGCTAAATATGCCTCGGCCTCGGGTAATTAATCAGGAAATTGGGAAGCATGACGCAAATGGCAAATGGAAGCAGGTTCATTCCCTTAACTTTACGACCAGGCTGGCGGATGTGTGATTATGAGGGAGAATAGGTGAAGATGGGAAAAAGTACTGTTAGGTGAAGTTTTAGTACTGGATTACTGGTGGTAGGAAAGGCTATATATATATATATATATATATATATATATATATATATATATATATATATATATATATATAAAATCAGGGAGAGAGAGAGAGAGAGAGAGAGAGAGAGAGAGAGAGAGAACCTGTATGTTTTAGTATCATGAAGAAATTACACTTTAATATGCCACAAATAACCTACAAAAGCAATCCAAATAAAATAGAGACATGAGAACAACAAAGAGAGATGGTAGACTAAAATACTTTATAGAAGGGAAAGAAGGAAAGTTATTTAAGAATCCATGAATCTAATTAATGATATCCAGGTGTAACTACAGACCTTAAAATCCCTCCAATAAACGTCAAGGTGAATTTCAATACACAGGAAAAAAAAAAAATACACTCAATAAAAAGAATGAAAAAAAAAATAAAAAAAGGGGGGCTCAAAGAAATCAATGATGGGCTATAAAAGATGGTAACTGGCGCTAATTAATGAGGTGTACGGTGACACTAATGACCCCAGGTAACAAAAATGAGCAGGTAATCATGCGCGGGTGAAAGCTGCGTGTGTGTGTATGTGTGTGTGTGTGTGTGTGTGTGTGTGTGTGTGTGTGTGTGTGTGTGTGTGTGTGTGTGTGTGTAAAAACAAAACGAACATATCCCAAAGTAAAACAAACTAAACCAAAGAAACAGGGGAAAAACACAAAACAATAATGACGACAAACCCTTACTTAGAACAGCAAGTCCCAACGAACCCAAACAAACCCAGCGAAGGACCTGCCACCATGTAACCCGGCCAATGAAATTCCTGCAAGTTGCCCGGGTCCGCCAGACGAAGGTAATTACAAGACCCGCGCAGGTGTGCCCGGAGACAGGTGTCCGCACTACCACCACCATCTCCTCCCCAAGCCTAGACACACCACACCTCGCATGAATATTCAGATTAAACACACACACACACACACACACACACACACACACACACACACACACACACACACACACACACACACACACACACAAGGAAGCAGAAGAAAGGAAAATGAATGTAAGGAGGATGAGACAAATGAAAGGAAATCATGAGGAGAATCAAGTGAGAAAATGTGGAAGATCATGACAGGTAAAATAAGAAATAATAAAAGATTGTGAATATAAAGGAAAAAGGGAAAGGAAAATACTAGGGACTGGAAGGGAAAAGTGAGGGAGGAAAAAGGAGAGAGTAGTGGGAGGGAGGAGAAGGAGGAAAACTAATACAAAGCCGAGTAGAATGAAGCAAAATAATATAAGAAAGATTAAATAGGTCAGGAGAAAGGATGCTATACTAAAGGAATCTAACAAAAAGAAAACTGAGAATAAAAGAGGAAAAGAAAGATGGGAAACACGGGGAGAATGCAGTATAAGAAGACACAGGGAAGAATTAAGCGAATAAACAGAAGAATGAAAAACAGGCAAAATAAAAGACTGTGAAAGAAGTAAGAGAGGAGAAAAGAAAGGAAACGTGAAAAGTGGGAAAGAGGAAGTGCGAGAAAAACGTAAGGCGACGATAAGAGAAGTATGAACCGGGAAAAATGGGGTATGAAAAGTGTAACGAGAAAGGAAAACTGTAAAGAATGAGAAGGCGAGGAGAGGTGATAAAATGAAAGAACCGAAGATAGAGTTTATAGAAAGGGAAGACACTTTAAGAGAACGAGAAATGGAGAGAGAGAGAGAGAGAGAGAGAGAGAGAGAGAGAAACTAAGTACACCAGCAAACCGGGCTTCCTCTCACTGCTGCGTTGCCGAATTTATAAATCCGGACGAAAGTGGCTCAATTTCTCTGTCTGACTGATGGCGTCGCAGAGAATGAGAGGGGAAAGATGAGGCTGGCATGGAGGGGGGAAAGGAAAGAGGGGTGAGGGAGAGAGGGGGAGAAGTTGGAGGGGAGAAGGGGGAGAACGGGGAGAAGGGGAGAGGGGGAGCTGGAGCGAAAAATAGAAAGGAGGGCAGTGAAAAGGGGGATAAAATTGAACACCTGGAGAGAGGGATGGAAGAGAGAATAAAGTTAATGGGAACTGTATCTGGGAATGAAAGAAATAAAGGAAAAGAAATAATATTAATAGACAGGCTGATGGTGTCGAGGGGAATGAAGAGGGAAAGAATGTGGAGGGATGATAAAAGTGGGGGGAAAAGGGGAACAAGGGAAGACATGGAGGGACGAAGGAAGAGAGGGAGACATAAAAGTGGGGGACTGAAAGAGGAAAATGAGGGAGAGAATGAGAAAGTGGAGAGAGAAAAAAATATATAAGATTATGAACAATGGGAATAAAAAGTTGAGGGCTCTACCAAGGAAAAGCAAAGAGAATGAAGCAGGAAGAGGAGGGGAAAAGAGAAATACGGAAAAGAGGTGAGAATCGGAGAGGAAAGAAGATTTTGGCAGGTGTTGAGAAGGAGATGGAAAAGATTTGGAGAGCGAAAAGGAAAAATGTAAGAGTGATATTATGAGTGTAAGAGTGATATTATGAGAGAAAATAATAGGAGGGAGAGAGAGAGAGAAACGACTAGTCAGTAGATATTCCCAGTATGGCATTACATGATCAAATAAGCCTCGAGTCACCCTTGCAAGATCGAATTAGTGGACGGAATCCCAGACCATCACTGCGACTGGAGCGTTCTAACCACTAAGCCCCTTGTACTAGACCGCCTGAGCCTACTGGACCACATGGCTACCTCTAAGCAAAGCAAAAAAAACAACATTGTAAGGAAGGGATTGGGTTCAATGGAGTAAACAGCGGCTAATAATGATCAAGTTGTGGGAGGGAGCGACGGTGGAGGGGAGGGAAGGGGCGGTGGAGGGCAGGAAGGGAACGGTTGGGGGGAGGGAGGGGGTGAGGCATAAGTTACATGGTGCGGTTGAGCTGAACGTAAGATTAATCGGAACAAAAGAGATTTCTTAAGAGATTTAAAAACAGCCATCCGTCTCACTCAGCGTCACGGCAGAGCGGCCCAGATTTATAACTGTATATATATCTTGTGTGTCCCCCCCCCCATTCTCTCACTCACATACACACAGTCATACAGGCACTCACTCCTTCACTCAACCTGAATTAATACTCTCTCTCTCTTCCCCTTACTATCTCCTTGTTTCCTTTCTCATACACTACAAAGTACAGCAAATAAACTTCTCTCCCCCTCCCTGTCTCTCTCTCCCCAAAATTAATATGTTACCAAAGCCTCAAACTCTTAGGCTACACGTCAAAGATCGCGCAAAATATTACTGAAAACCCCAAAGACATTATTTTACCCTATAATAATTCCCTCCTCCCTACCTCGTTCACACAGAGGAAGAGGATTTGTGACGCGCTGAAAAATTACATCACCCCCTAACAGTTTTATTACCAGTCACGCATCTCCCTCGTGATGGACGGCCAGGGAATAGGAAAATGATGGGAGTTTGATGGATGCTGCCCGCTTTTATTACTCCAACATCCAACACGGGGATGAGAGGGTGGAAAATAATACGCGTCACCAATATTACCACGAACGTCATTTGGGGAATATCGATAAGGATTGCCGATTTTAAGATTTTTCGGGGTGTAAGTTTGACGAGGTTGATGGTTTTCTAACTCCGTCAGAGGAAATATTTATCTTTATCTTGTTACTAGATACTTATATTTTTGCACTGGAGGGACTTTTCTCATTGCAGGGAGTAGATATGGAACTCATTAATTCCTAAGGTAGAAGAGATTTTCCCTTGGTTGCATTAAAACGCTTTAAAGTGGCAATCAAAATAGGTTCTCATGTTGAATCGGTTGATCTCTCTCTCTCTCTCTCTCTCTCTCTCTCACTCTGTGTGTGTGTGTGTGTGTGTGTGTGTGTGTGTGTGTGAAATATCAGAACGACGCTTCAGTTTTTACGGTACAATCAGCGAGCAGGGAATATATATATAAATATATATATATATATATATATATATATATATATATATATATATATATATATATATATATATATATATATTGCATTCATTCGCTTGTTAATGGATACCGCAGCACAAAGGAAGCGGATCTGTGTTTGGAAAGCTTGAATGAACGCAGATATGGCGTATTATACGAAGGCTCACTGCATTTCTATTATTTGCTTTTCTGAATCCTACCCACCCGAAATATTTATATAGTAGTGGAAACTGGGTGATGATGATAATGATGATGATGATGATGATGATAATGATGATGGTGGTGGCACTGGTGATCTGGGTGGTGAAAGGTGGTGACAGTGACGGTGATGCAGAAAGTTATGGTGATGGTGATTGTGACCATGATGTTGCATTTACGTAAAATACAATAAAATGTTCAATTCCTCATGATATATGGCTGCTCTGGGTAGACAAACAGACAGACAGACAGAGAGGAGACAGCTACAAAGATAGACAGTAAGACGTATGGCCTGAAAGATAGTCAGAACGATGGATAAAAAAGAAAAATAAATGTGAGGGCCAGTTCAGAGGGAGGCAGCAACATATTTTAACTCAAGAAGAGTAGCGTTTGGGGACTTAACCCCGACAGGCCCCTGGGGATTAATGGGGATTATATCTGACTTTCCACAAACGGGATTACGGGTGATACAAAGATATACGATCTGGGGAGTGAGGGGGGGGGGGAAGAGGAAGGGAAAGAGAGCTGGCAAAGTGAGAGTGAAGGGGAGAAAAAGGGGATGTGAGGGAAGGAGGGGGAAGTCAGGGGGGAAGGACAGTGGGAAGAAAGAAGGAAAGGGAAGGATGTGGGAGACGGGGCTGAGAGGAATGGAGATGGGGAATGAAAGGAGAAGTGAGGAGATGAAGAGAACGAGATGAGGAAGGGTTTTGAGGGGAAAACAATGAAGTTAGAATGGGATAGAAAGATGAAGTGGACAAATGGATCAGGATATTGGGGGAGAGAAATAACACACAATAAATGTATAAATGGTATAAGCCAGTCAACCACACACCCTAAAACACACACACACACACACACACACACACACACACACACACACACACACACTAAACAATTACTTCATAAATGGCGTAAGCGATAATCAACCATATACATTAAAGGCAATTGAGAATAAATAAGGACAGATCAGTAAGTATAAACTGTTTAAGAGAATCAGCTACACATGATCTCACTACTTGTCTGTTCAAACTAGAAAAAAAAATGAGAATGCAGAAAACTAAATACATAAACGCCAAGAGAAAATCAAGCACAAACTCTAGAGACAATAACATGGACTAAATAGAAGTACATGTGTAAATAAGTGAGGATGAAGAACATACTCTAAGAAAAAAGGAGAAAATAAAAATAAAAGTACAAATAAGAGCATCCGCCACAAACTCTGAGCAAAGTAACAAATAATACATAAAAGTAAATATATATAATTGGTATAAGAGAATTAACCACACAGGACCTCAGTGCTCTTCCCATCCATCACTATTAGCCTCTGTCCCTTCCACCATACGCATCTCACCACACCATACCTCTTCTCCTTCTCCTTCTCCTCCTCCCCTCCCCCCTAGCCAGTTTCTTTCCCCTCCCCCACTACTCTCTTCCACCCATCCTTCTCGATTCCTCACCCCTCCCCTCCTCCCCCTACCGTATGTCTCCTACGAGTCCTTATCTTCCTCTGTATTCTTCTTCTTCCCTTCCCCTGCTATCTTACACTCTTCCTCTTGTATCCCTCTCCCATCTCCCCCTCCTTCCTTTCTCTCGCCTTTCCGTCATTACCCTCTCCCATCTCCTTTCACTATCTCCTCCCCTCTTTTTCCCTCCTATTTAACATTTCCCCCAGTCACTTCATATCCACTTCCCAATTTTTCCTGTATCCAATCACCACCTTTCTCTCTCTTCTCTCTCATTCCTTCTTTCTCCTTCCCCCTCCTACCTCTCTACTCTCCACTCCCTCTTTTTACTCCCTTTTATATCGAATTTCTGCGCTTCTCTCCTCTCCATCCACTAATTCCTTCTCTACTCCCCCTCCATTTAATTCCTACTCTTCTCTCTTCCCCATCTCCTCATTTCTCTCTCTCTCTCCTCTTTTCTTCCCCCCCCCTTCCTCTTTTCCCTCCTTCCTCTCCATCATAATATAAATAAGGGAGATATTAGCAAGGTACTTAAAGTGAGCATACAGGATAAAACTAGAAATAATGGTTTCAAACTAGAAAAATTCCGTTTCAGAAAGGAAATCGGTAGAAATTGGTTTGGTAATAGAGTAGTAGACGAATGGAATAAGCTACCTAGTAAAGTAGTTGCTGCCTCTTCCATTGAGAGTTTCAAGCATAGGCTAGATAAGCATATGACAAATAAGGGGTGGATATAGAATAAAGAGAATCTTATAACCAATACTAATTCAAAAAAATTTTCTTTTCAGGTTACACTATGATAGTCTCTATTCTCCTTTCACACTTTCCTGTAAAATGTCCACGCCAGTTTTTCTATACGGTGTGGTGTTCTTTCTGACTTTTTCCTGCCGGCTTCGGCTGGAGGGTATGGAGGGCGGGGGAGAGCCTTCTTCTTTGCTATCCTTATCTCATTCTAGTAGTTCAGTTACCCTTCTAGGAGCTGCCTAGCATGGGCCAACCGGCCTACTGCAGTTATCCTCTCTTCTTATGTTCTTATCTATCTCTCCCTTCCTACTACTCTTCCCCTCCCATACTTTCTCCCCCCCACCCCTCCATCACCCCCTGCAGCCCTTTCTCCACAACCTCTTTTTCTCTCTACGATCCATTCTCGTGGACCCATCACCTCAACCCAACACCTCTCACTCTCTTTACCTCTCTCTCTCTCTCTCCATGTCTTACCTTTCCTCTTTTTTTCCTCTCATCTTCTCTTTTTTTTTCCCTCGCAACTTTTTCTCTGCTCTTACCTCTCATTCCCTTTTCTCTCTTTTTACCACTCTCTCCTTTTTCTTATCACTCTCTCCTTCTCTCATTTTCTCCTCTCACCTTTTTTTTTTTTATCCCTCTCAAAATCTTTTCTGGTTTTACCTCTCTTACTTTTTTCTCTCTTCTTATCTTATTCTCCTTTTCCCTATTTATCTCATTTATGTTTCCTCACCTTTTACCTTTTCACATATCCCCCTCGCTTCTCTCTCTCTCTCTCTCTCTCTCTCTCTCTCTCTCCACTTCTCTGTCGTGCAGCTGGTGGTGAGGTGGAACGAGGGTGTTTGGGAGGCACTGGACGGTAGTTAACGAGCCTCCAACGAGCTTGTTATGACCCCTGTTACCCTTCGCCCACCCTCACGTCTTCCTAATTTGACAGTCCACTCACACAACTTCACTGAAATATGAACTTTTTACTTTTTTTTCCCTTTTTTTTTTTCCCCCATTTTTGTGATGCTTGAGAGGAGATGGCGTTTGTGTGTGTGTCCAAGGGAAGGGACGTCAGGGTTGTATGACTGCCACTTTCCACTTTTTTTTCTGCTATATTTTTACCCTTTCGTTTTCCATCTTCCAACACTCATTCTACGCATTCCGTTTACTTTCTTCCCACATTCATTTTCACTCTGTCACTTTCTCTTTCTACTCTCATTTGATCCTTTCCTGAAGACATTCCATGCATTTCCCATACAGCACACGGTGAGTTACATTTATACAACAGACTGCCTACTGTATATTTATAAACGTAAAAAATCCGATTACCTGCCCTATCGTCCATCATATATAGTGATTGAAAAGGCAGTATGCAGTAGAAAATCTTATCACACCTCACACACAACTCACACTGACGCACGGGGCACCAACACACCAGACACTGCCACTCTTCACAACATACACTCACCTTACATTGCCACGCCCCATACTGCCAAATCACACACTGCCACACGAGAAACTACCACACATTAAAGATACATTACATTGTCACGCCAGAGACCGTCACAACTGATACACATAAACACTAGCACATCACACCCTGCTGCCTCCCCTCACGCTCACACAGCACTCCCCCCCCCCCTCTTCACACACATATGCACACACATACACGGAAACTGCTACACCTCAGAGTACCTACCCTCACCAGCACGGCTACATCTCCCGTGTCGTACTATAGAAACACTTCAAGGGAGAGGATGAAAAGAAAAATTATTTTTGACAATAATATTCTTAGCAAGAGTATAGTTCTATCTGTACTACGATATTCTCATGCTGCTGTGTCACTCCCTATATCGGAAAATATAAGAAGCAAGGGACGCTACTTCTACACTGAAAAAATGTTCTGCTGTAACATGAAAATATTTAAGGTTTCTTACATTCTGAAAGGGTTACTGGAGAATTTGAAATCCTATGAAGGCATTACGAAACTGCAATATATATGCCACCCTGCGGTAGCAATATTTTATATATCTCACTCCCTGGAAAAGTAATTAGAGACTTGAAACCCTCCGAAAAAGGAAAGAAACTCCAAAGCCGAAAAAACTGTCCAGCGGTAGAAGAATAAAACAGCGAAAATTTACCACATCCTGAGAGCATTAATACATCGCCTCCTCCAAAATTCCTTTGCTGGTGAGTATATCAGCGTTTTCTGAAGACTAAAATTAATACGAATAACCCTTTTACGCCCCAGATACCGGCGTAAATCCCTTCCTCATGAGACGCTACTGGGCTGGGGTTGGCGTGGGGTTGGAGGGGCTTGGTGGTGAGGTTAGGATCGGGTGGGGCTATACGGGGAGCTGGAGATGGATGGAGTGGTGTTGGGCTGGAGTCAGGTTGAGAGGGATGAGGTTGGGAGGCTGGGGGAAGGTTGGCGGAACTGGGAGGGGGGGAGGCTGGATAGGGTTAAAAGGGGTTGAGGCAAGGTGAGGAGGGATAGGGTTGAAGTGGGGTTGCGGCTGGAGTGGACTGGACACAAGGGTTTTTGGCTGGGTTGGGGGAGTGTGTTTGGGGGTTATGGGGTTGTGTTAGACTGAGGTTAGTAGGAGGGGTACATTCTTGGAACTGTACTTTCACGAGCTTAACATGGCTTCCTAGCACAAATAATCCTCAGTTAAATCATACTGCACATGACACCATAAATATTCTCCTTTACGTTATCAGTATCATTCAAGCATCAAGACCTAAAGAGAATATACAGTAAACCAAAAGGGGAAATAAACTGTTAAGAAGAAGGTTCAGGGAGGCTCCTAATCCCACTAGAACACGGCTCCTCGGTGGGTACATTTTCGTCTCTCACCTCGAGCGGAAATACCATCGGGTCGACTGAACTATTTTCCCCAGGCGGACTGGGCTACTGGGCGGACTCGAGTTTTTGCGAGCAGCCGGAGTCACGGATATACAAAAATAAATTACAGACGATGAAGAAAGAATAGTAAGCAAGAAGAGGAAGTAAATGATATAAAATAACTAGAGAACTGGGTGATGGATGATGAGTTACAAACGAATCAGACTCAAAACAAGATAATATGAGGAAGAAAAGAAAAGAAAGGTGATACGGGGAGTTTGAAAAAGAAAACTGAAACAAGGAAATAACTTTTAAAAATGGCTATACTTGCAGTTGTGCGATTACCTGAGATGGGAACAAAATTAACGAAACTAATGATGGGAGAGTTGAAGTAATAAATTCAGAAAAGGAGAAGTCTAAGAGATGGAGAGAGATTGATAGTCTGGTGGCTGTGAGTACCCGGGGGTAAAAAAAACAGCATCAGACTATGGAAGAAGAGTTCAAGTAACAGATTAAGACACTGAAAATCACTGAAGAACTAATTATATCGAGATTTACCAAAGCGCTGACTAGAGTTTAGAAAGGAATACATATAGACATAGAAAACAACAAGAGAAGTGGATATACTGAGAATATACGGGGGGAAAAAAGGTGGTGATGGTGAAAGAAGAATTTTGGTTCTAGATTATGAAATAAAGAAAAACTTGAGAACTGGGTATAATGAAATTCTCGTTTCTGAGAGGAGCACCACTCACGGGTAAATGAAAAGGGATAAGTTTCAGGGAAGGAAATTAATTTGAGAACTGGGTACATGGAGAGTCAGGATTTTTTAGGTAACCGGGGAAAAAAAGGAGAAGCGATGAAGGAATATATGTAACAGTTCTAGAAGAAGGTAGGCAGTGTACAAAAGGGTGTATTGATTTTTTGTTTTGTGGGGTAGAAAGAAAAAAAATATATTAGATAAGAAGTATGGTTTGGATGTCAGACTAAAATAACAGAAAAAACAAGAGAATGATGCGCTAGGGACACAGACGAATTAAAAAGGATATTTAGTGCTCTGTTTGAAGGCAAAGATGGTCTTATGCACAAAATATTGTTATTATGATTTCCGAATAATCACCTAAAGAAATACGACGTTGCAGAAGGCTTAAAAGACTAACTGTTGGTGTGTTAACAGGACACTAAAGAACACTGTTCCGGCAATACCAGTGAAAGGTACGCATATAAAGGTAATTTTACTGTGTGCAAAATTTTTAGTCAAGATAATCAGAGCGCATGACATATACAATCTACTTCTGTACGAGTTAACCGTGACAAGAAGTGAAATGTGTTTTCCAGAAAAAAAAAAAAAAAAAAAAAAAAAAAAAAAAAAGAATCACATTTCTGAACCTCTTCAATAGTTACACGTTTGAAAATTATTTCCTCCGTCCATCAGACAATTATACTTACTGTAGGGAAGGCATCTTGCAGTGAAAAGAGTAATGGGGGTTATTAAGAACCCTTTCATAAGAAGAGGTCCAATAAAGTGAATAATAATTTGAGATCAACCAGAAAAAAAAATAAGTAAAAAATATAGCGTCAGTGTGGGATACTGTGAAATTCCTTCTCAAACGAATATCAGCAAACACATCCGTGGTGTTTCCTTACACAAACTTCCCTGGGTGCAATCTTGCCAACTCAGGCTCTCGGAAAAACAAATCCCTCCCTCTGCCTCTTTCCCACCATCCATTTCACCTCATCTCGCCATCCTTCTCCACCCATCCACCTACTCTCACTTCGCTTGAGGGCCCCTTTTTATGTCTCTTACTTCCCTCCCCCCTTTTCCCTCATTTCATCCTGGTCATCCATTCACCCCTTTCCCTCTCACCACCTCTTTTCACTCTCTTCCCAACCTTCCCTTCTGATCACTCTACTCCCTCCCCTTTCCCACTGGATCCCCTTACGCCTCTTCTTCCCCCAGATCATTCTTTCCCCTACCCTTCTCACTGGTTAATCCCCCTCCTCCTATCCTTGAATAATTTCTTATCCAATACTATAGTCAATATCTTTCCCCTTTCTCCCTCTTCATCGCCCCCTTTCCCCCACATACACACATTTTTTCTCTTCCCTTCCCCCCTGCATCCTCTTCCTCTCAAGTCAATCCCTTTACTTTCTTCTCCCTTCCCTCTTGTCCCCCCTCACTATCCCCTCCACTTCCCTCGGACTCTTTGACCAGATAAGCTTAAAATATCGCTTGCTTTCCCGGCTGCGGATCCCGGCGCTTAACCAGGTCCTCGATTATTATCTGGTAATTTACGGCTTCCCCTGATGGCTGTAACTGAGGCCGCGCCGTCGTGACCAATTGACGGCATCGCAGTCGGAAGGGCGAATCGACCAAGAGTGAGTTTCGAGAGAGTGAGTTTTTAAAATTGCCAATCGAGGCAAGAGGATGTTTCTCTCTCTCTCTCTCTCTCTCTCTCTCTCTCTCTCTCTCTCTCTCTCTCTCTCAATAACCAAGAGTGAGTTTTCTTGTAATACTGCATATATATATATATATATATATATATATATATATATATATATATATATATATATATATATATATATATATATATATATATATATATTGTGAATCTTCTTCACTGTCTCCGGAAGGAACGATTTTGGAGGTTTCCGCTTTTTGGTTCGTTCTGCCTAAACAGGAACACTACGCTTTTGATGTATTATATCATAACCAGGTATCAAAACAGGAAATCCAGTCAACACACACACACACACAAAATGCACAGTATCGATTAGTTTACCTGCAGTATCACAGAAGACACAACCCGGTGATAAGTTGACCAGCTCCACTTGTCCTCTTACAATAAGCACAGGTCCGTGTGGGTGTGGGAGGCTGCAAGGGCGGGGGCAGAGACGGGGATCATTGGCAGTGACTTGGCTCTCAGGGTCCGCGTGCTGAGAAAAGATAATGAGCAGACAGTTGGTAACTGGAGAATGGGCTCAATATTTCTTATCTTCGTACAGTACTTTCACTTTCATATTCTTCCCTGAATCTCCTTTTATGACAAGTATTTAGCCTTGTCACGTATAATAAACGTTTCCAAAAGGATGAAAAAGCCCGATGAATTGGAAGTAAGAGTAAAAATTTTCATGTATATTGGTATTTGTGATCTAAGGACGCTTAAGAAACTACTGCAGTTCGTCGCTCACCTACTGCCACCTGGGAAGTAAGCTGGTCACCTGAAATGCAGTTGATTATGGTACCTTACTCGTTCATTCACAGGGCAATATGGCAATACCTCTTACTGTATAATTAGTTACCTTTCACCTGGGAACAAAGGTATATCCTACCATCACAAATGCAAACGCAACATTAAGCTAACCAAAGTGAATAACTGCACACAAACAAACAGGAACAAGTACATCAGAGCCAACTGAACAAGTATACACAAAATCAGGAACAGACACAATATCAAGAAAATCCAAGCGAACAACTAACGTGGTATTACTTGGCTGTTTGTGTCAGCGAGTGGGCCCCCCCTGATAATATCTCCAGCCAATACCTCTCTCTTTCACGGAGGAGGAAAGCAGTTTTACGCCTAGCTTGTTTTACTTCGCTTCCATCCACTTCTTTTTAGTCTCTCCAATTCCCTCTGAAGTTCCATTTTCCTCATTCCTTCCTCCTCTGCTCCACCTTTTCTTTACACTCTGCACTTTCTTTATTCTCAACTATCTCTACTCTTTATTTTATTTTTCTCTCTCCTTACCTTCTCCACTTCTCTTCCTTATATTTTCCTTACTCTTTCAACACCTCATCCTATATCTTCCTTACTTATCCTTTATCTCCCTTACATTCTCAAATCCAACTTGTCATTCTTACTCACTCCATCCATTCCATCCTCCTCTCCTTTTCTCACCACTTCAACACCCTCCTTTTTTCATCCATAAGCTTAACTTTTCACACTCCAGATGCCATTCCTACTCTCTTTTCTCAGCCGTCTACCACCACTACACCACTAGCTCTGCTTCCCCTAACTCTGCTCGTCCCTCAACACAATTTTTTCTTCATACTTCACTATTTCTCCTCAGTGGCCTACTCCAGTTTCTCTTCATCTCTCGCTTTTCGATTCTTTTCCATCCCATCAAATATATTTATGCAAAAAACCACTCCACCCTCCCACACTCCACTCTTTCTAAATACTCTAGAGTTCCCCAACCAACTCGAGCTTCCACCCCTTCCACCCTCTCCACATTCAATCATCATCATCCAACTCTTCTTCTCACTCCACTTTTCAGTACGCGAGCTTCCACACTTCCTATTCCTCCTCCATTCCCTAATTTTTATCTCCACCCACTCCACTCCCTCACCTACAACCCCACTCTCCCTTCCTCAACCCACTCCACTCCTACCATACTCCACTCTCCCTCACTCCACCTCTCTTACACACACCCTCCACCCACTCCATTCTCATCCCCAGCCCCCTACCACGCTTCATAACACCCAGAACAGCGCATTACCAAATAAGCAGAAATTCTTTTATCCGGCAGTGAGAAGGGTTTTATGATGATTATACGCATTTTCACAAGCGCTGTTGCTGTATTATTAGTAAACTGCAGATTACTCTTCGAGAGGAATTAGTTTGGATCATGGGAATTACTTTACCCGAGTTATTTTGCGATTGGCTTTGATAATTATAGACGTATAATGAAAAGCGGATCCGAGGAAATGGAATCGAGTCCAATTGGGTTATAAATTTGTTGGTCAGAAAAAAATACTCAATATAAAATAAAAAATGAATAAAACTTTAAGTCTTAAGAATGTTTTTAAGAAGCAAATCAATTCCCTCTCTTATCACCTTGTGGCGTGGAAGGAACAAGCCCCAATTATTATTATTATTATTTTTTTTTTTTGCTATATACTTTGGAGGAAACCACATCCGTATTTGTAAATTAAATACTTTCCCATAAAAATGAAAAAAAAAAATCTCTGGTGTAAAAATGAGTGACATGAAAAAAAAAAAAAATCAGTGATAATTCCGTAACATAAAAGAAAGAGTGTATGTGAGTGAGGTGGAGGGGGGGGGAGGGAGAAGGAGGCCAAGGATGAGATGGAGGGATGGAGTGGAGAGGGATGGAGTGGAGAGGTATATGAGAGACGGGTATGTGAGCTGAGAGTAGGGCAGTGAAATGGCGGGGGACAGGGCGACATAGAGGCGATTTGTTTGTGGCCTCCCATACGAGATTAAGGTGTATGGCAATAGACAGATAGATCATGAATCGATGTATAATAATAATGCGACGAAGAGGCGGAAATCAGTTTTCTCGGAATTATTAAGTATTTCCATTTTTCCATGCTTGCAACAAACAGATTATTTCATTCACCTTAGGAGGAAGCCCGTCCAGCAAGAAAGACTGTCCTGGAAGAAAGATAACCCGCGAAGTAAGATCGTTCTGAAAATAAGAAAGGTCGTCCTGGAAGCAAGTAATATCGTCCTGGAAGCATGTAAGATCGTCCCGGAAGTAAGGTCGTCCTGGAAGTAGGTAATATCGTCCTGGAAGCAAGTAAGATCGTCCTGGAAGTAAGTAAGATCGTCCTTTCCGCTCCGCCACATTTCGTCACTGCCAAAATTACACTGCAGTCCCACCTCAATATGGAGGAAGCTTGGCGAGTTTGGGGAAGATTATCACATTTCCTTTTGACAGTGAAAATACTTGGGTAATATTCAGCTTCTCGGTCACTTCCTCTTTCTTTTTTGCTGTGTCTGCCTGTTTATCTGTCTGCCTGTTCGTCTGTCTGTCAGTTCGTCTCTTCATATGTTATATAAGGTGGAAGGTGACTGTCTATGAGGCTTTAATATACATGAAATGTAGTTACCATACGGATTTTCTGCTTTTTTTTTTTCTCCTTTATATTGATTTTCTCCAATATGACACTGCTAGTGCACATCCTGTATCACTGTGCCTTGTTGTTTTATCACTTTCACCTCATAGCTATTTTCCCCTTCCCTATGGTGACCTCTTTACCACAGCCTTACTAACTGAAGACAATTATATTCAGCCTAGGCCTACCTTTTCGCCCTCCCCCTGCCAGTCTACTCTCACAAACCCAGCTAGACAATCTTTGGTTGACCTTTCGCTCTTTAAGGCCACTCACTCTTCACCATCCCCCTTGAAATGCAGGCAAAAACAGATTAAACACATTGCTGTAAATCCTGGGAATTTTCACGTTAATCCCGAATTAATTTTATCTCCCGTGACTGCGATGGGGATTTTACACATGCATAACGTGAAAAATCGAGTACTTATATTTAATTTTACTCTCATACTGATTATCATATATATTTCTGATAAACCACTAACCCTTTCATGACATAAGAAACATTGAGCTAATCTATTTTTACAACATATACTTTTTTATTCGGCTTAGGGGTGTGTTCTTGCCAAAAATATCAAACTGCTTTCCACTAACACTTTTGGGAAAGGAGAAAAAATATTCACTATTAGGTTCTTATCGCCGCCACACGAACTTACTCTTCTAAAGGGAGGCCTCACATCCTTGAAGATGTAATTGTCATGATCGATTTTACTTAAGAATATCACGGTCTCAACGTGCCAGAGTGGGAACTTACCTTTACATTAGGCATCATCTCATTTGCCTGAAGCATGTCTTAAGGAAGCGTATATTCTTACTCTCTACTTTCACTGAACCAGACAAAAGTACATGACAAGGACACCAAACGATATCTTTATTTTTTTTTTTCTAAGTCATTCACCATTTAGAATATATTTCTGTGGACATACGAAACTATCTAGTACGTCCTTAGTGATATACTTCGTTCTGTTGCACATTCAAACTCTCGTGCAAGATATTAGTATTATTTAATACTGATAGTCTGCATCAACGCCATACGCTATCAAAGTGCAATATATAAAAAATAAATTAGTAAAAAAATCTTCTCAAGCTCGAGAGAACGTAGTTTCTAGTCTCAGCCCTTTATTATACCTCATACTCTTCACCTAATGCAACCAGTTACTACGCCAGTTGTCTTCGTGCCAGTTACTTCACACAGAGTAAAGTTACTTCACACAGATTAAGGTAGTGGCGCTGCAATGTACTCCAAGACAAGAAGAATATCCAGGTTTGGAGATCGAAGTCCACCAAAATGAAATACTAAGAAGTATTTAGAAACAATAAAAAAATATAAGACTGCCTCTCGTCCTTGGCATACTCGTATATCAAAGACGCTGCCTTGTACCTGAACTCTTCCCTAAAAACTGGAGTAAAAAATATGTGAAAAAAGACAGGCGGATCAAATATTCGAGTTGAAGCAACAGGCAAATGGAGTGGGTATACTCCTTGAAATGAGCAAAGCTTTAACTCCGCAATTCAGCAACATAAACTCTCGCTATCCCCAGACGATTTTATTTAGTCTTGGGGCAACGTTTCGGACTCGAGAGATTTGATGCAGACTTCAAAAATCTCTTCAGTACAAAAGATCTTTCCTAGGCTTACTAAAACAATCTAGAGGTGTAAAAAACTAATAACCATGTGCCAGACCTCATCCCTGGCTGTTACCAGAGGAAGAGAATGTAAAAAATCACTAAACATTCTGGCTGAAGCTAAAGGCAGATGCAGCAGGTAGGAAAGACTGCCACCCTTTGATATATGTGAAGCTTCAAACTTCGCATTACGGCAACGTCTCCTATTCGTGCTGTTCCCAGATGATTTTATTCAGCTTTGGGGGGATTTTTCGAACTGGAAGGGTTAGATATACCCTCATTAACCTCTTCATTACGACAGGTCTCTCCAAATCTGAATAAAACGCCAGAAAAGAACAAGGAAATAAAAAGGCAGCTATATATTCGAGCCTGTAACAAGATGTCTTTTAAGTAAAAAGAATGTGTGTAAATAAGACAGCTTCATCAGACATTTGGGCTGCTGCGACAGGCTGATGCAGTGGGTGCCAGACTCTGCTGCCCCTTGATATATGTGTAGCTTAAACTTTCGTACTTCCAAGAAATATTCAGTCCTTACTATCTCTAGATGATTTTACTCAGCTTTGTAGAGTCTTTTCTAACTGGGAGGGTTGAGATATGGCCTTCAATAATCTCTGCCCTGCAATTAGTATTTCCGAAGATGAGTACAAACATCTGGAAGTCGCAACATATAATTTACAGACCTATTCTCTGCAGGTCGTTGGAGTAAATGAATGTGTGGAAATAAGACAGCTTTATCAGATACTCGGGGGGAAGGACAGACAGATGCAGAGGGTGCGAAACTCTGCTGCCCCGTGATATATGTGAAGCTTAAACTCGCAGCGGAAGAAGAAAAAAAAAATCCAAGGGAGGAAATCTTCAACTTGGGAGCAACACCTGAGAAGCCGATTTGCATTTTGCCAAACTTTCCAGTCGCTTTCCTCTGAAATATTCCTCAAGTATTATCTCAGTATTTTCCAATATCAGGACACAAGTCGCGAGGGACTGACGGGAAGGAGAGGAGAAGAGGCAGAAGGAAGGAGATATTGGGGATATACGAGAAAATGATAGGAAATGTTTGATGAAGTTGGCAAGGGTGAGAGAAAAAAACTGAGTGCTGTAAAAAGAAAAATGAGAGTCAGAATGAAAATGGCATGTATAAAGGATTGTTTGATATTTATATTTAGAAGAGGATAATGGAAAGAAAAATGATGGTCGGTGTGACATGAAGAAATTATGAGACTGCTAAATAATTATATAAATGAATGGAATTTTTCACTAAATAATTGGGATTAAATAGAATGTACCGTCAGAGAATAAAAATGAGCATCGGTATGAATATAGGATTACTCTAGGCAACTAATCCACCTGGGCACTTGATAAACAACAATCATTATAATCACGAAAAAAAAAAAAAAAAAAACTTCGCTGTGCAGAATCGTCTGTTTAATTACAAAAAAGAAGAAAGAAAAAATCGTATCCCACAAGCAAAAATTTTCGACATATTACACATCACCAAAAAACTAACTAATGTGTTATACTTTTTAAAGAGTCTAAAGGGTGATTATAACTTATTTTTCGCCTGCATTCTAAAGGGTAAGAAAAAAGTAAGGGATTCAAAATGTTGGCAGCCCACTTTCCTGCGCATTGACTTTTGAAATGTTAATCCTAAACTTACTGAGGGACGTTGTGGGTTCGAGGGAGATGAAGAGAGGACGAATACCAACCTGAAAATTGCTGGTTTATCGTTAATCTGTCTTAAATGAGAGTGGAGTTATTATTATTACTATTATTATTATTATTATTATTATTATTATTATTACTACTACTACTACTACTACTACTACTACTACTGCTCATACTACTAATACTATTCTTTTCGTTTGTAGCAAGGTAAGTCTGACAAAGGCCTTAAACCAATCCCCATGAATCAAATGAATACAAAGATATATTTTAGCCTTCCTAGCGCCAGACGACTAAACTGAGCGTAGGGGAAACCTTTAGCAGTGACGGGGTTAATACAAAACACTAATACTATCACAAACCCTCCTATATTATATAAAAATACCCATAAATATCACACAAATACTAAAAAACATCACATGAAGTACCCATAAATATCACATAAAATACCCATAACTATCACATAAAAATACCAATAAACATTACATTAAAGTACCAATCAATATCACATAAAAATACCATGAAAATACCAATAAACATCACAAACATACCAAGAAATAACACAGAATACCAGTATCACGAAAATACCAATAACTATCACATTAAAATACGAATAAACATCACACATAAATACCAATGAATCCACGAATCCGAGTTACCACTAAAAAAAATTATAGCGTTTCCAGCAAAAGCACATCTCCTGGCCTGCCCTGGGGGACTCATGCAGAAAATGCGAAAAGTTAGAGTCCCCCCTCCTTCCTCCCCCAACGAAATGCTTTAGGAACTTAATATATTGTGCTCTCGGAAACTTCTTGCGAAACGAAAAGCTTTTCTTAAGGGATAAGAGCACTTTTCCAGAAGGCAAGTGCTCGGGAAGACGGAGAAATTGTGGCAGAAGAAAGTACATGGGAGACAGTGACAGAAGAAGTTATATAAGAGACATGGTAGCAGTAGAAAGTAGATAGGAGACATAGTGAGAGAATAAAGTACGCAAGAGAAATGGCGGAAGAAGGAAGCAGTTTAGAGAAATGGCGAAATGGTGGCAGAGGAGGATGGATCTGAGTAGTAAGAGAAGATAGATAAGAAAATGGTTGCAGAAGAAGGTAGTTTAGAGAAATAGTAACAGAAGACGGTAGATAAGAGAAACAGTGACAGGATAAGGTTGATAAGAGAAATAGTGTCCGAAGATGGTTGATAAGAGAAATAGTGGCAGGAGAAGGTAGATAAGAGAAATTGTGGCATATTATTAGATACAGAATACAGTATTAGAAGGTCTGCTTATTCTGATCTACGGCAATAAAACTACTACAAACACTTTATAATGCATCAACCATACTATATTTTTGCAGTTATGGAGGAGGAAGTTTTGTAGTTATGATAAAAGATATAAAGTTTTGTAGTTATAAAAAAAGGTATAAGCTTGTATATTTTTATTCATTTTAATTAGCGTCGGACGATTCTACTCAGGTTAGGGGGAATGTCATCTGGCTGGGTTTAGAGAGTCTAAAATAAACCCTTTTGAATGACAAAGTTTTTATTATTATTATTATTATTATTATTATTATTATTATTATCTTAAGCTTATTGCATATGATTTTACTCAGATCAGGAGAAACAACTGACGAAATTACATAGAATCAGTCTCAAATAATCCTTTTTCTGATATGCCTTCTGGTTTATAATACTTTGACTATCTCAAGACAATTTCACTAAGCTTAAGATGGCTCTCTGGCAGGATTTAATTACTGACGGCGACCAAGGTGACAGGGGAGAAAGAAATGTGAGGAATGCAGAAAGCTCTTTGTTGAATATTACTGCATCCTAAGTTAGTATGGATAAAACATACTATAAGTGTTCCAAATTATCTCGCCAGGTTTCTCAATAATTTTTCTTTTTCTTTTTTAAGATATGACGCATCTTTTATTTTTTTTTTCTTTCTTGGCATATCCATGGCTGGTCGAAAACTTGAGAATTTGCAGAGTTACTGGTACTGAAGGAAATACGGTTAATATATGGTTCGTGACACGATTTGAAATAAAAAAAAACAGTGACAGAATACCTGACGTGGAGCGAAGGGAGAGGGGTTGTAGAATGGGTCAGCCCCCCCCCCACGGCCACAATAAAAGGGTGAAGGGAAAGTCTACGGTTTCCTCTACCCACGTTTCACGATTACTATGAGCCATTAATTTTCGGTACTCCAGTTTACTGGCGGGTGTGTGGCTTACACATCATAT
Source organism: Coenobita brevimanus (assembly GCF_032717465.1). Taxonomy (NCBI): domain Eukaryota; kingdom Metazoa; phylum Arthropoda; class Malacostraca; order Decapoda; family Coenobitidae; genus Coenobita; species Coenobita brevimanus. The sequence continues at coordinate 15,137,395 of NC_137019.1, forward strand.
CACTAGATTTTAACATACAGTTGAATATTATTACTTAGAATATTTGACAGATATATATATATATATATATATATATATATATATATATATATATATATATATATAAAAATGGCTAATTTAAACAGATAACGATTCGGCGGTATGGACTGAAGTATAATGGTAATCGCACAAGCATTAATAGAACTTCGGACATTTTGCACAGTCTATACAGGAAGAAGGAACTGATTCGGTGAAAAACTACACTTCACAAACAGGGAAAAACGTGGCTTATATTCTCCATAACTTAGCCAATACAGGGAATACATGTCCTTGGGAAGCTGCAGATATGAATTACTGAACAAACTGAGGCACAAGTCCTACAGGTTAATGAATTTTAGATACAGGTAAGCGAGTGAAAGGTCATTAGCTACCTCTAGGCTAGTCACCGCCATCCGCAGGCAAGAAGCTTCGTTTTCTCTCCCTCTACATTTCCCACTCTCCCTCCCTCCACACCCTCCCATTCATAAACATCTCTTCAATACCACTCATTCACTCTAGCAACTGAAAAATAATATGGCCTTAAGGTGGAACATACAAGGATAACTTCATCACCTCAAAAAGTAACTATGAAATGAATATTGAGGCAAATGTCCGTTTTCTCTGCAGGTGTATGTTTCTATCGAGCGGCTCCTCAAGTCTAAAAATCATCACAGGACTGGCCAAAGAACAAACCTTAAATTACACCCATAAAACATGTCTACCTTCCTAAAAGTATCAATATAGAAAGAATAAAAATATGCTGTGATCGTTTTCTGTGCACATTCTCGAGCTCCAACCATCACAGTCATACAGGAATAGTCAGAGAAAAATACCTGAACACTATAAATATTAATCTATCACGCCCAAAACAACACATCTCAAAATACACAAATGCAAAAATATTAGTGTTCGTTTCCTCAATCGGCGTGTCTAGCTATCGAGCCGCACTTAAAGATCCATACCCACGACCTGCCTCACTCTGGGAAGGGAAGGAGGGAGGGCTGTGTGGGGCTAGGCTCGTGGATATTTTTGCAGCCGTTTGCAGCTAGATTATAATGCGTACGTCCTTTGCCTCAAGAGGTAAAGTCTATCTACCAAAGCCTATCTGACTGTAGGAGGATCGAGGCAGGAGAAGCTAGGATGGTGAGGGGAGGGATGTCCTGTGGGAGTTGGGGTCTGCTGTGTTACAATGACCTTTCACTCTTATATATCCCTTTCATTTCCTGCCTAACTTGCTTCTGTTCCTCTCGCTTTCTCCTGTGCTCTGTCCTATTTACTTAGTCTTCTTTGTTTCTTTCTCTTACCCTGATGGTTATTTCCTCATAGTTTCCCTTCTCCCATTTCTCGCCTCTTTCATTACGTCCATTCCTGTTCTCTTCGTTTCTCGTTTCTAAATTTACTATATTTTTTTCTGTCACGTTTTTCTCCTTCCTTCCGCTTAATCTATTTCTTCTAACTTTCTCAGCTTCTCTCCTTGTTACTGCCTCACAACTTCACGCCTCCTGTTTCTCACTCCCTCATCTACCTTCATTCTCTTTTTTTTCCCCACAATTTTCTCTTTCTATTTCTCACTACCTGCATCGTCCTCTCTTTTTCTCCCAAGCTTTCTTTTGTTATGCACTGCTTTCGACTGCCCTCTTTCTTCCCCTATTACTGTCCATAGTCTCGTCATACTTTTACTCTTTCTCTGTTCCTTCCTTGTTATCAAATTTTCCTCAATCTTTTCCCCCCCGACTCTTCTCCTGCTCTCCTATTCTTCCCAGTTAGCCCAAGGATGTAATGCTTATAATGTCCTTATTAATACCAAGCTATTTTATTCAACTTAACGAAAGATTTGTAGCAGTGAAGGGACAACGTAAGGCTGCTTGTAACACCTACAGTTCTAAGTCTCCCCTAAACTGAAAGAGAAAATCGTCCATTGATAGCAAGAGTAAACAATGCGTCAACTAAATGAAGGGTTTAAGCAATTCAATTTTCTCCCTTTTCTTAAACTCTCCTCCGTCACTCCTATTTCTCTTCCCCTCTCCTTCCTCGTTTTTCCTCGCACATATATAACATTTTCTGTCTTCCACTCTCCAGGTCTTGCGCCTTCCTCTCCTCCCCTTCTCTAATTTTTCTTGCTCCATTTCTTCCTTTCCCTCTCCTATTTCTTACTTCCTCTGTAGCGTCCACTGTCATCGTTTTCGTCCTCTTTGACTGTTTCTCATTTTTCAAAGTCCCTTTCTTAAAATTCTCTTTTTTCTCTAATTTGTTTCTCTTCCCGCCGACACCTTTCTTGTTGACTTCTCATTTTTTCTTTATTTCCTACTTATTTCCACTTCCTCCTCTTCTACCATGTTCCCCCAAATATCTCTTTCCATCTCTCACTGCTTCGTTTATTCCTCTTCTGCTCTCCTCTTTCTTTCTGCATTTCCTTACACTTTCCTTCTATTTTTTTTACCTCTTTTGCCTCTTTTCACTTCTCTTCCTGTTACCCATTTCCCATACCATATATATTCATTTTCTACCCTTCTATCCCCTCCCCTTTACTTTGCCTTTACCTACCATATCCTTCGCTAATTTAATGCTTCTCCACTTTACTCATCCCTAGTCTCCCCTCTCTTCCCCAGCATACATCTATTCTCATCTAGTCATTTCTCCTGCTTCGCTCAATTCCCCACCCTTCCTTCCCTCTCTTGTTGTTTACTTGACTTTCATCGCTCTTTCCTTCAGTTTCCTACCTTCCTCTGTTTTGTCCATTCCTCTTTCCTTGCCTTTCCTTACATTTATCTTCTTTCCCGTACTTACCTTGTTCGTTTACTCTCTTCCTTCCTCCTGTTTACTCTCTTTCATCTCATAAGTCTTTCTCTGTCTCTCATCTCCTCTGCATTGCCTATTCCACTCTCTTCTCTCCCCTCTCTCGTTTCTCCTCCGCCTCTGCCTTTCTATTTCATCTTTTATTTATCATTTCCCTCTGCCTCACTTACTCCTTTCCTCTCTCTCTCTCTTGTTTTCTCTGAGTTAATTCGCCATTTCCTTTTCCTATTTCCTCACTTTACCCAATTTACTCATCCCCTCACTTTCGTGTTTCTCTTTACATTTATTTTTTCTCATCTCTTCCTTACTTTTTCTTCTCATTCTTATTCTCGCCCTTCCTCTTTTCCTTACTTTCTTTTCTCATCCTTTTCTTCCTCAATTTCTCTTTCCCCCCGTTTTCCTAGCAATTCAAATTTTCGTACAATTCCAGTTCTACTTTTTTCCTAAAGTCCTAAACACACACATTTCCTTATCTCTCACCTTCCAAGTTCTCTCACTTCTCTTTCCTCTCTCTCACATTTTCATGTTTGCTTTTTCCTGGGTTTTCCATATTCTTTGTTATCAATCCCCCAGCGGTGTTTTATAAGCGTTCCTTCCTTTTCTACATCGTTACTCTGCTGTTTTACGTTTGTTTTTATGATTTAGTCGGTTATTCCAAGTACTCAGTGGCTGATTTGAAAGACACACACAACTTAGACATCTTCATTTATTCTATCCGTGTCAGCCTCTCTTACTTCCACCATTTCCTTTCCTGCCTATGATATACAATTCCTCCTTCTCATTTGTCGTGTTTTTTTGTTACGAATCTTTATATTTCTGATCCTACCTCTCTTCTCCTTCTCCTCCTCCATTCAGTATTTCTTCTTCTAGTCATGTTTTTTGTCTATATCCTCCCTCCATCCCTCTCCCTCCGACCAAAACCCTCTCGTCTTCAGTTTATCGTGTTCTTTACTCCTCTCTCTCTCTCTCTCTCTCTCTCTCTCTCTCTCTCTCTCTCTCTCTCTCTCTCTCACACACACACACACACACACACACACATTTCGCTCCATTCAGCCTTTCCTGTTCCACATCAATGCAGGACTTGAACCATCCCTGCTCAGGCTACGTTTACGCCAGTGTCTCATGGTGAGCAACAAAAATGCTTAAAAAGTGAAATGGGGCAAGGTTTGAGAGAGAAGCAGTGTCGAAGTTTCTGCAGAGAATACAGGCAATAGAAAGAAAAGCTTGACATATCCACAGTTAATCTCTTTTGTCCACGAGCACTGCTACCCTTATTTTGGCCGTCTGCAGACCATTTCACCCAGCTTAAAAAAAATAATAATAATAAAAATAAATAAAAAATAAATCTCACCGAAGGGGGTTATAAACTATCCCCGATACTGCAGGGGCTCTCTACCAATTTGACTAACAATCATCTCGTGGTAGTAAAGCGCAAAATATTAAAATATATCATACTGAAAGAGTAACAGGAGTTGTGTTTATTGCTTCATTTTCCCTATTCTGTATGTTGAAAATACTACCTGGTGGCAAATGAGTGTGTTAGTGTATGTGTGGGCAAGGTGTGTGTTTGAGGCAGAGCACGTCTGAGATTACAGTGTCAGCGGGAAACCACAAGGGGTAAGAGATAAGAGAACAGTGTGAGGTGAAGGAGGAAGAGGGAGGCTGAGTGTAAGGAATGTCAGGGTGAACATAAGACGAGGGTGAGGGAGAACTGGAGTAGTGTCAAAAGTGAGGATGTGTGGAGAGAATATGGTGAGAGAGAGGTGAGGGTGAGAACTGTTTGGGTGAGGAAGTGGTAGGGTGGGGGAGGTGGAGGAAGTATGAAGGTGGAAAGTGTGAGGGACGGTGAGGGTGAGAAAATGTGGGGGATGGGGAGGGGTGCACGTCTGAGATTAGTGTGTCAAGATAAACTGCAAGGGGGTGAGATAGAGACAAGGGTGAAAAGATAAAGAGGCAAAGGTGAGGAGATGGAGAAAGCAGGGAGGGGGATAGAACAGGTGAGGTAGTGGCAAAGTGAGAGAGATAGAAATGATAAAGGAGAAGCACGACGAGGTGTTTTCGACGATAAGAAGGGAAACGATGAGGGATTATGTGGAGGAGGAAGAATGCGGGAGGGTGACGGAGTGTGAGCGTTAGGAATGGTCGAGGGTGAGAGCAGAGATGAGAAGAGCAGAGGAGCGCGGAGCGGAGCAGAGCAGAGGAGCGCGGAGCGGAGCAGAGAAGAGCACACTAGAGAAGAGTTGGGCAGAACAGAGCAGAATAAAACAGAGGAGACCACAGAACAGCACAGCGCTGCACAGCATAGCACTGCACAGCATAGCACTGGAGTGTATAACTGAGAGAGAGCATAAGACATAAAAACAAGAGTAGGGCAAGGCAGAGTACAGTACAGTACAGTACAGAAGAACAAATTAAAAATGAGAGTAGATGCAGAGTTCAGGAAGTGAAAATAAACAAATCATACCTAACATATGGTATAACTCACTCTCTCCAACATCCTTATGCCGTCATCCCCCTCCCCCCTCTCTCTAACTTTACCAGAACTCTCTTTAAAGTTCCCCGTTCTCCTTGCTCTCTCTCACAAGATAAGGAAATTGTTGGGCCGACTCTGTTCACGTGCGATGAATATAAATTGGTGTAGTTTAGGTTTCATGGTAAGCAGGATACGTGTGGTCTGATTCGCATGGCTATTTATCTACTTTTCTGACTGTCTATCTATTTATCTATCTACCTTAATTCCAGTTCACCTGCCATCAACATGAATTACCTTACTTAGGACACCTGGTGCATCATTTTGCATAGTTTGTAATTCATATTTTCATCTCTCTCTCTCTCTCTCTCTCTCTCTCTCTCTCTCTCTCTCTCTCTCTCATTCATCTATCTACTACCGTATTTATATCTATGCATCTACCTGTCCATCTATCTCTTGCCCAGACGCGGTATCTCGTTAGGGTTGGCCACCATAAAAGTTTCTTCAGGCAGAAAAAATACCCAGTGTGAAACAAAGACTGGAAATGAAAGAAAGAGCGTAACAGGGTGATCGAGAGAGAGAGAGAGAGAGAGAGAGAGAGAGAGAGATTCATAGATAGAGAGGTGGAGAAAATATAAACAATAAAGAATACATGAATAGAAGACATATGGACACACAGATTGGACAGACTCAGAAACAGACATTTATGGATTCAGAGACAGACAGACAGGTCATGGCTCCCTAAAGTTATCCTCTAGACTTAACACATTCTCCTCAGGACTTCATTCACTAGCGCGGTAAGAAAACGAGAAGGAAAGAAACATAGAATCACAGAATGATGGATGGATGAATAGAGAGAAAGACAGACACAAAAACAGCTACAGACACACACAGAAAAATTAACAGCGTAAAGGATGATATGACGGCTGTCCAAAATCGTTCTCTGGGCTCTGAAAGGAAAATCAGAGAACGATGGACAGACAAACTGAGACAGACAGGCAGACACATAAACAGCTACAGACACAGAAAAAAAAAATTAACAGTAAAGATGAGATGATGGCTGTCTAAAATCGTTCTCTGGGCAGTGAAACAGAAAATTAGAGGCCGATATATAGTTACATAGACAGACAGGCAGATACATAAACAGCTAGACACAAATTAACAGCGTAAATAAGATGATGGCTGTCTACAATCTATCTTTTCGGCCGTCACTCGCTGCTCACGACCTCCCCCACCAGAGCGGTCAGGAATTGTCTGTTACCCGGAATTCTGCTCATTTCCTGCCGCCTTTCTTATGCAAAAATCCCTCTCCCAAAGTTTCTCACTCCAAGTTCCCAAAATTTCCTTCAGGCATCCCACTGGAAAGAAGTTGAGGCGACAATTAAGTTTGCTGCCTTAACCGTGAATAATTTTTCTTGCGGTGGGGAAAGTCATCTCTGAGAATATTGGGTGATGAGATTCTGTTTCATGTCCAGACCAGGATTCTCTTAATTAGCCCCGTCAATATGGTGAGGATCATTTCTAAGACTGAGCCTGTCCGTCAGTAACTATCTAAGAGTTTTCGGAAACGTGGTGATCTACTCCAGTAAATTTTACCGCACCTGCTTAAAAATTCTGTACCTGCTAATGCTAGAAGTGTTTCTCTCTCTCTCTCTCTCTCTCTCTCTTTTGCACCGGAACAGAAATGGGATAACCTCTTTTCCCGACCAGATACTGTACTCCTTAGCTGCAGTCTTTCAACACTCCTCTTCTTTCCCCCCTCCGTCCCTCCATCCTCCCACCACCGCTTCCCTCCCCCCTTCCCCTCCTCCCTCTTTTCTCCTCTCTGTACCATCTTTTTCCCCTTTCTTTTACAACTCCCCCCTTTCCTCCCCTTCCTTCTTTCTTCCGTCCTCCCACTCCAAATTCAACCCACACCCTCCCATCAGCCAATTCCATGCTATTCAAGATTAGTCAGACCCTACCACCACCCTCGAGATTTCCTTCCACCCGCTCCGTACCATTCTTCCTCCAACTCTTCCACCACCTCCCCCAACCCTCCTTTTCCCCGCTCCTCTCTCACCCCTGTCCTTGAAACCGTCAACACTTTTCTCCCTTTCTTTTCCTCTTTTGTCTTCTCTTCTCTCTTCCTTTCTCCCCCGTCCTTCTCCTCTCTTCTCGTTCTCCCTTGCCTCTTCGTTTTCCTTTCCTTCCCTTTCCGTTTCGTCTTCCCTTCTCTCCTTCTTCCCCCCTTCTTTCTCCTTCTTGGTCACCCTCCCTATCTTCTCTCTTTTCCCCCTTCTCCACCTACCCCCTTCGCCCTCCCTCTCCTCTTTTTCTCTCATTCCTTCGTTCCTGATCTTTCCCTCTGCCAATCATTCATATTTTGCCCACAAACTCCCCTCAACTAATTCCATGCAGTTCAAGATTGCTCTCCCTTCGTTCAAACTTCAAGATTTCCTCCTCCATTCCTCCTTCCTCATCTGCCTCCTACCTCCCTTCCTCTCCTCTCTTTACTCTTCTCTTCCCTTTCCTTCCTTCATGGGTCCTTTTCTGCCTTTGCCTTCTGCCTTTCCTTCCCTCCCTTTCTATTCCACCTTTCTCTCGCCTACTTTCTCCAGTGCCTCATCATTTCTAAACCCTCCTCCTTCTTATTTCTCATCTACCTCTTTCTCCTCATCTTATTCCACTCCCTCCTACGTTTTCTCTTCTCCCCCCTACTTTTCTTCTTTCAGCCCTTCCCCTCCCACACTGAAGCACCCCCTACCCAACCACTCCCCTTCCCCCACTCCTAATTCTCCATTGAGCTCACAACGTCAGTCCTAATATTCTTCTTTTCCGCTTCCCCACTCCGACATCCTTGCTTTTATCTAAGGGTTTTAAGGCGGATCTTGCCCGAGGTCGAACGGGGAAAAGGAAATTTTGATGATCACTTCGAGGCCACCTTTTTTTTATAATTACTTTTTTAGGGAACTCGTATCATGAGCAAGAGGAAGAGCAATCAATTTAGACTAATGACAGTTCTCAGGTGTTTTTATTTCCTATTCCTGCTTCTGAATACTATCATGTTTTTTCAATACCAATAGGAAGTTCAATGACGATGATGCTAATGATGATGATGACTATGATAATGATGATGAGAAACATAACTTCAACCCTCTGTGTCACAACCATTAGCATCCAAGGCACAGTGCAGCTCGTAACAACATGCACGCCAATGACAGCCCTCCACGTGACGGGATTGCCGGAGCTCTGCATGACGTACAAAGTGGCTCTGTTCTGTTGCTCTGTGTGATGGAAGTAATGGCCTTCCTCCATCTGACAGGACCGCATGAATACAGGAAGAGACATTCACTGCCTGAGAACGAGAACCAACCCCTCCTTGCAATTATACGCTACATCCCCTTCCTACACACACACACACACACACACACACACACACACACACACACACACACAAATAGAAGTCTTATATCTAGGTGCAGAGCTAAGACACTACTATACCGTACAGTGTCCTTCCAGTACAAAATACGGTAACAAATATCTAGTTCAGCCTCTAAATATCAAGAAATCCCTCTCCATCCCAGCCTATCCCCCCCCACCCCTCCCAAGGCACTCAGAGACTCAAACCAGCACCACGACCCCAGGACCAGCACCGTGAGAGAGATTAATGACCAGCTGAGAGGGAGGGAATTGGCCAACAGTCGGGTGTGCTGTGTCCGCAAGAGGGTCGTGTCCGCCGCCCTGACTGCTGCCTGCCCGGGATAAGGATTGATGGTCCCTCGAATTGTCAGCAGTTGTGGCAAGCGGTTACAACGGCACCATGCTGAACAGCTCAAGATTAACCCTGTAGCTTTCTCGATTAATCTTTTGTAGGGAGAAAGATACTTTGTTTTGTTTCGGCCACCAACAGAGACGACTTCATTCAACTAAGAGAAAACCCTGTCTCATAAAAGGTTAATATTTTTAGTATGATGCTGCTGCCTCAGAAAGATTCCATTCAGTTCTAGGACTTTTCTGTGAAAGCAAATTAAGCGCAGCACACATCATGAAATCTTTGACTGAAAAGATGAAAGAAAAAAAAATCTCTTAATAAGATAATTTTCTTGTTACCTTCCTCGACATGCAACAGTAGGAAATGGGAAAATGTAGATAACAATAACGATGATGATATTGCCACCACAAGAAAATTTCATTAACCTTTCACTCTGATGATGTTTTATTTTTATATATATATATATATTTTTTTTTTTTTTTTTTTAGTGATGCTGAAGACGCTGCTGTTGTCCTCGAGTTGTTTTTTTTGTGTGTGTGAATATATATATGTATTTAACAATATGGCGCATAAACGCCAGAACCGGTTTGGATGAAAACTGGCTAATAAATTGTGTGTGAAGCTGGCATTCAGCAGTTATGCCGGTAGTTCAGAGATCAAGGTCACTGATCAATTTCAGACTTAAAGGCGTCGCGTTTCCTCATTAATGCTCGAACTAAATTGGCTCATACACGACATATACATTGCAGATGATCCATTGCGACAAGTGGAATGGTTGGGTGAGAGAGGCACACGTTAGAGCTTCAATTCTATATTTTCTCCAACGTTCCGGCCTACACAGAAATGAAGATGGATTCTGTGTAGTCCAAAACGTTAAAGAAAATAAAGAATTCAAGCTTTAACCTGTGTCTCTCCCACTCAACAATTCCATGTACACTGTGTGGAGGGGATGGATGGAGGCGATTCGATTATGGTGCAAGTCAAAGGTCGAAATCTAAGGTCACAGTCAAACTTCGAATCTTACGTCGTTGTGCTCTCTAAACACTTCATTTAGTTGGTGTTGTTAGAAATATCAGATAACATTCAGCAAAGGGGAGATCTCGTGGGAAAGGGGTAAAAACGACCTCCCGTAGTGATGGGATTAATTGGTGTGGGAGTAAGGAGGGATTTATGCTGGTGATAATGGTGTCGGGGTGGTGCATGGTGTCTTTATGGCGAGGTGCTGTGCTTGGCCAGGCCCCCATCTCACCTCACGTTACGGTTATTAGCCTCGCTCAAAACTGCCCATATACCGGCGACACTTACCAATTAATCCTCCCCCACGCTTCCCATCATGGTCCGCTCAATGGAGGGCAAGGAAAGGGGACAGACGGTTTATTCATGGCTGCCACCTGCTTTATTTATATTCGCCCTTAATCATTTCACTGAGAGGCTTCGTTTAAACTGAATACAATCGATAACTTTTTTTTTTACTCGTTTCCTGACCACCCCTGACTTGTTATGGCGGATCTCTCACAGTGGAAGAGATAAAGCCTTACTCTAGCTGCGCCTTTTTATTTATTTATTTTGTTGCCAACGAATGAATTTACTCTGCTCGTGCTGGAGGATTTTATTGAAACCTGGCATGCAGAAAGGCTTGACCAGTGTGACTATCAGTTGAAGATTAAATATGGGATCTTCGTCGTCTGTTTCTATCGTAAAATTCCTCTTAAATAACATGAGGGAATTAATGAAACGTGGCAAAAACTAATTGACTAATAAATATGATTATCACTTATATACTGTATGTATGTATGTATGTATGTATGTATGTACGTATGTATGTATGTACAGTATGTATGTCGCTCCAGATGAGATTTGCTGGTCTGGATGTTCTCGAAGGGGGCGTAATAGCCAGAATTAACCCTTTCCCATGCTTTCAGTTTTGATATAAATATACATCGTAGATGATGATAAAACTAATAATACTATAATACCGTCAACAGCAAATTAATTTTCTTATTAATTCTATATTGTTTTTCCAGGTAAGTCGTGATCTTTTCCTGCCGTTCTACAGTGTCGTAAGTATTAAGCCACATTTAACGAACATACTGTATGCTAATGAAGAGATACTGTAAATCATCATCATCATCATCATCATCATCATCATACAATTACTATACACTGAGTAAATTATATTCAAATGCAAGAAAAAAATCACAATTAAAAACAATCACATGGACCAAAAAAAAGATAATTAATAAAATCATACAGCATTCATTTCTAGCGCCATATGCTGCCTGATTTTGCGCAACGATGATCCTGCGCCTCTGTTACCCATCAAATAATCACAAAACTCCGGGGGGGAATATTTGAATTCTTTGTACTATGGGGCTGCGTTGAAATGCGACTGGCTGATGGCCGCAGGGGCAATACTGCACTGCACGATTTTCCCGAGCTTAGGTTATTGTGGGTTAAGTTTGGCTATGCTAGGTTAGGCTGTGTTAGGTTAGGTTAGGTTAGAGTAGATGAAGAAATAATACTTCGCAATGTCTGTGGGTTAATGGTAAATGGTTGGATTAGGGTGAGTTAGATCTAATTAGGCAAAGCTAGGTTATCGTGAGCTGGGTTGGTTATCTGCATTAGGCAGATTGATTAGGTCGGGTTACTTTGGGTTCGGCAAGGATACATAGTTTCACCATTTGTTGTACTGGTTCAGTATTTGTTAGGTTATGCTGGGTTAGGTTACGTTCCTTTAACTGGGATATGCAGGGTTGGGTTGGGTTAGATCAGGTCAGGATTGGGTTTGATTAGGTCAGAAATGGATTTGATTAGGTCTTTTGTTGGACTGGACTGGACTGGGTTGGGTTGGGTTGGGATGGGATGGGTTAGGTTCGGTAGTTTTGTTGCCTTAGGTGGTTAGGCTTGGTTAAGTTACATCACAGCTCTCAATCCCATTACCATATACCTGCACCATCAACATGAAAAACAGCAACAAATACCTCGCTCTCAGGCTGCCCGTATTTCCACTCTGTTGGTAATCATAATATATTTTCATCACATCAAAGTGCCTCGCTGCCCAACCCTGTAATCTGATCATTTATGCGAAAAAAGGGGTGAAATATGGACTCTTGAACCTGATAGTCCCTTTTCTCGTATAATTATGTAATTAATGAATATGACTACAACAGTTTCCTATTTCCACTCCCACCTCTCTTCAATCTGTGGTAAAATAAACTATCTCAAAATAAACTATCTCACACTAGGTTACACACCATTAACTATCGTATTTCAAACCACCACATCCCTCCCCACACACACAGCTCACACTGCCGCACTTTACCACCCCTCACAGTGTCACATCGTACACTGCCACACAAAACGCTACCACACAGAGTACGCCACACTCTACCACACTACACACTGCAACACTTCCCACACCATACTGCTACGCTGCAAAATGCCAGATCTCACACTGCAACACCCCACACTAAATACTACCACGCTTCACACTTTTGCTACACCACACACTAATCTCTTCCGAGTCTCTAAACTGCCACCACAAATTTACACTCCCCAGAACTCAAGCGTCATCTGCCAGTCTTATATCCTTAACCACTTCAATGAGAAATCTGCTTTTATTTCATTCTGACAATCTTTCACAGACTATATTCAGTTCTTCCAGGACCTCACGAAATGCAGGGGCTTAGGGAGACATCATTATAAGGGCTTTCACCTTAAGAGATCTCCTTTAGGCTGAATAATTATATGATATGTTTTTGTACAGAACAGGTTAATTGATATGGTTGATGGTGATGACATTTTTCAATATCATCACCCTAAACCTACGTCCCATTGTTATACAAGATGTGGGATGGATCCTGAAAAGAAAAATAATAAAGGAGAACTATCATCCTATTATCCAGTGAAGTGGGCCATACATCATGCACTCACCAATCAAACCTTCAATTTTCTCTTATTCGACTGCATGACAAAATAGTTAACCCCTCCTTACGACTCGTTATTTTCTTTTTTTCCTTTTTTTTTACTTCAGGTTAGAGGAGACCTTTCTATACTCTGAAAGGGTTAGTGAAGGCTACATCAAGTCCCTTCAATTTAGAGTCTCTCCGGAATTAAATAAAATCATTTACATGTAGCAACAAAATACGCCATCATAAAAAAGGAGTTAAAAATCTTACACCCTTACAAGTCATCAGCTAACTACATGAAAAATACAGTTAACAGTCTAACAACTCATTTCCTTCCAGTTAACTATAAGAAAACTACATCTAACAATTCTAACAAGCTCATTTCCCCTCTGATTATCTGACTTTCTTTCATGTTGCTAATGTAAGTCAATTTCTCTCCTGCTCACTCTTTTCTCCCCTTGCGTGCTAAAATACCTTCAAACCTCTGGTGCTTCCGGAAAAGTAAAATGTATCACGCGAAACTGAGCTATGTTAGATTTAGTTTACATAGTTTATTTCAAACTTTTGAGGATTTTTTCACCTCACAATGGGTTTCTCATATTATAGGTGTTAACGAAGGCTATATCTATACTTTTTAGTTTGATATGTCTCTCCTAAGATGAGTAAAATAGTTTGGATCTGATGATACTGATTACTAGAGTTGTCCCGCCATAAAAGAGTCACTGTATCCTAAAAATATATATTTCACAGCAAATTCTATGACAGTGGCTTAAATAATTCTCACAGGGCAGTTCCATTCGTGCTCACTTGTCTCCCTTCTCATAAAAGAAAGATTTAAACTCTCTACTGCACCCAGATAAGAATGTCACGCCAACTCTATGACATTTGCCTCACTGATTCCTACACGCCGATTCCATTCACACTCATCTATCTACAACTCATTCATCTTCCACTCTACTCATTAACTTCCACTCACACTCATTCATCTACCACTCACACTCCTTCATCAACCACTCATTCACCTGCTACTCACAATCCTTCACTGCCACTCACTCGTTAACTACCACTCACACTCATTCAGTACCACTCACACACATTCACTACCACTCATTCATCTGCAACTCCCATGAACAAACTACTCATAATGTACAAAAAAGTCAATTTTCCTCACACATATTCTCCTTATCCTCTCACAAGAAAAATTTACCATTCTAAAAGTCTCGAATGCGTTGAAAAGAAAAAAATAAATAAATCTCTTGCGACACTGGGCTATATAATTCTAACAAGCCATTTTTCTTAATCCTTGTCTCCTAAAAAAGAATAAACTGCTGCCTGAAAGACTGAAAGATTTTTACTATGACTGGACAATAAATATCAAACACCAAACACAACGACACTGGTTTACATGCCCCATACAGACTAATTCTGCCCACACTAATTCACCTCCCCCTGGCATGAATATATTAACGTAATCCGTATATCAAATGTGTTTCTAAAAAAGGCGCCTCTTACCAAACCCCAAAAGTTTCAGATTCATATTATATACAAGTTCATCCGTATTTATTCACCGCCCCGACAATAAGACAATTAGTGAAAATATAGTCTCGAAAATAAAAAATATTACCTTCCAAATGTAAGGACACATCATTACATTCCTTTTACTCTAACTTGGCCTAAAATTGCCATCTTTCCGTCTTGATTGCAGAGTTGTAACATTAGACTAACGCTAGAATACGATGCTAGTCACGAAGAAGTGCTCGAAAAACGAAGTAGATCCACAGCACCGTATTTCTCTGCCACTGAGCTACGTGAAAGAGGCCGCAAAAGGACGAAAATATGGGCCAAGTTAAGGTGAAACGGGTACATATGATTCTGGCAAGACACTTCCACCGGTACTCACTCACCTCCCCCCTAGCATGAATAAATTACTGTACTCATGAGCCTTAATGTCTTCCAGAAACGATGTCTCATAAGACACTCTACTACATCATAAATAATAATAAGTCGATTCTAATTATGGTCATTTGGCTCTCCCCTAGCAAAGATAAAATACTGAAACAGAGCAGAAAAATGTCAGTTAAAAAAATTAACCTCTGCTTTATAAAAATACAGTAAGTTCTTCTCACAATTACTCCATTCTCAAGCATAAACTACATAAATCTACAACTAACTCACAGAAAAATCACAGCAAACTCTCACGAAACTTGTATTAATTATCTAACATCATCGGTCCACTCGTATAATCCGTCACCATCCCCTTCTAAGGATGAATTACTGAACGTCTTTGTTACGTCCTGATAAAAAAGTCGCCTTACAAACTCTGCGACACTGGTATATATCATTCTTACATGCCAATTCCACCAGAACTCATTTATCTCCCCTCCCATGAATAAACTACTCGCAACCTGTAATGCATCCAGGCGAAATAACGCGTCATTCTAGTAAGTAATTCTTACACACCAGTCTCACAATATAATTTCACTCTCCCCACGCAAGGATACATTACTGAAAAATGTTTAATATCAACGGTAAAATCAACAACATTCTCGACACCATTCACGCAACGATGGTCGGCAATCACAGTTAAATAAAAAGAAATGTGATTCTGCTATTTCAGATATATTTTACAACGTTTTACAACTATCCACATGACCTACATTTTGAAAGATATGCACTGTCCATCATCCCCTTTAAGCACGTAACAAACCAAGAACATTTTCATTCTTTTCTTACACGCCAAGTCCTCTCACACCCACTCAACCCCCCCCCCTCCCAGTTTAAAGCACAAATTACTCAGAAACCTAATACATCAAGAAAAACACAACTACATTATGATTTCTACCACTCTACTGAAATATCTGCAAGACACTTCAATTCACTTCCGTTCCCATCCAAAAATCACACAGATGTAAACGGCTCAAAAATAATAATACCGTCGGGGAAAAAAAGTGAAATCTATCGAACGATCATCAAGCAATGCCCACTCCTGCGTCGACTTCATACGTACATAAGAAATCTAGTGCCCCCGCAAGGGTTCTGCCTTAACCCCCTCTTCGCCCTTCATGCCAGACCAGCCAAATCTATCATAAAAATCTCGTATAATCTTTTAATATATCAGAAAAAAATCGCAAGCCTTTACGAATCTCTACAACCTACTGTTAAATAATTCTACAAGGATAATTTATCACCAAACTCGTAAATTCTCTTTGTGTATCAGAAAAAAATATAGTTTGCATTAATTTCTTCAACTTTCCTTAAATCATTCCTAAAGTCTTTTCCTCTCAGACTCAATTGTCTCCCCAGTAACTTGAATAACTCCCAAGGCAAATGAGTCTTACATACATCTCTAATTTCTCCAACAATCTTAAATAATTCCTGAGAAAAAATCCACCCACTTCCAATCCACCCTCCCAGGTCGCACGAATAACTAAACCACACAAACAGAATCTTACAGAAGTGTTCTGAATTTTCCAACATACTTTAAATAATTCCAACAAATCATTCCCACTCACTTCCATTTCAGCCTCCCAGGTCACACGAATATTCTAAAAACTCTAATACCGTCAGGGAAAAGGGAGAAAATATAAGACGATCATGAAGCAATTTCCACTCTTGGGCGGCCCTCATAAGTAATCTGTGCCCTGTCATGCGTCCTGGTTTAAGTCCCTTCAGTTCCATGACCCATTCTTTATGTAATTTTTGCTCCTACTATTGTAACTTAGATTAACTATTTGAATCCAATGACATTTTTTTCAGATTATTCTTGTTACTTCCTGGCTAGTTTATTTAGTTCAGAAAATGCCTCTTGTACTGAAAGAGTTAGAGAAAGCAGTATCTCACTCCTCCACTTCAGAAAAATCTCTCCCAAGCTTAATAAGATCGCTTCAAAGTAGTTGCAATTGCAATATATTAAGAAAGCCGTCATCTTAGTGAGGGGGTTGAGATGCCCCCTGGTAATGAAAGGGTTAAGGAAGCTATATCTCACAGCCATTCAGTTTCAAATTTATCCCCTAAGCTGAAGAAACTACCGAAAAAATCCATCATACCGTCCAAAAAAAAGTTCCAAACACCGTCAGGCAATTTCCAGTGGCTTCATAAGTAATCAGGTGACCCGTCCTGCCTTAACCACAGTTCCGTCCTGCCTGCCTGCCTGCCTGCCTGTGTGCCTGCCTGCCTGACTCTTCTAATTTATCATCATGCCCTACTCTGGCTCTTATTCGGTAAGTGGAAGAGGGCTAAGGTCGCTCATTTTCTGTCTTTTTGTCTTCGTCTGTCTCCGCCATAGATCTCTCTCTCTCTCTCTCTCTCTCTCTCTCTCGTACACTAGGTTCGTTCGTATATTCTAGTGAGGAACTTTTTCTTTTGTTTATTATATAGGACACCTTTTTTGCCGGTACAGAGAAGGTGAGAAGAAGACAGAGGGTTGCACAACAAACAATACTAACTATAATGTTAAAGTTACAATATTAAAAAATTGCACAACAAGCGAATTGAAGAGCTTCCTTTACAACCACAGAAATTAAAATCTTCACTGATAGCCAAATAAATATATACTGTTGATGATACACTCTTAAATAATATATAAACAATATGGGCTAAAACTCGGAATGGAAGTGTGATGTGATACTACAGTAGAAACAGGTATCTTTGAAAACCATAAATCTGCCGCCCGTTTCCTTAAGCAAAATCTAGCGTTTACATGATGGACAAAAATCAGAGTACGATGAAAGCAAATTAATCCCGTCGCGTGTACACATCAAGTTGCAGCAAATGGATGCGGTAAATGAATGCGGTCTATTTACCCTGATTACGAGACGCTATGAAGACGAAAAGAAAAAGAAATTCGGAATCCACGTGAGGACCTGAGCGAAAGGAAGTCCTGCTCATTAGGTCCAATCTTTCCGTCATGCTGTACAGAACGACATGCAAGCACCCCCGCCGACACGCACACCTTGGCACAAGTGGTTGGGCATTATTATTATTATTATTATTTTTATAACTACTACTACTACTACTATTACATTATCATTATTATTATTAACTGACATCAACAGGAAACAGATCTGGACACAATGATCTTTTGAGACTAGTAAGTATTACGTGATATTCTGTGATTTATGTTCTGTTTTCGAAGATCGCATTACAGGAATCCGGAAGTTATTGCTTACTTTTTAATTCTGGTGATACGGTTAATCGATACTTCAACCGTATATTAAGAATTTTTTTGGTGAATCGGTAGCATAAGGAAATCCTACCTCAGAACTCGACCATGGAACCACAACACTTCCAGCACTCCATTATGCCACAAAGCAAATCATTTACACAGGAACACACGCACACGCAAACGCACACGCACGCAGGCACGCACGCACTCACTCACTCACTCACTCACTCACTCACTCACTCTCTCTCTCTCTCTCTCTTTCAAAGCCTGGTGGGGCTCAGAGTGAGGTCAGAGGGAGGGTGAATGTTTTTGCATGTGGAAAAGGGAGATTAACCCTTTCAGTACGAGAGGGGGGATCTTTCTTAAACTGAATAAAATCGTCTGGAGGTAACAGCATGAAGGAAGGTCTCAGAGGGGTTTAAAATTATGGGATACTTTAAAATGTACTAAATGGGAGATGACTATTGTTTATTACCTAAAATCGTCTAGCGGTAGTGGCCTAAAATAGCAAGATCTAGTTGGTTAAGAGACGGTGCAATAGGTCTTTCCCGATGTAAATAATTACTGTTTGACAGTAAAGAAAAAAAATGTGGAATAGGTCTTTCCTATGGTAAATAAAATCGTTTCACCATAAAAAATGTAGGAGGAAAATCTTAGGAGTGGTTACAGTGTGTTTTTTTTTATCAGCTCTTTAGTACAATAAAATTCTTCCTAAGCTGCACAAAGTCGTCTGGCAGTAGCGGCATTTACCAGGAGAGTGAAATAAGGAGTTCAGGGAGGGGAAGAGAGGGCCCTTTCTTATCTAAATAAAGCCAATCGCCAATAACAAAATTAAACTGCAAAATCCCAGTCGTTGTAGGGGGCTTAAGGCAAGTAGTTTTTAAGCCCCTGAGTACGAGGGGTCTTTCCTAAACTTAATAAAATCGTCCAGAGGCAGCAAAAGGACATCGGAAAGGCTATCGTCGTTCTGAAAGGCTTAAGGAGAACTGCTTTTAATCCTCTTGAGTACCGGGGGGAGGATCCTTTACAAGTTCAACTCTTTTATCGATAATGTCTCGTTTGGGATTATTCTTGCTGGATTCAGACGATTTTTCTCAGCTTAGGGGAGACCTCTGGAGTGAAAGGGTTAATGAGGGCCTGTTTAACCTCTCCAGCCAATAACCTCCTAACATGATTGACAGCCTATACGTATTTTACCTTAACCTGGCCCAGTATTTCGTCCCTCTGCAGCCTATGCCACGTAGATCAGTGAAGAAAAAGTACTACGGATCAACACCCTCCTCATATGGTAGCACTTTCTTCGTGACTAGCATCATGGTCAAGTTTTAATCTATTGTTACAACTCAGCGTTCAAAACAGAGAGATGTCAATTTTACGCCACGTCAGAGTTAAAAGACCATAGCGCTGTCAACAATATGTAAAGGACATGATTGCACATAAGAGTGTAATGCAATCGTGTGGCTTTAGTACAATGGTATGGGAAAAAAATCGTTGTAGTATTGAATGCAGGATTAAGGAATGGGGCACGGAAGGATCAAGTGGCTGGGGAGAGAGGTGTGGGGATTTGAGGGGGCGTTGTGGGTAGAAAAATGGATGGGGGAGCAAGAATGAGGGGAAGGGAGAAGAGGGAGAGGGAGCAAAATGCGCGAAAAGGGGACATGAGAGAGTGGGGGAGGTAGAAAAAGGAGGGTATTAGGAGAAAGGGGAGAAAACTAGGGAAGAAAGGAGGGGGAGGAAGAGCTGAAAGAAGGGAAGGGAGGAAAGGAAGAAGGGGGAACATGAAGTGGAAAGACGTGGCAATCTGAAGGTGAGCAGTGAGGTACAAAAAAAAAAAAAAAAGGAGGGAGGGGAGAAAGGAGTGGAGGTGTAGGTGATGAGGAGGAAGAGAAATGAAAGGGAAAGAGTAGGAGATGGAAAGTGACCGGTTTACTGAGAGGGGAAGAGAAAGAAGAAGAAAAGGAAAGGTGTGAACGGAAGAAAAATGAGTGAGGGGAGAGAATAAAAAGAATGGAAGAAAGGTTGAAGGAGGGAGGGCAGAGGAGGGATGTGGGGACGAAAAGGCGAGAGAAGGAAAGATGAATAAATGGAGGCACGAAAAGGTGAAATTAGGGGAGGAGAGGAAGTGAGAAAGAAGAGATGTGGAGAGAATAAAAGAGGAAATGAAGAAGAATGAGGGAAGAAGGGTTGGAAGGACGAAGCATGCCTGAATTGGAAGAGGGGGGTAGGGAGGTGTCACGAAAAGAGGGGACTAAAGAGAGACAAGGGGGTGATTATGCAGTGGTCAAAGCAGAGGGTGGACGAGTGAGGATTGAAAGAGTAAAAATGGGGTCCAAACTGGGTAAAAAAATATAGGGAAAATGGGGTTAAAACGGTATCAAAACAGATTTAAACGGGTAAGGCCTAGTAGGGAAGAGCAAGATGAAATACAATACGAATAAAATAGCTTAATTAAAATCTGGGTTGAAACAGAACAAACGAGGGCTACACGGAGAGAGGAATAACAGGAAAGAATAAGGTAAAATAAAACAGGGGAAAAGTAGAGCCGAATCAGATAGTGTAAAATTACGAGTTGAAATTATGGGGTCGGAGAAGTGACGATAAGGGAGAAAGATAGAGAATGAGGCCAATAAGAGTGAAGAGGGACACAAAGTAATGATGAGGAAAATAACGGTGGAGAAAATAGTAAACAAAATTGGATGAAGGAAAGGTGAAAAACTGAGTAAAAGCATAAAGATAATGGACAGAGAAAGCGGTATTCCTGACACGCAAGATGAACAGAGAATAAAGTAAAAAGGACACAAGAATTATTAAAAGGATGAGAACAGAACAACCCATCAATACCGTAACGTCTTTCTCACATTACTCTAGCCATCAACGACTATATTAAGCGTAGGTGAGATATTTCAAGCTGGGAATAGGGTAGGGGTCATCTACAGCCTTCAATAACTTCTTTACTACCTGGACGCTCACTTATGCTGAGTAAAACACTGAGAAACAGCAAGAATACAAAAAGAGTCCTTCTAGTCAATAGGATAAAGAAAAAAATGTAAATGACTAAAGAACACTGAAAAAAAAAAGGCCAGATATAAAATGGTTTTGGAATAATGGAATACAGAAGAGGCAAACTGTAATGATGTTGCAAAATGAAAAAGGGGAGTATAAACGATAAGTTGGCTACAGAGTAATGCACAAAAAAATATAGATAAAGGAGAAAGAAGAGGCCAAGGAGCAGTAAATAAGACAGAATAAAATAATGATAACAGGAATAATAAATGTGCTGAGGGCACTATAATAGCATGCGGTCAATGTGGGCAATAATGGGAGAGTGAAAGATCAATGGGAAAGGTAGAGATAAGAGGTAAGGAGGAGGGAAGCGTAAGAGACCTGTGAAAGGTGAGAGGAGAGAAGGGCTGGAAGGGAGGGATGAAATAAGAAGAAAAAAAAGGAAAGAGAAGGGAAGGGAAAGGAAGGAAGAAAGGTAGATCAGACAAAGGAATGGCATTAAATGGAACTGAAGGGAAAAGGTTAGACAAAAGAAGAGAAGAGAAGGGAAAGGGATTATACTAGTATTGTGTGTCGGTGAAGTGTGGCTCTCGGATAATCTTGAATTTTTGATGAGTGTCCAGCTTCCCAGTTGCTCGCCTGTAGGCTAGGTCTCTGCGTGACTCGGCTCCATTTATCACACACACACTGATTAAGTTGGAAATCAGTGGTCATGTGCCAGCCACAGCGATGCGTATAATTTCTCCACACCAGTTTTTCAGCCGGATTTACGAAGGGTGATCAGAAAGTAATGACAGTTCGTGCTATAACATGAAAGCCTTGAATGATGGGAGGTAGGGGAGCAAGGAGAGTGCAGAGTTGCCTGTCCTTTCGAGTTTGAACTTGTCGCCGTATGCCTGACTTTTCTTGTTTTATTGTTGTGAGTGAATGCTTCACTCTTGTTTTTGCTCTCTGGCCAGAAACACGGATTACTCGAAAGAAGGCTGCAGGTTCTACATTTTTACGAGGTGGAAACTGGGAAAGAAAGCAACAGAGATTCGAGGGGAATTATTACAAGTTTATCCAGACACTACTCCTTCCCTGGAAACTGTTTCCCGCTGGATTCGTGCTTTCACAGCAGGAAAAACTGAATTGAAAGATGAACAACGCTCTGGACGCCCCCGGACATCCGTGACCGAAGCAACAACTGTCCGTGCACGGTCCATCATTGACGAGGATCCAACTGTAACTCTTAGGTTCTTAGCCTTGGAGCTTGATATCAGTTATGGGAGTGCATATGACATCGTGCATGAACAATTACACCTGAGGAAGAAGTGTTGTCGATGGATACCCCATTTGTTGACTGATGAGCAAAAGGCTGAACGGGTGAGGATTTGTCGTGTCTGGCTTGCTGAATTTGAACCAAATGGTCCAAAACGGTTCTCAGATGTTGCTACTGGAGATGAATGTTGGATTTCATTCTTCACAACCCGTGACAAGCAGTCAAACATGGTGTGGTTGGGCGATGAAGACCCTCGACCTCAGATTTTGAAGGAAGGATTTCGCAGCCGGAAGCGCCTTTTCACCATCTTTTTCAAATCTCAAGGACCAATATGCGTGGATGTGATGCCTGAAAAGTCCACTATCACAGCCCAATACTACACAGACCAGGTCCTTCCACAAGTCTTGGAACACAAGGCCAACACCGCACCAACCCGCCGTCGGTCTCGCCTTTTGCTGCACCACGACAATGCTGCACCCCACAAAGCTCGCCTCACTATGCAGTACCTGGAACAACAAGGTATAACTCTGCTCCTCCACCCACCCTACTCCCCTGACCTGGCTCCCTGTGACTTTTGATTGTTTCCAAAAATTAAATCTGCCATCGCTGGGAAGCAATTTCATCACATCCAAGACTTGGCACGGACCGTCAATTCAGAACTCCGAAGTATACCGTCTTCAGAGTACCACGCTTGCTTCATGAAGTGGAGAAAGAGAATGGAACGCTGCATAGAGGTTGGAGGGGAATACTTTGAAGGAATGTGAGTCATAGTTTGATAGTTCTTCATGTTAACAAAAGTTTATGGACTCACTGTCATTTCTTTCTAATCACCCCTCGTATGATGTCTAATGTTATATTCCTCCCGATGGTAAAGGGTTAAATCACTTGCATGGGTTATAATCTGAATACCAGGCAAGACGGAAAAGCAGCAGCTCCACCAGTGACATTAAATACGATAAGTGAAGAGGAGAGAGGATGGATGAAAATTGAAACTGAATCAGATAACGGTAATAAATGGGGTAAGGCAACCTTAACTCCTACAGAGCAAGGATGATTTTATTTTTTCCTGTTAATTTCAGACGATTACTATAACAACAGAAAGGAGAGATATACCTAACAGGAGGGGTTAGGTATTGCCCTTAATAATTCGTTAACTAATATGGTGGTTCCTAAGATAAGCGCGGACTAGGACTACTTGAAGACTGAGGCTAATTCTGCTTAAGGTCCTTTCACATACATACATACATATATAAGTACATACATAAAAACATATCTAAATTAGTTAATACATACATACATACACACACATACATACATACATACATATATACATGCATACATACATACATACATACATACATATATACATGCATACATACATACATACATTAAGAGTCTTTTGCCATGTCACAATGCCAAATCATAAATCAAAACGTTTGTCACTATTTTCCATTTATTATAACCTGATAACGACAAAGAAAAGTACATTAGTGCCATTACATTTTCCAATGGTGTAGACTTAATGAAACTGTGCCTTGGTATATTCTTAAATTTTACCGATATTATTTATTTATTTATTTATTTCCTGCATTTATATATTTTTACTGTAGACCCAACAAAAGCTCGTGATCTAATCCCTCTGCCTCATCAGCATGTAAATCCGCTCCTGTCCTAAGCTGAGTGAAAGTTTCGTAGTAGCAAGAATAAATTGTAAAAAGGCGCGCTAGAAGTAAAGGGAACAAAAATATAAGAACACTAAAAATAAATTTATATGTGACAAAATAAATGAGGGCGGACGAGGGAAAAGAGGACTGAGGAAACTGACTCAATGAAATCCAAAATCTACAATGTAAAGGTTGGAACGAGTTAGAAAACACTATAAAAAAAAAAAAAAAAGAGTAAACGGGGAAATGCCTAAGTAAAATGGCAACAAAAATGATACGGTAGGTAAATAAAGCAAAAAAAAGAAATCCACAGCTGACAATAAAAATACAATTAGTGGAAGCAAAAATAAAGAAGAGGGGAGAATGAAAACTAAATACAAAATTGGCATAATAAGTCGAGGGCAATAAAACAGTTGACAGAGGGAAAAATTCAGAAAAATACGTAAGCCAACAATACAACCCGTGGAGCAAGAATAAAAAGCATGGAGAAAAAAATCCACAAATGGCGATAATCTGGATGTGCAAAAAAAAAAAAAAAAAAAAAAATGGTACAGGAAAAACCAAAATAAATCCACAGGTGACAATAAAAGGGTGAGGGCGGGAATAATGAGGGGAGAGAAAAAACAGCCACCCCTCACATCCCCACCAATTCCTCCTTTCCTATCCCCTCTTCCCCCCACCCGTCACGTGCCTTCTTCCCCTCCCGTCCCCTTTTCCTCCTCCCCCACTCCTGCCCTTCCCTTCCCTTCCTTCTCCCTCTCCTACCCTCTTCTTCCTCCTCCCTCTCCTGCGCTTCCCTTCCTACTCTCCCTCTGTAACACGCTTTCCTCTATCTCTTCCTACCCAATTTTCTTTCAACTCCTCTTTCCCCTCCCTTCCCTCGAACCCCTATTCCCTTAACCATACCCTATTCCCTGAACCCTCCCCTGCTTCCAACAGTCCCCTTCTCTTTCCTCTATAACCCTCCTTCCTTCAATTTCCTTATCTCCTCTCCCCTCAACCCTCCTCTAATTCCCTTCTACTCCAACCTCCCTTACGAAACCCCCTGAAACCCCCACCCCTTTAAACTCCAACTCCCTCCTCCTCCAACCCCTATTTCTCCTACTCCCCCTCAATTCCCCAACCCTCAACCTCCCATACCCCAATCCCCTGACTCCCACGTGCACGCAGCTTTGTTGATCACTGATTAGCGTGCGTGGTGCCTTGATCAACACAATATTGGACAGGGGTGGGGAAGGGGAGAGGGGTGGGAGAAGCCAAGGGGAGAAACGAGGGGGGGGGGGAAGTCTAGGGGAGGACTGAAGGGAAAGGGGGGAGGGGCAGGGAGGACATGGGGAGAAAGGTAGAAAATGAAAAAGGGAAGGGGATGGGGGAGAACGGTCTACGGAAGGCATTGGGGGGGAGGGAGGGACATTAACTGTGTGTGTGTGTGTGTGTGTGTGTGTGTGTGTGTGTGTGTGTGTGTGTGATGAGTGGATGGACACGTGGCTCATTTTCGTTGGACAATGATGACAGTTCCCCTATTCCCCCTCCCTTACCTATCTCATTTACAATATTTGGTACCGGATTAGGACGATGATGATGATGATGATCATTGATGATGAATTACCACAAAAGACGATAACGATAATAATGACGATAACGATGGCATTAATTAAAGGAGAAGGCATGAGTAATCCGTCTGGTTAATTCCACCATAATGTTTAAGTTACAGCGAAGCGTAATAATTTCCAAGTCACTCATGCATGTAACCGATAGGATGGATGCTGTTTATTCCTCCAACCTGGAATTAATGAAAACAGTACATAGACGCATCATAACAGAAACAATAGGCTATGTAGACATGCGCATCCTAATATAAACAAAACATACACATATGCGCGTCCTAACATTATGCAATACTCAGATACAAAAATACGCATCCTAATACTGTACAAAGGAACATCACCCAATGTAGACAAATACGTATAAAATGGGAGCAACACGAATACAAAACCTTAATTATGTGAAGCACTAAAAGTAGTGGCCATCCCAGACTCATCTGAAACGTGGACCCAGTAGACTGGAGGCTGAAGCTGCCTTCATCCAGCAGTCTAACATCCGCCTTTCGAGGGATCGGGAGGGAGTTGAGGGACGTCAGCCTAACTGGGCAGGGGTGCTTCTCAATTATATTGGTCTCACCATGTGAAGACTTCCATTTCCAGCCATCCCCAGTTATATATAAACCAATAATAGATAAACAACCACACATCCTCATAAGTAACCCTGCAGTTGGAAAACTCTCCTGAGATGAATAACACTTGATGGTAATACTCATAAAGATACAACACGTCGTAGGGCTGACCGGGCTAAACGTAATTATGCAGAGACAACCCTAATTAAAACAAAGGCATCCTCGTACGTAAAGGGTGAATTCCATATTACCACTGTTCCAAATACCAGTTCCACTACGCCCCAGTACGCCCTTGTCAAAAAAAGAGAGGGTCAGTAAACGCCCTCCCTCCAGGAGCTGCTACTGAGGGGCGGATTTATTCAAGGGGATTTATTCTGGTGAGGAAGGAACACTCGAGAGGAGGAGGAGGAGGAGGAGGATATCAGGCAGACAGAAGACTGGGACACACAAAAATGCGAAGATGGAAATAATGAAGAGATGCTAGGAATGGGATAAGGAAGACCAAGGAGGAGAAAGAAAAGGAGGAAATGAAATGAAGAAAAACGGAAGAATAAGACAAAAAGAGAGAATCAAAAGGTGGAAGAAGGAAGAAAAGAGGCAAGATGAGGATAAACAAGATAGGGAGGAGACCAGAAGAGGAAAAGGGAAGAGAGAAGAGGGAGGAGGAGGAAGAGGAAAGAGGCTGAGGATGAGACAGGTCAGCTTTAGTAGGGCGACCCACAGCGGGGAGCCTGAATAAAGCACTAAGCGGCCACCACGCACGCACACACACTCAACACACGCACTCACTCAAATAACACACCCGCTTATCTAACGCACTCACCCCACGCACTCATCCCTTTCGCCTATTTACCTACTCCATCCAGACAAACACTCACTCAAAGCACTAACCTCACAGACTCCCTTCATCAATGTACACACCTCATCCTGACAATCGCCTACTCACTCACTCACTCACATATCCTCTTCAACCAGTTTCGTATCCCATCCGGAGGAGCACACATTCAGAGCAATGCACACACGCACTCACAAACTCCAGACACGCACTTAATCATTCACGCAATCCTTCCAGACAAACACTCAAAAGTACGCACTCAAACACTCCCCCTAGATACACACTCTCACGCACACCTAATCCCTCATTCACTCACGCACCTTCAATCACTCGCACACTCCCTCCAAATCTGCATTCACTCTTTCACACACCAATTTCCTCCAGTGACTCAAGCACTGTCACTAAAGCACACCCTTTTTTTTTTTTTTTTCTCTCTCTCTCTCTCTCTCTCTCTCGCACACACACACACACACACACACACACACACACACACACACACACACACACACACACACACACACACAGTCCCCCGACCAAGGCATTAACACACATGTGACCAGAATCAACTAAGCAACCCCTAGGAAGTTCGAGCTTCGGACCTGGCAGTTCTCAGACAGGAAGTGAAATCCTTGAGCAGTTGTCTTCGTCGTCTTCAACAGCCAATATATTCGTCCAACATCAAAATCAACATCGTCGTCGTAAGGGTATTCATCATCATCATCATCATCATCCTCTCCCTCATCACCATCATCATCATCAGCCTATTCCATCATCATCACTATCATTCTTTTCCCACTATCACCCAGTGAGTAGGTAGATTTAAAAAAACAAGAAAAAAGAAAAAAATATAATTAGTTGTACTGACTTCACAAACAGGAAAAAGAAAACTATAAAATTACATGTGCCGTCAGCGTGCCCTGGGAATATAGGTCATCATTCAAGCCTTCAAAACACACACACACACACACACACACACACACACACACACACACACATACACACGCAACTCTCTCTCTCTCTCTCTCTCTCTCTCTCTGCACTGCTACCCTAAACTCTGCTAACTACAAAGCAAGTTTTTCCATTAATATTAAAGTCGGACCTCCTAGTTAGGATCATATGCTCTGTAAGCTCTCTCTCTCTCTCTCTCTCTCTCTCTCTCTCTCTCTCTCTCTCAAGGCCCCACATCTTCAACCCCCGTCACGTCCCCCTGCTAACTTTTATGTGTCGTGTGATACAATCGGGCTTTTGTATGAAGTTACCAGGACAGGAAGGCTCTGTGTCCTTTTATGTAGGGCAGTTATGACGGGAGCAGATGGCCGGACCGGGGTAATTGCCGAGGTGAGTGACTTTATAGGTGTGTCCGCTGCTATACCTCCTCCCCCACCCCTCCACCACCTACCAACTTATAGCTGATACTGGTGGGAATTCTGATGCCTGGGCTTGTACGAAGGGAGTTTTGGGAGAGCCTGACATGATTTTAGCTTTTGTTACTTGGACAAGCCAAACTACTTACTTCAAGTTATGGTTATCTCATTAAAAAATTCTAAATTATTCCAGACATTAAGAATAATATTGATGCTTGCTGACTTTTTTTTTTTTTTTTCCTCGGTGTAACGACATGATTTCAATGTCTGTTAGAATGATGAATCGATTTGTTGAAGGACCTCTTCTTATCCTCCACCTGACAAATTCAGAGAAGGGTGTTGTTACCACTGGGATCAATAGGCGTCCGTCTGTACAGCTGGGCGGCAGGGCGGCTGGCCGGATATAGAGATTTCGTTTCCGGGCCACAACTCAGAAAGTGTTCACTACAATCATGAAATTTTCCATAGTTACGTCTCTTATAGTGAACTGGTCCCCTTTGATAGGTAGAATGCTGACTTAAGTAGTTTTTTCGAAAATAATGAAAAGTAAAAAAAATAAATAAAAAAAAAAAAAATCCAGAGATTTCAATGAGAACGGCGCATGAAATCTAAAGGGATCAGGTTATGTGTCCTCAAGGCATTCTCCTTACGCCCACCTTTAAAAGAAAAGATGGTGGGGTGAGGGCCGTTATGCGCTTGGTTACGCGTGCAGGGAGGTGGGGGGTGGGGTTGTGCTTGGTCAGATGGAGGGTTGCAACAGCGTAGCGTTGCCGGTTTTTTTCTGCTTGACCTCTCCACCTACCAATTTAGTGTTGATTCCACTGGGAATTTGGGTGCTTGGACATGTATCGGGAGATTTTGTGGTTAACTCGACAAAAAAAATTTTTTTTACGTTTGACAAATTTATTAATCTATTTACCGTACCTCAGAAATCCTATACCATTTCCATTCTATTTTTCCATTTTTCAATTTTTTACTGATACTGGGGAGAATTCTGATGACCGGAGCTGTGTAGCGATTTTTTTTTTCTTATATGTACAGGCATATGGAGTCGATTCTACCTGAAGAATAACTCGATAAGATTTTAAAGTCTGCAGCACTGATAAACGATTCTGCATACCCCCATGAAATGGTAAATCTTATGAAACTCTCCTCTTAGCAATTTATTGCTAATACTGCTGAGAATTCAGGTGCTTGAGGGAATGGACGTGTATCGATGCTTTTAGGCGGGAGGGAAGGGGGGAACGACGTAATTGTCATGTTTGCTACACTGACAATAGTTTCAGTTCTGTTCCACCTTTCCTTCTCCCAGCTCACGCCTGATTTTGGTTAGAAATCTAGCGCTTCGATGTGTATCGAGGGATTTTCTTTTTTTTTTTTTTTCGGGATAAGTAGACGTGACTGTAGTGCTTGCATGCTAGTCTGATGAATCGATCAAGTTAATGAAAACATAATGTAAGTGCTCTGTGCCTTTCTTCCAATCGTATTCCTTAGCATTACATTTTGCAAATTTCATAACAGACAATGAGGTTGTTGCTTTCCCCTGCTTTCGGGTGCCAATCTGCTGGAGGGGTAACAGCGGAATTATTCTATAAATTGGTGTTCTCGCACCGTGGAAATTGATGAATAATTCCTGACGCGATATTCCTACCTTTACTTGCACAGATTTCAGCTCTGTGTGGCTGATTCCTTCCCCTCGACATATTATTACTACCACTCCTCTTCTCTTGACAATAATACTCTGAGGGCTGTGTGCGAGGGCTGAAGTCTTGATATGTATGCTATTCAAGACTGGCAATTCCGAGTAACGAAATTATACAAGCTCAATTTCTGATCAAAGTGGCTGATTCCATTCCCTTAGCTTACTAGCAACACCACTCTTGAGGTTTACATGTATACCCTGATGGCCTTAAAGATGGCTTACGTTCAGGATATGTATGATTTTTCTGGACATGTTACTTTGATGAGTGAAATTACAACTTTTTTCTAATTAGTGTAATTTTCTTCCTTTAAACTTACTATTATTACCACTCCTTCTCTTCTCCCATGATGATTAAACTCTGACGGCTCTGTGGCGGGGGGAAATCATGGCATGTAATGATTCTGAGATGTGGAACTTTGATGAGTGAAATTTGACAAGTTCATCACGTTATATCCTGACTAATAATTGGACGCGTGTGTGATGTTGCAACTCTGTGATCATTTCTCTCACTGATAGGGATTATTTAGTGATTACTTCTTTTTGCCTGTGAGAGTGCAGCTTCATTCTTAAGGCCTGACTGATCTTTTCTTATTTAAAATCTTGCTATCATTAGACTACTTAATCAGGCTCATGAGAAATCCTTTATAGTGATGTTCAAATTCTCTTATCTTTTCTCTCACGGCTGGGAATTATTACGTGATTAACTTTTACCTGTAAGTATGGCTTGGGTACCTTGTCTCCCATTTTACTTAATTTATGATCTGATAATAATAAATATCTTACTAAAATGAGTTCTATCTCTTAATTCTTACACAATAATCCTATATGATATTAACGTCTTCAGTCAAGGACACCATCTCAATTTTTATCTTGCTGGAATCAGACAACTATATTCACCTTAGTGCAGAATTTCTGTACCTGAAGAGATTAAACATTAGCCTGTATTCTCGTCGGTTGAGGAGGCTCCCTATCACATCTTCCTTGGCGATTTACTTTTGGATATTGTTGGTTAATATTCTATCTGTACATTAATTATGCAGAGTATGGCAATATTAAAAGGATTTATGTAACACAGAAGAGGACAGGGTGATATAAGCTAAATAAATTGCATAGGAAGGGGTGTTAGCTTCCATAACCGATGAAAACACAGGCCACAGTTTCCATTACCCCCTTCAATGTGAGAGGTTCTTCGTGAGCTAAAAAAAAAAAAAAAATTGAAGGTAACTAGAATTAGATAAAAAGACGTCACCGAACCTAAGCGATTAATGGTATAAAAAAAAAAAAAGTCAAGCAGATTTTCTTCCCCCGATGGTCAATAAATAAATGTTCCTTCCACATATATCACTACTGAGTTTCATATAACGTTCCTCTTTAGGTATGCGTTACTGTAACACATATCTTGATCTCACAATGCTATGGACTGTTGAGATGAAAAGACTTCTCACAGTTTCCACATCCGGGCATAATTCTTCCTTATGGTAATTATACTATTTTCCCCTTTGGCATTCTAATTTACTTCAGTGTTCCCCTTCGCCTTAGTTAATTTTACGCGATTCTCCTCCTCAGTTTACTTTTAATTAATTTTTCCCCTCGCTCTTCAACGTCTTAAATAACTCTCCCGGTCGAAGCATTTAATTACAGTACTCAGATTCCTAGCACTCCTTGCTGGGAGCCAGGGGTAATGAACCTCTCAGGCCTTTTGTTTTACTCAACCCATTTTAACCTGGTCTAAATTCTCCCCTCCTCCCTCTCTCTCATTAGAGAAATTATCCCTAGTCAGAAAAATAAACACAATGCCTATAATTTTGATAATTTAAGAGAGAAAGCCGAAGAGTTCAATAATTTCTTTTCTAGTGTTGGAGAATCCACTTTTAAGCGCTCACAGAAAGAACTAACTAATGAAGGTAAATCTGTCGTCCAACTTCCTCACTCTAATATCAATATTGTCTCTGCTTTTAGACCAGAACCAGTAGATACTAACACCGTTATATTAACAGTCAAAGATCTTAATGCAACCAGCTCTGTTGGCTCTGATGGTATAGGGTTACTGTTTCTCCGGGACGCGCTATGTGTCATAGTTCCTTTCCTCACGTGTATAGTCAACACATCCTTGGTGACGGGAGTGTTCCCTGAGACCTGGAAGCACGCACTGGTTGTCCCGATATACAAAAATGGTGACTCTGACAGTGTGAATAATTATAGACCCGTATCTATACTACCCATCATATCTAAAGTACTGGAAATAATTGTTGCTAAACAGCTGTCATTTTAATTAGAATCCAACAATTTATTGTCTAAGAGTCAACATGGCTTTCGACCCAAATTATCTACTGAGACGGCCCTTACTACCGTCACAGATAAATTATATGAAAATATGGACAACAAGAAAGTATCCTTGTTAACTTTGTGTGGCCTCTCCAAGGCATTTGATACTGTTAACCATAATATCCTTCTAAATAAATGTTCTTTATTAAATATTGATTGCTTTTGGTTCGATAATTATTTGAAGAATAGAAGTATGTCAGTTCGTCTCGAAAACAACATATCTAAAAAGAAAATTATTAGCTATGGGGTCCCACAAGGCTCGATCCTTGGTCCAATTTTATTTGGCATCTATGTAAATGACTTACATGCACACGTTGACTGTTTCATGATACAATATGCTGATGATACACAATTTTTGCACTCGGGAACTATAGAAGATCTTAATCAAATCATTAAAGACACTGAGGACACTCATGTTAAATGTCGAGATTATTTTCTAAAGAATGGTTTGATGTTCAACTCCTCTAAAACTCAATGTATTTTTATAGGAAATCGTCAGCTGTTATCTAACATTCCACCAAACACAACGATAAATTTTAATGGGAACATCATATACCCAAGCAAAACATGTGAAAAACTTAGGAGTCTATATTGACCGTTTTATGCTTTTTGACGGCCACATTAACGAGTTAAATAAAAAAACTATGGGTATTTTAATGTATATTGGTAGAATAGGTGACAGCTTAGATAAACAAACCAGAGTCATTGTTGTACAGACACTCGTTCTAAGCTTAATTGAGTATTGCATTAGCATATGGGGGACTACAAGTGACACGGTAATATCTAGTGTGCAGAAATTGCAAAATTTTGCAGCAAGGGTAGCAGTGGGAGGAGTAAAGAAATATGACCATATATCTCCATCTTTCAAGGAACTGAAATGGCTAAGATTAAAGCAGAAACATGTATTTGACGTAGGTGTAACTATTTTTAAAGTTTTACGAGGATTTTATCCAGACTGGTTTTTACCATTAAGCAGTAGACAAGCTGTCACCAGCAGTATCACCAGACAGAGGCACAGCTTGTACTCGTATGTGCCGCGCACTAAGACACACAGTGGAGACAGGCGCACTTCTGTACTGGGAGTCAAGCTATGGAATGCCCTTCCGCCCTCCCTCACACACGCGCCCTCTCTTAACACTTTTAAAGCTAGACTTAAGGAATTTCTGCTAACAAATAATGTTTAAGTTAGACTTAGGTTTTTATTGTCATCTTTTTAAAAAATTTACTCTCTAGTATGTCTCTTTTACTTTATACTTTTATCTTACTTTATTTTATTTTATTTTATTTTTACGTTTTTGTGTATGTGTATGTGTGTCTCTTTTATTTTAACTTTTTACCTTTGAGGTTTAGTGGTAAACAATTTATCAAATATTATATTACCACATATAATAATTGTAGGAGACTTATGCATCTGTAAGTATTGTAATTCGTGTACCTATTGTAATTACTGAATATTCATTGTAATTTGTGTAATAACCACTTTGGTGGATAATAAAAAATCTGAATCTGAATCTGAATCTCTCTCTCTCTCTCTCTCTCTCTCTCTCTGTTGAATCCTGAGCTGCATCAAGAAACACAAGAATATGGTGCTAATCACGGAGTAGCTATACCAGGAGGATGAAGAGCCGTAGCACTATCTTTTTCTGCCACTATTCTGGGTAAAATAGGCTGAAAAGGGACGAAAATCTCTGACAAGCAAAGGTGAACGAACTACAGTGGTGTGAAGGAGGGCTGAGCAAAACATGTGATCAAAGTCTTAGATTGAGCCTTACCTCACACACGCTGGCTTAAGACGATTAACGAAAGGAACATTTTATATCTGGTAGGCTACTTATTATATTTCTTTCGTGCCTTGCTTCTTAGTACTGTAATCTAATCGAGTTGTGTAGAAAAGTGTAACTGTGTGTGTGTGTGTGTGTGTGTGTGTGTGTGTGTGTGTGTGTGTGTGTGTGTGTGTGTGTGTGTGTGTGTGTGTGTGTGTGTGTGCGCGCGTTATGTGCGTGCGTGTGATATCCATGTTCGTGTGGCATGTACACTTATCACCAGATCTATTCAAGTTACACACACACACACACACACACACACACACACACACACACACACGAAACCCATCAAATACATTGCCTCAACCCATGTACAAACTTCCAATCTAATTTTCCCAGGCTTGTGTATTAAACGATTATGCAAGTAATTATTATGTAACTAGCAATAAGGAAATTACGACAACGCCGATACCGTTATTAGATGTTACTGTAATCAGGTATGAAAATTACCCTATAAATACTGTAGTTATTGTGCTCTTCTTCTCGGTGATGGCGTTGGTATGTGGTGGTGTGTGGTGGTAATTGGCTGGTGCGTGGTTCAGTGAGGTGGTAGGTGATATGTATGTGGTGTGTATGGGATGGTGTGCTGGTGTGTGGTGCTTTGCTGTCATAGATGCTTAAGTGGTGCTGTGGTGTGTGGTGGTATTTGGCTGATATGTAGTTCAGTGCGATGGTATGTGATGGTATGAGGTGGTTTTTGGAATGTACGTGCTGTTTATGTGATGGTGTGTGGTGATTTGCTGTCATACAAAGTGGTGCTGTTATGTGGCAGTACTGGTGCGTGGTGTTACGTGGTACAGTATGTTGATATGTGGTAGAACGTGATGTTTGATTTGGATGGTCGATTTATAAAGTGCTGTGATATGCTGGTACATAATCCAGTGAACTGTGTGCTTGTAAGTGGTATTTAAGCTACTGTGACCTGTACTGTTTTTTTTTTTCTGTGCTGCTTTATGTTGATGTGCTAATATGTCGATGCTGATGTGCTAATATGTGGTTTATGATGTACTGCAATGTGCTGTAAACGGAGTAACAATGTAGATGAAAAATCCGGGTGACCTTATGTGGCATCCTCGTGTGATGGCATAATTACGTGTTCTGATGCATCACAGTCTATAAAAAAGGCATACACATATCAGCGAAGCACAGTTTGTCAAGAATCCTTTTACTTTTTAGGGGTTCATATAGAATAAGGCGAGATTTGAACCATTCTCACACTGGTTAATTTCACAAGATCTCAAACTCTGAACGCATTTTCGTGCTGGTCGTTAAAAAAAAAAAAAAAAAAAAAACGGTCAAAGTTAATCTAATACAAAAAGTGTGTTCCTGTGTTCTGCCCCCCCGACCTACCCCCACCACAACCATTACCACCACCACCACCACTGCCACCAACACCTCGCCCCCTTTACGTGTCTCGTATCATACGTTACCCCTCATGTGTTCAAGGGTATTCAGGTTTCCAAGGGTTAGGAAGAGGGTGGGGGCAGCGTGATCACATTCTAGCAGTCTAAATACAACGTTAGGATACTGCTTAAGATAAAAAAAATAAACCGAATTGCCAAGTGTAACCCCTTTCATCCGATGGTGTATTTTTACCTTACTGTTTCCACCACTCCCTGATATTTATTCAATTTACGAAAGGCCTCTAGTACTGAAGGGGATGGTGAAGGGTGAATCAAAATCCTCCAAATCTGAATAAAATTGTCTGTCGATTATAATAAGAAAATGCAAAAGTACCTCATCGGAGTGTAGTAATGAATGAGCTGTGTGTGTGTGTGTGTGTGTGTGTGTGTGTGTGTGTGTGTGTGTGTGTGTGTGTGTGTGAGAGAGAGAGAGAGAGAGAGAGAGAGAGAGATAATAATGAAATTTCGCCTACTCTACTTGAAAACTCACTCTAGGCTGCTCCACCCTTGCGCCTGGGGGGGTGGTCAATATGTGTGTGGGTCATATTTTCCCGACCCGAGTATGACATGGTGGGAACTGGCAGGTTGGGGACACGTGTCGTCGATAGGAACCCATAGCTATTGTCCCTGTGCCGTGATAAAGTATTGGGTATGGCTGTCTATAGGGGATGGCATAATTAACAGCATACGGCATAACGATATACGAAAGTGGGTGATGTTATTGTGTGTGTGTGTGTGTGTGTGTGTGTGTGTGTGTGTGTGTGTGTGTGTGTGTGTGTGTGTGTGTGTGTGTGTGTGTGTGTGTGTGTGTGTGTGTGTGTGTGTGTGTGTGTGTGTGTCCAGATAAACCACGTCCCTGTGTATACCTACCGAACAAATCTACGCCATACTGTATACACAAGGAGTTCGTATGATGTATGCTAAGATTGGTTTTAATTTGGCCTTACGTGTTGATGCCTTATTATCTTTACGTATTGTGGGTTTAACCTACTAAGCTATACAGTACCGCTATTTACACATACCCAACTAATTAGAGCCACGTTGAATACATAAGGGGGTTTGTATGATGTGTATTGGGATTGTGGTTTAATTAGGGTGGTGTGTGTGTGTGTGTGTGTGTGTGTGTGTGTGTGTGTGTGTGTGTGTGTGTGTGTGTGTGTGTGTGTGTGTGTGTGTGTGTGTGTGTGTGTGTGTGTGTGTGTGTGTGTGACTCTGATAAACGGTGGAGGGTGGTTTGTTTGAGTAGGCCTGGGAAATAGGCTATGTAAATAAAGGGACACGTACATATTTACCCGTACACACACACACACACACACACACACACACATTACGTAACGCTCACATGTACCAGCGCATACAGAAGCGTACATTCACCCGGATGTACACAGAGAAACACACAGGTACACACACTCCAAACTCACACACGCATGTTCACACATTCCTACACTTGCAAATGCTCCAACACACACTGGCATACACATACTCACACACAGGCTTTCCCCCCCCCCCTCTCTCTCTCCACACTCATATACAAACAGGCACAAAGACTCCTCCAACCTCTCTCTCTCTCTCTCTCTCTCTCTCTCTCTCGTCAAATTAATATGAAATATGAAACAAGAAAGATATCATTAACATGCAAAAAATAAAAATATCTCGCTATAGAAGAGGTGCTAAGGACCTGTCAAAGATAATATAGTTATAGGGAGCCTCCTAAATCTACGGGAACCTGACCATTGGCGCTTTCCCCATTCCTTCTCCCATTTTCAACAATTTTTCCTGTTCACTCCCTTCCACTACCTCCCCTCCATCTTCTTTCCTCTTGACGCCATTCTTCTAACCTCTTTCCTATCCTTCTTCCCTTCCGAAATTGTTCCTCTCTTCATCTCCACTTTCTGAATTTTTCTTTTCTAAAATTTCTCCACTTCTGATCCTCTTCCTCCCTTTCCTTTAGTCTTACTTTCATTCCACCCCCTCCCTCTCCATTTCCTTCCTTTCCCTTCCTCTCGAAACTTCTCCACTTCCTTCCTTCTCCACCCCTTTCCTCTCTACTCCTCCCTGTTTACTCTTCTTCACCTGTCTCTTCCTCCATCTCTTCCCCAAAACATACTCCCCTTCCCTTCATATTCCCTCCCTTCGTTTTCCTCCCTCCCTTTCCAGTCCCTTCCTCCAGACTTCTCTCCCTTCCCTCTCCTCCTTTCCACTCATTTCCTTTCCAAACTTCCTCCTTTTTCGATTCTACCCCTCCCTCCCTAACCTGCCAGCTCCCACTTCACCCCTTTTCCAAACACTCTCTCTCTCTCTCTCTCCTCGTCTTTTCTTCCCCCTTTGTTCTCCCCTCCTCACTTCATTCTCTATTTTCAGTCGAATATAGCAATATATTTCTTCAACAAGACCTGCAAACAAATGAAAGAAGCTGCCTTGTAATATGGTAGATTATAGAGCGGTAAGTTTCAGATTAACTTGGCTCTAATTCCGTCCTTTTATAGCCTATTTCATGAAGTTCAGTGTCAGAGCAGGACTCTACAATATTCCCATAGCACTTCTTCATGACTAGTATAATTTTCTAGCGTTTATGTATTGTTAAAAATCAGCACTGAAGAAATGGAAAGGTAAGTTTTAGGCCAAGTTACAGTTAAACGAGTATAGCTTCTAAATCCCCACATAACATACAGATGAAAAACACATAAATCTGTTTTTCTCTCATTCCAGGGAAAGAAGCACAGCACTATAACATCAGCACAGCACTATAACAGCAGCACAGCACTATAACAGCAGCACAGCACTATGTTGCACTCAGCCTATTGCCACTTTTCTCCTACAGACCACTTTAGTGCAGAATATATTTTCCAATCAACCTACCCAAAGAATTTCCATGACAATTTCTGTAAACTGCATGGTGGTCCTTCGCACATTTCCCTGCCGACGTCATATGGAAAAAATACTGGCTGGGGAACACTATTGCTCTGTAAACCTTAACTTTTTATTGACGGAAAAACTGATGTCAAATTCAACGGATCTGTTGCTCTTTGCAGTGCTTTTTACTCCCCTTCTCGTCCCCTTCACTTCTTCTCCCCTCATTCCCTCGTCTCTCACCCGCTCTCACTCTCTCACTCGCCTAACCAATTCCCTTTCTCCCTCTCCCACACCCTCTCTCACCCTCTCTTCCTCCTTACATCCACCCACTTTCTCCCCTCCTTCCCCTCTCTCTCACTCTCCCATCCAATTCCCTTTCTCCCACTCTCACACCCTCTCTCACTTGCTCTCCCCTCACTCCCCTCTCTCTCTCACTCCCCCAACCAATTCGCCTATAGCTATTGCCCTTGTCTCTACTCCCATTTTCGCTCGTTACCCCCTGTTTCCTCTTTTCCTCTCCCTCTCCCCCGCTTCCATTTCTTATTCAGACAGGTTTCATTTTTTTCGCTTTCTATTCCTTTCCTTCTGACTCCTTCTTTGGCATTCTGTCTGGGGTGATTTTGTGTTTACATTCCTGTGTTTTCAGAGTTCCTGTGTTTGGTTTCTAAATACCTCTCTGGTTGTACGTAGTTCCTCTCTTCTTGTCTGTCTCTGTTCCTCTCTTTGTGCTTCTCTCTCCCTGAGAGAGAGAGAGAGAGAGAGAGAGAGAGAGAGAGTCTCTCTCTCACAACAACCTTCCTGCTAAAGTGCCGGAACATTGGATTACACCAGTCATAGAGGGAGAGGGGGAGAGGGAGGGAAGAGTAGGGAGAGGGTGAGGAGAGAGGGGAAACA
Source organism: Coenobita brevimanus (assembly GCF_032717465.1). NCBI lineage: Eukaryota > Metazoa > Arthropoda > Malacostraca > Decapoda > Coenobitidae > Coenobita > Coenobita brevimanus. Next base: position 15,176,805 of record NC_137019.1, read on the forward strand.
TGGACAGAGGAATGTGCAAGGAGAGGGAAGAATAATGTGGGAGAGGAGCGGAGAGGAGAGGAGAGGATAGACAGAGGTGAGGAGAGGAGAAAAGAGGAACGAAAGGAGAGGAAGGAAATAAGGAGTAGGGGAGGGTGGAAGAATTAAAGTGGGATAGTCAAATTAAAATGCCACAGGAGAAAGAAGGAAGACATCAGAGAGGGTGAGGGAAGTAGAGAAAAAAATAGTGAGGGGGAAGAGATAAGGATGGTGGGGTAAAGACTGAGAGACAACAAATAGAGAGAAGGAAAGCAATGAGGGGGAGTCATAGTAAGGAAAAGGCAGAAAGAGAGAGACTGGGGAAGAGACAAACAGAAAGGGAGGGGAGGAGGGATGAAGAGAGGAGGAAAGACAATGAGAAAAAGCAAAACCAGGAGAAAGGAAAGAAAGTGAAATTAAATGAGGTATCGAGAGAGTCCGGGGAAGGGGGGGGGGGTGAGGGAGAGAGGAAGCAATTGAGAGAAAGACAGAAAGAAGAGGGGGAGGGGGACGAGTAGAGACGAGGACACAAGGAAAGAAATTAATAGACAATAACAAGAACAACAATGGGAGAGTAAAATTAATATTGCTGGCAAACGAGAGAGGAACAAATATACGTGTGTGTGTGTGTGTGTGTGTGTGTGTGTGAGAGAGAGAGAGAGAGAGAGAGAGAGAGAGAGAGAGAGAGAGAGAGAGAGAGAGAGAGAGAAATACACTGACAATACGAAAGAAAAATCACAGAGAAATAAGAATACCAAAAAAATGCATCCAAAAATAGCTAAAATTAAGAGGAATAAGAACTGATACGATAAGAGACAAAGATAACGTGGATGGATAAAGACAGGCGAGGGGAGAAGAAGGAAAAATAAATTAATGGAAGGCAGAGGAAAGAGAGAGATGGAGGAAAAGGCGATAACTGATATGAAGATAAAACTCAAATGATCAAACAAGGAGGGTAGGGATTGAGAAAGAATTATCAGTGAAATATATCTATCAGTATCAATAAAAATAATGATTCTGATAATAAAAATAATAATAATAATAATAATAATAATAATAATAATAATAAAAATAGTGATGATACAATTACCTAAAAATCAACATGAAAATTAACAATTCTGATTACGAAACACGGATAATAAGAATAGTGAGAAATTAGCATCAGAAGCTATCATGAATTTAAGGGAGAATTATTGCTATAAAAAAAAAAATGTAAGTCAAAGTCCTATTGTCGAGCTGAAAGACTATGATCTGATACAATTTTTACAGTTATTCAAATTAACACCATTCCCTAAACACTTCACCTCGCTTCGTCTCTTCTTTAACACACCTAATACAGTATCATCTCACCAAACCCCGCACTTCACTTTGTATGTCTCGCACACTACAACCCTCTCTTCTACACTCTCCTTCCTCACCTTTCTTACATTATACCACTGATCTATCAGTCTACCTACCTACCTGTCTGTCTGTCTGTCATCGCACCTTTATTTAACAACCAATTTCTCCCCAACACACGGTAACATCTCTTACCTTCACGACTATCCTACCTCAGCCAAATCTTCCTTCCCTACATCCTCTGTATACCTCCCCTCTTTAACACAGGTCTATATTTCTGCATACTTTTTCCATCCCACGTACATCAATAAGTCCTTCCCACGCAGAAAGAGAGAGGCTAATTAATTAACTTCCAATTCCATACACTGAATTATACCTCTCCCACGCCCTCTGCATCTCATCTCTCCCACAACCAATTACTCCCACATACATACACATGCTCATTATCCCACCCCCTCACCCTTTATGTAACATCTTATATCCTCGTTACCTTTCCATTTCACCTCTCCCTCTATTATCAGGTCTCCCATACACCTTACCTAATTTCTCCCACATTCAATCATTCCCCCACTCTCTCATTTATCCTTTCCCCCACACTCTTTACGTTAACATTCCCCACCTCACCTATCTAAACAAATGAAACCACTACCTCTTCATTGACTTGACACCTCTCTGTCCCACCTCACCTCACCTGTTTCTTTCACCTAACCTCATCCGTCACTTTCACTAAACCTCACTTCACTCCCCTACTTACTACACTTCACCTCACATCGTTCCTCTCCTCTCATTTCTCATATCCTACCGTCCTCTATTTTCTCGCACAATGCGTCTCTTCTCCCTTCCCTTTACCCCACCTCATCTCACATCTTCTATACCCAACAAAACATTCCCCCACAAAGAGGTTTATAATATCCTAACACAAAAAGAATCCCTCGTCTCCCAGATACTATATCCCATGTCTCCCCACCTCTCCCACACCCAATCACTCTCCTCCACACTGCATCTTCCCTCTCGCTCCCACTCAATCACTCTCCCTCACACTGCATCACTCCTCTCTCTCCCCCACACAGTCACTCCCCACACTGCATCTCCCCTCTCACCCCCACACTCTGCATGTAACATCTCACACCTCCATGACCCCAATCATCTTAACTCAGTGACCTACCTCTTCATTAAGTCGACACCTTTGATGAGCTTGCAATAACTCCTCCTTTGAAGGCATGACCCTAGATGGCGGCGACCTCTGACCTGTGGGAGAAACTGGGTCGTGTGAGTGGGCCAAAATTAAAAGAGCATAACGTGGGTGGAAAAAAAAAAAACGAGACAAAGACTGAATTAACTGTTTGGGAAGTAAAAAAACACAGATCGAGTTGTACTACACTGAGAAAGGAAAATAAGAAAATTGGGTAGATGATAATTGCACGGATAAGCTTTGATAAATTGGATGGAACGAAAAATTTGGGGGGGCGGGGGAATTTGGATGATACTAGACAGAAAAATCTGGAATGAGATGGAAAAAAACTGAGTGGGAAGCAACAGTATGGTAAAGAGCTTGTATACAATGGGTAGGAATAAAACTCTGGATACATCAATAAAGACCAATGACAATTTTACTACATTACTTGCCACTTATATATCTGATCTGGGTGACCTGTTGAGTAGCGTGGGTGACTCAAATTGCAGGCATCGATTCTCTTCTCCATCTCCCACTCCGTCCCGTTCTCAGTTACTTACTATACCAAACCAATCCACACTAAAGATGGTGATTTCAGCCTAATCGTGGCCCACCAAAGTTAAGCTTCGTCTATTATATTTTTTACCCTCCCACTCTATATATCTGACCGCCCAACGCAATGACCCGTGATAACTCGCACTGACCTCTACCTGGCCGTGACCTCGCACAGGACTAATCAGCAACCTGTAATAGCCTAATGAAATGGAACGAGACACTGCCCACGTCTGATTGCCTCCCCTTTTCTCTCTCTCTCTCTCTCTCTCTCTCTCTCACAAAATGAATCTCTTTTTTTTTTTTGCCCACTTTCTTACTTTCTCTTGTATTTCTATAGCACTTTACAATGATGCAGAGTATTCAGTATATTACCAATTACCTATCATACTGAGAAAGCTAACAGTGCCCCCGAGACAATCCCTTACAATAATCTAGAACAGAGACTGCGAGCAATACCCTACCCGATATTTCCTTATACTTTTATTGTAATACCCCCGAAAGATATTGTCTTGAACTGGAACCATATTTACGACTGAGTACAATATATGGAGAGGCATGGATCAGTCTATGGCCCGTATCCTCGTCGGGTAAGGAAGTTCCTTAACACCTCTTCCTTTGTGATTTAGTTTTGGGTATGGCTGGCTGCTATCCTTTTGTACGTTATCTGGGCAGGGTGGGGCGATATTTAGAGAGAAGACATCCAGAAGTTCCTCCAGTTAATCACCTATTTATGTATATAGCACTTTACGTTAACCTACACTACTGAGAAAGCGAGTAATTCCTCTTATACTTTACGATATGGTAGAAAATTACTAGACAGGGAGGCAGTACAGTCTCTCCCCTGGCGATCACATAGCTGGGGACCCTTCGTTAGCCTCAATGTCCCCTCCTGAGCAGCTTATCAACTTCCTCCTGCACTCCATTAAACTTGCCTTGGACCCTCGTTCTACCCTCAGGGGATCTGGCTCAACCGTCTGACCTTGTGCCTCATATGACTGACCACCTCATTATTATTATTATTATTATTATTATTATTATTATTACTACTACTACTACTACTACTACTACTACTACCACCACAACCACCACCACCACTACTACTACTACTACTACTACTACTACTACTACTATCCCTTCAGGACCATGATGGGTATTCTGATTCTTTCAAACACCAGACGATTTTATTTAGCTTAGGAGAGACGAGGTTAGGCACATAATCCCTTTCCACTGGCACAATTATTACAATCATGATTTTTCTATTTCATTCTTGCTGATAAAAGATAATTTCACAGGGCATATGACTCTCTCTCTCTCTCTCTCTCTCTCTCTGGGATCTTGCTGAACAACCTACCCATCTGTCTAATATCGCCTTACCTTTTTAAGAACTCAGTGTCCATTTGGCAATTGGGTTCTGGCCATCGGCAGACTACTATATACGACTAGGGAATGACCACAATTGCACAAAAGGTTAAAGGAAAAAAAAAAACTTGTTCATCAACGCCCTTAAAACCACTGACCACTGACATATATTCTCCTTACTACCATCACACGATTTTATTCAACTTAGCGACCAAAGTGCAGAAAATAATATATGAAAAACTGACGAGTAAGAACTAACTACTATTATTCATCTTGTTAGAAGTCTTGAGTGATAAATAAATGGATGCATGGCTCATTTGATTGGGTACTCTGACGATAAGTTTCCATATGGTTTTGTGTTTTCATGTTCCGGTTTTTGGGTCACCTCCAAACCACCGATAATAGTGCAGAAACGGATTGGTCAGTTGGTTGGTTAGTTGTCTGGTGGTGGTGGTGATGGGAATGATGAAAACTGAGATTACGTTACATTTCTCTCCAACTCACAAATGGATTGGTTGGCTGATTAATTAATTTTCTGATGCTGGTAGTGATGACAATGATGATATACTGATATTGCGTTACATTCTATCCAACCCGGAAACAGTTCTGGATAATTTGCCACTTCGTCTTACTGTCAAATTACGTTATTTAACTGAAACGGGAGGTTAATGTAGAAGGAAGGAAATTTAGTGTTCCCTTACCTAATCACATCATTTATCAGCGGCCACAGAATAATAGAGTGAGCTGTCTATCTACTACTGACGCTAATGAAGACAAAGTACAAGGAAAGATTTCGCTACTTACATTATTAACTTTTAGCACTATAATTAACAAAAACACTATGATAAGACCTTAATGCTGAGAAATAGCCAGGTAGCGTGTAAATGACAGAAAAAATGGGCATCAAACTTAAGAGGTGTCCTGCATTTGTTGGTCACTTAATTAAAAATGTACTTCAACACCAGTGAAAATAATGATGATGATGAAAATGTGTCAATTAAGATGACCAAGGATGTGATGAAAACAATGCCAATGATGATGTGATGACTATGATAAAGGTACGGCAATGATGATGAAAATTACAAAAGCCGACAATGACGATGATACAGGCTGTAACAATAGCATCAACAGAAAATAAAAATAATCATCAGAGCCGGAGCTATTTCCATCAAGGCAGCTCGCAATCACGTCGTTAAAGTCCAGTCAGGTATTTATGTACCTCGCAGATTACATTACTCCCTAAAGCTCGTATATTTACTATCCCGGCCCCCTTCATTACACTCAGCCTGACGCTCTCTCTCTCTCTCTCTCTCTCTCTCTCTCTCTCTCTATCAGTCTAATTAGTCTTGAAGTTCTGTAATCTCGGAGAGGCAATTTTAAATCAGGACTGCTTAATAAAAATCATATGGTAGGTATTCTCTCTCACTCTCTCTCTCTCTCTCTCTAACACACACACACACACACACACACACTGACAGACAGATAGATAGACACAGATATCGATAGGAGAGAGAGAGGGAGAGAGAGTGTGTGTGTGTGTGTGTGTGTGTGTGTGTGTGTGTGTGTGTGTGTGTGTGTGTGTGTGTGTGTGTGTGTGTGTGTGTGTGTGTGTGTGTGTGTGTGTGTGTGTGTGTGTGTGTGTGTGTGTGTGTGTGTGTGTGTGTGTGTGTGTGTGTGTGTGTGTGTGTGTGTGTGTGTGTGTGTGTGTGTGTGTGTGTGTGTGTGTGTAAGATTGTACAGATGTACTTGCATTGCTGTGCTTGCTAAGAGAGTACACCTTTACTGGAATATACATATATTTTATTGCGTAAATACGTGGTTGTTTGGGAAAGCTAGCAAACATTTTGAGTGGGGACGTTGTTTTTGCTGTTGTTGTTCGCTTTGTGTCTCTTTATATTTAAGTAACGTCCGATGTCTTCATGATAAGTGTTCCTATATATCGCTTTTTTGTCTTTATGAAATCTATATATTTTTCTCTACTCTCATTTCCCTCTGTCCCTCTTTAGCTACTTTTATACGTATGAACTTTGTGTCCCTATTTACATGTTTATTTATTTTGTCTTTATTTATCGCCGTTCATTCTATTTGCTTTAACTCGGCTCCCTCTCACCATCCTTCTCTCCCTCCCTCCTCCTTCCCCTCCTTCCTTTAATCTCCTCTTCCCCTTTTTCCCCTCGACTCTTTCACAGGACAAACAGGTGCCTCCCCCGATTTCAACGTGGGCTCGATCTTTTTCCGTCTTTCCAATCAGTCACTTTTTCTGAGCGATTCTTTCTCGGTTCCCTTTTCTCCCTCCGGCTTCCAGGCCCCTACCACACCCCTTTTCCCCTCGCCTTTCACTCACTTTCACTCTCTCACTTTCCTTTTCTTTCGCCTCTCACTTCGTTTTCAATTTCTCTTCGACGTCCTTTCAAGTTTCTTCCACTCCTGTTCACCCCTACTACTCATTTTTTTTTTTTTTTCTGTATTTCCTTTTACTTCTTTCTGTACGTTTTGACTACGTACCACCATCCAACGTTTAATCATGCTAAATTTTTTTCCCCCTCTAAATCTCCACCACCCACTTCCAGCCTGTATCCTCTAAATTTCCTATGTAGTCTTTTTACTTTTCTGTTCTTTTCCACTTTCCTCCCACACTTCCACTCCTCCTCTTTTCCATTCCTTGCACCCTACTCTCCTCCCTTCAGCTACCCTTCACTCTTCCTCCCCTTCTTTCAGTAAGCTTCATGCCATTCCACACCCTGCTATTCCCAGCCTCTATTATCCTCTCCATTCTACTTTCTTTAAATTTCATCTTTTCCCCTCTTCCTTTCACTTTCCTGTATACCCTTCCAGTCTTCCTCACTTTCTTAAATTCCCTTCCACCCTCCGCCCTTCCCTACACTTCTTCCAGGCTCTTTCTATCCTTTGTTTACTTAATTTTCTTTCACTCTCTTTCACGTACATCCTCTCTATTTCATTCTCTGTTACTCTAGCCGACTCCAGTGTCTTCTACTCTGTGTCACTCTCATCGGTTCAGGTCTACCATTTCTTCGTTCACTCTTTCACATAAACTCTCTTCTCCTCTTCTCTTTCCCTTAACTCTTTTCGCTGTCTCTCTCTGCACGAGCCGGTTTCCTTCGGTCAGACTGGGTAACAACTTTTTAATGAGAGAGAGAGAGAGAGAGAGAGAGAGAGAGAGAGAGAACGATCATTAGTCACCTCTATCAAATTTCTTTTTAACACATATTCCTCTCCTCTCTTTCATCCTCACACAATATTTCTCTCGTTCCTCCTTTACTCCTCTTATATTACCCTGTCTCTACTGTTCTCTATCTTCCTCATCTTCTCTTAAATTTTTCTAAGTAGGATATAAGTATTTCTATAAATAGTTAGGGCAACAAGACCAAACAAGGCACATATCTGAACTCTCTCTCTCTCTCTCTCTCTCTCTCTCTCTCGCCACGCCCCTCACTCTCCACTACCTCATCTCCCTCTAATTTCCTGAATTAATTGACGTAATTCCTCCCCCTGCATTTTTAAGCACTCTTTTTCAAGGCCTCTTCTAATTCCATACATTATTCAACTTTCGGAGGCCTGAATGAAGAGTGAAAGAATGTATGGCCCATTTGATTTCGTAATCTGATTATTGACGATCCTATTTTTGATTTTCAGATATCTGTTTCTGAAGCCTGCCTTGTTATTCGAAAATACTGAAAGGGAAAATAATGCTGCTGCTGCGATGATGATAATGATGGTGGTGATGATGATGATGATGATGATGATGATGATGATGATGATGATGATGATGGTGGTGATGGTGATGATGATGATCATGGCTTAGCTTCGTCAGGTCAGCCATACTTCTCACTACATACCGCCTGGTATTATTAGTTGCTCTCTCTCTCTCTCTCTCTCTCTCTCTCTCTGCTCAGGAAGCGAAAAGTTCACTGACAAAGTGATTGGTTATTGTCCCCCTTGTGCATGGGGATGGATGCGTGCGTGTGTGAAAGGTCACAGCCTTGCCCTTAGGTCGGACAATATGAGTTCTCAGCTCTCTTCCGGGAGGGTATAAAGCTGACGATCACGACGACTATCATGTGATCCTGACCGACTCAGTGAATTACCACCCTTCCCCCACCCCCCCACACAAAATCCCCACCCTTCCTCCACCCACACCCACACACAATCACACACATCCACCCACAGACCCCTATGCAGGGACACCCCCCTAATCAAATCTCTAATTCATGTCCAAATCGCCGTTGCTACACACATCTTCTCCCACACTCACTCCCCCCCCTCTCAGTCTTCCCATCTCTCCCCCTCCTACCCCCACACACCCCTCACCCTCTCTCCTCATCCCACACATCCCCCTCACCCTCGTCCTTTACTCCAACCAGCTCCGTCCACCTTAACTTATTTGTTTTGCTGTGACTCTGGCCGCCACTAAATTTGCCCTGATTTTCATCCTCGCCCCAGATTCACTTCCCCGGTATCGACTCTCGCTCTCCCTCCCGCAACAGATAAACCCAATGCCGGTCCTCCACCCACTCGGCCACGTTACACCAGCCACGAGAAATAGAAAAGAGAAGTCCCCATTTGCAGGTACGAATGTTTTGGTAAAGCGTTTTACTCCCCCACACTGCTACACTCCGCTACTTTGGTGCAGTCTGGGTACGTTCACTAATACGGTGAGGATTGGGTTCGCGCTTCACAGTAATTGGTTTAATTGGGTCAGCCTCTCTGCCCCTTTCTATAAAGCTAAAGCCATTAAGTAAATGTAATAGTCCTCTGGTTCCGTCTTTTAACGGATTTTGGATTCTGTTTGCTTCATGACTTTATACTTTCTATGGAACTACAATCTTTCGGCAGATACTCTGAGTCCCTGGCATTTGTATTGTTTGCGTAAATTTTATGGGGCCAAAATATAAACAAAACGGCGAACAGAGTTATAAGGTCATTATTTATTATCTATTTTTATGTATATCTGACGCTTGGCAAACACCACGCAGTGCTTTACTGAGGACAAGCAGTCGTCCAAAGATTAATAAGACTGCATCTCACAGCTTTGCATATCACCACATGGGTACTAATATCCAGTGTCAGCAGTATAGGCCTATATGTAATTTAAATTATATATATTCCGCATACATAAGCTGAATATATGATCTACACAAAAGCGCATGGCGGTAGCAAAAATTACATGCACAAAAATACATCAAACTGAAGGGCTCGAGTGGTGTGCGGCCTGATTTCCTTTACTGCAGTTCCTTGTTCCTGATCGTTTGCTGCTGACACTTCTGATTCTGTCTAGCACAATACAAACAACGGCACAGATCTATAATAAATTTCCCTGTTCATGTCCGCTGGCAGCCACGCTTTTGTTTCTGTCTCACAGCCAACTACTGTTCCATTATACAATTCCCTGTTCATATCGGATTGGGGCTGCAGTCTCCTATTTCTGACTCACATTAAAATTACGTCAAATTCCAAGGAAAGAAAGCATATTTTCAAAACTCACATTAAATATCAGTTATGCTTTTCCGCCACAAATGGGAACTTTATCTCTCTTGGTTATATGGCTGACTATTTTACGCAATTAAATTTCAGTTCAGCTGTAGGGGGCAAACTTTAAACTCAAATTTAAGTCTGCCTGCCTTTCTCTCACAAATGAAAATACCGTAGACAGTATATTATATGGGGGAAAAAAATAACTTCCATAGAGTTAGCAAGTTTCTTGAATTTACTTTACTGCAAATCCTCTAAATGACTGAGTATGCAACAAACAAAATCTAGTATCATACACTATCATTTCCTGCGTCCAGAATTACAGTAAATCCTGGAAATGGTTGGACGCAAATCTCACACGGTAGGTAGAGTCAACATGAGACTATATTTGGAAGGTGGAACCTGTTCTGCGTTGCTTTCACGTATTTTATTCCTCCAAATTCGAGTTAGACGCTGAAAACACGGCGAGCTAAATTATTGTAGATTCTACTATTATAACGCATGATTATTTTCTCAGTTCAAATTCACGGCAAAACGTAGAGGCCGAAGTTGAACACAAATTATTTTTCTTCTATACGGTTCACTTCAAGGCCACAGAATAGAAATCTCGTAACACTATTTTCATCCACAAATTTACGGTAAAATCCAGAAACCGAGGAAACCCACTTGACACGCTGGCCAGTGAGTCGACAGTGGGGTGTATTTGGAAGGTGGGAATTGTTGTACATCACCTCGACATGGATGGACCCGCCAGATCTGACCTGACCTGGCCCGACCTCACCTGACCCATGAACTTTGTTCCAACTGTTCCAGGACAGCTTAATGGATGCTGCTTCCTTTATTCAACACCGACATCCTACCTCCTCTTGCCACCACTTTCGCTTACTGAAACACCTTGATTTTATATACTACCTTACATACTTTAGTATTTAATTTTACTCAATATTTTCTTTTTTTGCCCTTTAGAAACTGGGGGGCTTATATAGGCTTTTTTTTTATTTTGGACACCGTCATACAATATTCCCTAGGTGAGAAAGCCTTTGTGCGATGTGCCACTCCTAAGGGAAAAAAAAAACCAACTGGCAGCAAGAGAATAATATACGGTTGCTATATTTCTAACACAGTATAAGGGCTTCTGAAACAAAATTCTTTGAGGAAAGAAAGTTACTCCTGAAATGAATAAAACTCTATATTCAGATACTAACAAAAGCACCAGAGTAAAAACAATGAAAAAAATCAGCAAAACATGTACTGCAAAAAATACTGACTTTGGTTTGGCGGCTGCCTAAAAAGTATATATTCTGTGAAGCTTTGATAGCCTATGTTAATAGCAACAGCATCATCATCATCCACCAGTCACCCATCCGCCATCTATCATTCACCAATAAGTAAAGTCATCCATCATCATCACAGCCTAAGAGTTTAAGGTTTTTCTCTCATAAACATTTAACTTCCTTGTGCATCTTTCCAGTCATCGTCTTTTACCTTTTCGATGAGGTGACTTTTTTTTTTTCTGCTACAATTTAGGGAATCTCAGAGCGAGTCTAGTCTGTTCATGAGACAAGTTCTGTATTGAAGGAGTTTTATGGCCTCTGTTAATCCCCCCACTGCCAGAGAAATAGTTTAAGCTGAGTAAAATCGTCTTCAAATAGCATATGTAAGAAGACGTCATCGTATCGAGGAGGTTACTGTCTCTCCAATATACCCAAGCAATAATATCCATCCCCCATCTCTCTCTCTCTCTCTCTCTCTCTCTCTCTCTCTCTCTCTCATATATCTTTAGTTTTCTTACATTCTTAAAATCCTCCTTTTCTCTGCCTCTTTCACGATATTCGTTTTCCTCCCTCTTTCCTCCAACTTCAATTCTTTCTTTCATTATCTCTCTGTCAACATTCTTATTTTCTTTCTTATATTTCTTTTACATCTCGGTTTTCGTATTCATTTCTTCCATCTCCATTTTTGCTTTGTTTCTTTCCTCCATAACACTCTTCCTTAATCTTTGCTCTCCGTTCACGCTACTAAATACTGATAAGCTTTTACTTACATATAAATTATTAACTTCCTTTTGCATCTCCTTTCCATTTGTCGTCTTAATTGTCCATGCTATCAGTACATCCTCATTTGTCCTCGAGTTTTTCATTTGTTTTTCTCTCTGGTTCTTTCTCCAAGCCAGTTTTTTACCTTTCTTTTCTCCTTCTCCTTTTCATCTTACTTTTTCCCTTCATTTTCCTCTTTCTTTCGTCCTTTTTTTAACATTCTTTCTTCCGTGTTCGTTTTTCCTCTCTTCTTTACCCACGTGTCACTGTTCTTTAATTTCCGCTTTCCCCTCCTCCTCCAATTTCTTAACAGATTGTATCATCCTCCCTCTCTTCCGTCAAACCTTTTATTCCCTTGTCTCGTCTTGATAAATCTTCATCTTCCCCTCCGTCTCATTCTCCTCGTTGTGTATTAATATATTTTCCTTTATGATTTTTCAAACTTCTTATGCGCCTTCTTTATTTGGCATGATTATTCTTTCTCATCCCTATTATCGAGTTCCAATATATTCAAAATGTCTTCTTCGTCGTTTTATTACCGTACCTTTATCTTTTTCAATCAACTCTTCATTTATTATCCCTTTAACTCTCTCCCTCTCTCTCTCTCTCTCATATATATATATATATATATATATATATATACGATGGAAGAATGGATAGATGGTTAATATGTAAACAATACAGGCAAATTTGGAAACGGACTTCAGTTTTTCACATTCGCAACTTGTCAACGCTAGACCCATCTTCGATGCTCAGTCTTCTTTCTTCGAAATCAAATCTTTTTACATGTCCAATCATCTGAACGTATTCGGATCTTGTGCTTTGGTTTCTTTTGTCATTTTCAAACCTTTTGCAGGGTTTCAGCAGTCTGATTCTTCATTGTATATTTTAATAACAAAAGCGCACGTTACTTGTTAGCTGGAGTACGATGCTAGAGAGGTACGCCTTCATGTTATGCCATTAATTTAACGAAGCAGCTGCTGCTCGGTTATATAAGCAAACGCTCCACAACTCCGCACTTGTCCCCTGATGGGCAGATGGTGGACCGCAGGATACACGTCCAGATGAGCCCAGGGTTATAACTAATATTACATACTAACTGGCTGCACTGATCACACAGACCAACACCAAGCATTTATTATGAAATTTGTACGTAATGCGTCTTACTGCGTTAAGAGGAAGAAGGGGCAAGGAATGGATCTAGAACCTCATTTCTCCTCTGATTCATATCCCCAAACAGATCAAAGAGCAGGCTACATCTCCATACTCCATACGAACATGGTAAATTGGGTTAGGATGCTGATGCAGGGTACTCTCTCTCTCTCTCTCTCTCTCTCTCCTTTTTCTCACCTCCCATCTTCTCCCTTTCCATCCCTTCACTTCTCTTTCCTACCACGGCCCTTCGCCGCATTTCCTTCCGTTCCCGTTTCTTGCCATCCTTTATTTCCTCAGCTCACGACTTCTTCCCTCTCTTCTCTCCTTTCCTTCCTATCCCCTCCTTTCCCTTCCCTTCCTCTCACCTCCTTCCGCCATGAAAAACCCTGCAAGGCAAACCGCGACTCTCCATTTTGTTACTTCCCTCTCCTCTCTCCTCTCCCTTCCCCTCCTTTTGTTTCGTTCCTCTCCTCTCTTTTCCTCTTCTCTCCTCTCCTCTCCTCTCTTCCTTTTCCCTCTCCTCCTGTCAACGCCATCAAATCCCTGTAAACTGAGGATCTCCACTGCTTTCCTTTCCATTCCTTTCCTTTCCTTTCTTTTCCATCCCTTCCTTTCCTTTCTTATGGTTTGCTTCCTCCCATCCCTTCTCTTTCCTTCCTTCTCTACCCTTCCCTCCGTTTCCACCCACCTCCCCGCACCATCAAATCTCCGTCAAGGCCCACCGCAGCTCTCCATTGTTATTCTCTTTCTTGTCACCGCAGCGAGCAATTTGTGTGGCGCGAGATGGATTACCTGCCTGTGGGAGTGGACGGCTTTCTTAGTGCTCTCATGCCCCAAGCTTTCCATCCCTGCCTGCCTGCCTCCCTCCCTCCCTACCTCCTTGTCTGCTTCCCTCATCCCTGTCTGCCTGCCTCCCTCCGTACCTCCTTGCCTGCCTGCCTGCCTGCTTACCTATAGGCACTCCTAGCTATCTACCAATCTATTTGCCCTTCTGTCTGCAACCTTGCTTTTCAGTCTCACGAACACTACTACAACAACCTCTCACTTTATCTCCCTTCCCTTTTTACTGACTCTTGCTTCTTAAGTGTTTCTCCTGTTTGCTGTCCTGCCTCCCTCTCTGCCTACCTCCTCTGTTTTTTCTCCTTGCTACCTAGCCTGTGCAAGTTGTCCTATTGCTTCTCCATTTAAATATTTCCACTTGTCTATCTCCAACTCTTGCCTCCCTTGTTTTGTGCATCCCTAACTATCATCCTTGTGTGATCACTGCTTTCCTTTAAGAATCTCTCTCTCTCTCGCTCTCACACACACACACACACACACACACACACACACACACACACACACACACACACACACACACACACACACACAACGGAGGGCCTGAAATGGGGGAAGTAAATCCAGTTTTGGGAGCAGGTGCACGGAACGCCAAAAGAAAAGAAAACAGACAGTAAAGGGGACAGAAAAGTGAGAGAGAAAAAAAGAGTAAGGGAATGAGTTTTGGCAAATGGTTCGGCAAACAAGGAGGAGGAACAAGTAGACAGGGAGAAGGAAGGGTGTATGAGAGAGAGAGAGAGAGAGAGAGAGAGAGAGAGAGAGAGAGAGAGGTAAACAAATTTTCTGAAACCTTAAACAAAACATATCTTCCTCCTCCTCCTCCTCCTTCATCCAGACTCTTTCTCCCCACGTAAGGACAGAGGAAGGTAAGATCCAGAAAGAAAGAGAAAAATGAAAGATAAGTACGAAAAATTAAAGAACTATCACAACATGACCAGTGAAATGGGGACACACAATCACGAACACATCATTCAAGCCACCGGAATCCTGGCGTCACCTTAAAAAAAATAATCAAAAATAAAAAAAACTCTCCGGACCCAATAATTAAATTCCAGTGTTGTGGGTCTTTGGTTCATGTTCTTTCCAGGCCTACGTAACACCTTTTCCTTAGCGATTAATTTTGCACAGTACACCATAACATTCTCTTGGACGTTGTTTATATACTGTAGATTCAATATCAGAGGCGCTGGCAAGAGACGCCTTCACGTGATGGAATCGAAATAACTAAGGCTCTGCTGAATAGTTATGCAAGCGTCTCCCAGCTCCCTCCCTGTTGCACGAAAGGAGGATGGTGGACTGTGTGAAGGTTGGTAACTTTAGCCTACAGTCCCCTGGGTTCGTGTCCGGATGAGCCTGGTACCACAACAGAATAATAACAACATCGACATAGCTTGCATTACCATCATATAGCAGGATAGTGAGGCTTATTGTGCAGTATAAACCGCGAAAGAAAAGATGCCACGAAATTCCCAAGCCATTTAGAGTACGGCACTCAATCTGGCTTTGGTCAGAAACAGAAAGCTGAACGGGCAATACTCACGTCTGACAAAAAATTGAAATACTTATCAAACGTATCATAATTCATCATCATCCTGCTCCATCTTCCCACCTAATGATGGGGTGATTTTAGATGCAGAGGTGAGGAGAAAGAAAGAAAGAAAATAGAAGAAATAGCAACATCAGGAAGGGCCAAACCATCATTCACACAAGACTGAAGCCCATGAAACCCTTGGCTAAAAACTTTCGCGAACCGCCGACCTGCTGTGGATTTCAACCAGGTTTTAGTCTGAAACAGGAAACTTACGCTACTTTTAGAGGAAAATTTAATCATAATATTTAAATTACTGAATCTCTTTATTTTACAGAAAAAAATGATTTCCAATAAAGTATTTTTGTTGCTGTCTGTGGTGGTGGCTGGGGTCGCGGCCGCAGTCAGCAAGGACCTGGACTTCAATCTGTGCCCAATATGGTATAAGGACAACGGGAAGGTGAAAGCGGGCACAGTGATGCGCTGCCACCTCTACAACATGGTGGACTCGCGGCTCAGGGCGCCAAACGGGACTCTGATGGGTGTGGTGAAGTACCGCTGCGGCCGCTACAACGTCATCATCCTGGACAGCGGCACGTTTAAATCCTTCTATAGGCCTGGGGGTCGGACCAATGCCACCTCCAAGAGATCGTGGTGGGATCATCCTGCCAAGGCCCACGACCCCTATAACAGCCTCATCAATGACATTATCGTCATTAAGGATCAGGGTCCCTCATTCACCCAAGACCACCCCGCACTCGCCAACCCCTACGACCTCACCCAAGACGAGGACTCAAGTTTGTCCGACGAAGACCGTGGGGGGAGGGGCAAAAAAGGGGCGAGGAGGAAGGGGAGACTCCGGTATAGCGTGTCGCATAAAGTTGGCACTAAGATGTGGCGGGAGCTGGTTCAGGCTTTTAAGAAGGCAAAATTCGAGGCCTTCTACATCAGATGCAGAAATGAGCTGTTCTTCTTTACGAGTCTGTCTGATATAAAGAGACGCGTTCCGGAATTCTTCATTGGCGCCAAGTGAGCAGCCGAAGAAAAGACGAAAGTGAAGGGTGCTTGAAGGCCACTCACTTTCATCAGCCTCATTTTCTCACTCTTATTTCATGTCTCTTTACCTCAAAACTGTTCACATTTTTTTGAACATTTACACACTATCAGTCTGGTGGTCACTTTATTTCATTCACATTATTTCATTCTTACTCTCCACAGACGATTTTAGTTAGCTTGACTCTTCCAGTTTGAGAGATTTAATATAACCTTCAATACACCGTTCACGACATGAGATTTTTCCTGTGCAGGCTAACACTGTCTGGAGGTTTTAATAAAGAAAAATATTGTCACGGGTGGAAAGGACTCTAATTTTAGTTTACTTTCTCAAATTATATACGAAAATTTTACCCACTATAGGAGGTATTTCAACTTTCGGTTCTCTCTTGAACGTAGGCATTAACCATCACCCTCACATATCCTTTTATTTATATACTCAATTCCTCTCTCTCACAGGCATGCTCTCTCTCTCTCTCTCTCTCTCTTACTAACGGCAGGTGCGTCCTCTTGTCCCCGGGTCCCTATGCCGTCTGTCAGCGCATTACGGTGAGAGGGGCGGGATCAGGAGCTTCTCAACCCTCCTCAATAATCAAAGCAAGGAAGGAAAGGCAGGCGGGGTGACATGGAGCGATGTGTGCTTGGCATTTGTAAAGGGGGCTAAACAAAAAGAAATTCTCATACAAACTCACAGTCACACCTAATACCGTCATTCCTCAACAGAAGCACACATCACACTGGCACACTTCACAGTACCACTCTTCAAAACGCAGCACCTAACACTACCATACCCCACACTGCCTTAACTCTTGCACAACACAGTATAACGCCACGCACTGCCAGAATCCACACTACCACACCTTACAGTGCCACGCCCCACGCTGCCACAACTCACATTGACACACTTCACGCTGCCCCATCTCCTGTCTCTACTCCACAAACTTTTCTAACAGTCTGAAGTTTAGGCAGGCGGCAGCGGACTGCGTGTTAATCCCCCTCACACAAAGGTGCTTCGCTAAGCCTAATATCAAACAGTTTATTACCTGAGAAAAATCATAGTCGACAAACGGTAAAATCTGTCCCTATTAACTCCACCTTAGCTGTTACGAAGGAAAAGAGGTATATTTTTTTGCTAACATCAGACAACATTAGTTAGTAGCCAAAGCATTAACTATTTTATTACAATATGACAGTTTCTTTACATTTTATTCTAGCTACTATCAGACGACTAGACTCAACGTAGGAGAGCCCCAGGGTAGTGAAGGAGTTAATCAAGGCTGTATTTAACGGTTCCATGGGTAAAATACGGAGTGAACATTATTTAGGGAAACTGAGAATCACTGGGGAAAAAACAACAACTATTATGCATTTTACTAGGGACTGAGGATAACGGTACTGCTAATACACTTACCTCTGTGACTTTAACCCCTTCGGTATGACGACGGTTCTTCCACATTGTTCTTGAACCCGCCAATCGATTTCATCTAGATTAAGAAACACCGCACACTGTGAACTCTACACTTACCCCTGCAAAAAGAAAAAGAGATTATTCTATTTTTGTCGCCGAGATGATTAAATATGCCGCTTATATGTAGCAAAGAAAAACCTAATGTAGTCAAAGTCTTGGGTCTTGGTAACGTTCTCTTTATTATATTCATGTTGCTATCAGACAATTTCATTCATATCAGAAAGACCTCTAGTACTGGATGGATTTATTAAGGCTGTAACTAATCTCTCCAACAGGATAAGTCTATAAATTCTATAAGATGTTTGGAGTTTCCAAGAAATAGGTATCTCCGGCCTCTGTGGGTTAAGAAACTAAATTATTAAGAGTGCTAACTTTGAAAAACCACGTTAAAAGTACGTTTTTCAATAAATAAACGTATTAACTATTCATCTGTCTATTTGCACTAAGGTCTTGCCAAGTTTGATATGAATAAACAACAGTTTCATTACAAACGCACGGCTATTTTGTTTATCTTAAAAGCATTTCACCTGAGAACATTGCACTTTGAAAGCAGCTTTATTCAGTGCCTGTACTGCATTTACTCTCACAACCAATGGAATCTCCGTTGTTTAATATACTGTCGCAGGAATTACAACTCTTCGTTACCAGAGGTATTTCAAGCGCTTAAACATGTCTAGTGATTGAAAAAAAAAAAAAAAAAAAAAGGAAAACTCATTATGGTCTTCAAGGAAATGATAGAGGCTGTTTTTATTTTTTTCAGAATTAGAAGTCTTCCTTAATCTAAACAAATTTGTATGGAAGTGACAACAACAAACTATAATGCGTCCTTGTACCGAAGAGGTTTAACATTCCCTTCTACATGAATGCATTTTGACATAAGCTTATTTATTTCCTGTACTGTACTCACTCACAACTAATGGAATGCTCGCAATTTAATAAACTGTTGCAGGAATTAAGCTCGTCACTATGCGAGGTACATCCTGTCCTTAATTAAAATGTCTGGCACTTGTAGAAAAAAGGAGAAAAAAAAAATCATCTTAGTGTAGGGGTTCCTGATGACTGTTTGAAGCCTCCTGGTATGAAATCGCCGACTTTTATAATCCCTTCTGATACGATGATGTCTTCCAGGGTTCCAGACAATTTAATTCACACACCCACCCACCCACACACACACACGCATCAGCTTCAGCGCTACAGAATCAAACATCTTAAATTCTTTTCGCTTGATAACAGGTTACCAAAAACATTCTCGCTCCTGTCTAATGGCTTTACTCAGCTGTCGTATGAAAGGCGCTGGAGGCCATTATCTTCAATTATCCCGAAGGTACGAAGCCATCTCTTTAATTTCGTTCTTGCAACTGCCAGCTAGACGATTTTGTTCAACTGTCGTAAATAACAGGCTAGACACAGCCCCCAACAACCCTTCATTGAAACAATTTTTTTTTTCTTGTTAGGGCTGGCGCTAACTTTGGAGAAATCGCCCTGCTTATGCGATCACTTTATGTAGATTAACTCTGTCAGTCTAATTTCTATGGGATATAGAGGTATATGGGACGGGGGTGAGATGGAGAGAGGGGGGGCCTGATGGCGGATGAAAGAGTGACATGGAAGCGATTTGTGACCACCTCTTACGGGATTATTGCGTCTGGCTATAAAAAGATAAATTTAAGTTTTTCACATATATATATTTTAGATTCTCACAGATATATACATCAGTTTTTCAGAGAGATAAATTTTAGCTTTCCCGATATATAAATTTCAATTTTCAGATAGATAAGTTTCAGCTTTCCATATTCACGTCCCAGTCGGAGTGACAGCCATGCAACTTTTACTGGTTCGATCCCCATGAAATGTTTACGTTTTTCCCATCATAATGCCATCAAGGAGAGTTGCCTGGTAATCTAACTCCAAATATCTGAAGTGCCCTTGAGCCTCTAAAACCGTGAAAGGGGTTATTGTTTTGTTTGCCTTTACATTTGCAAGACCGTAATTCACACAGCCTCCTGATTTCCTGATTTATAGCCAAATTTTGCACCATTCCTGTGATTTATCGTAGCTCGAATATTTTGCCTGTGTGCCGTTGCTATTTCCTAAAGGCGAAATTCTTTTATAATTCTGCCAACATATCATTTCACCGTACCTACCATTTTCTGGCAATTCCTCTTCCCCTATTACTTCGACAAAGTTATAATTCTAGCTACGTATATAGTTTCTTCTTTTCTCCTTTGATTACCTTTCTTTTTTATTAATTTTATCGCTGTATTCCCCCCCCCCCGGCTCTCTCTCTCTCTCTCTCTCTCTCTCTCTCTCTCTCTCTCTCTCTCTCTCTCCTTGTTGATTTATCATTTCATCTACGTATATATATCTTGACCATTCTTCATCATTATCTTCTTCATGGCTGCTTCTCCCTTCTGGTTCCCTGTTATTAATTTTGCATCCCCTAGAATTGTTGAAGTCTTGCGAGCAGGAAGGGAAGGTAAAGAAATGGAGGGGGAAGGGGAGAAAAAAAGGAAAGATAGGAGAAGGGAGAGAAGAGATGATGGGAGCAGAAAAGAAGAGACAGGAGAGACGATGAAAGCGGAAGAGGTGAGGCAAAGAGGTGAGAATGAAAAATTCTCTCTCTCTCTCTCTCTCTCGAACACACATGCACACACATTGGTACAGAGTGAGAGAAGCTGGGATGGACAGCAGTGCAGAATAGAAAAGACAGAATAATGAAACTGAAAAAGAGGAAAGGGGGGAAAACAAAGAACAGAAGTGATGAGAAAGAAAGGAAAGAGGAAAGAGGAGGCGATAGAGATGATGAAAGGGAGGAGGGGAAAGGAAGGAGTGCAGAAGAGTACAGATAAGCTTTTTTGTTGGGGAGAGAGAGAGAGAGAGAGAGAGAGAGAGGAAATGATAAAAAAGAAAAAGAAAAATAAGCTGGTACTGTCCTAGTCGGAGAAGAGCAGAAAGAGAAGGTAGACGAGGAAAAAGAGAGGGGTGGGAGAAAAAAGAAAAGGCGAGGAGACACAAGAAAATAGGGGGAAAAGAGAGGAGTTACGGGGAGTCGGAAAACAAGGTGAAAGAAGGGAAGATTCGGGAGATAAGAAGGGATAAAGAAGGGAAGGGAAGAAAGGGGAAGGCTTTGTCTGGGTCGGCCCTCATACCAAAACTCCTCACTTCAGCCTCGCATCTCATTTTCCTCCATTGCTCTCTCTCTCTCTCTCTCTCTCTCTCTCTCTCTCTCATTGCTTACTGTTCCTCCTCACGATAAATGCTTTCCAACCACCTTTAGTTTCATGGTGATTGATGGCTGTTTTTGCGTTCATTTTTTTCGTCCGCTTCTCTTCCGCTACGTCTTTTGGTGCTTCACAAATGCTTTCACTACTCCGGTATTCTCCTAAGCAGAATAAAATCGCCCGGTAGCGACAAAAATAAAAACAAAATATTGTGTCGTCCTCCCCCGACGCAGATTAATTTGATACTGCTTTCGTTTTCGTTTTAATCTCATTATTCTTCTATCCTCTCCTTCTCTCACAGCTTTTCTCCTTCGTTTTTGCTCTTTCCTTTTCTCAAGCTCCACCCTTTTCTTTTCTACAACGTCATTTACCGCTTCTACCTCCACTGTTATCTATGGTCTTTTCTTCCATCCTTCCTCCTAGTCTCACATCTTTCATCTGCTTTCATTACTTTCTTCTTCTCCGTCTTTTCCTTCAAGATTCTTCATTTTCTTACTTCTTGGCATTCCCTCCTCTCCCTTCACTACAATCATTCTCCTTCCCTCTTCCTTGCATCTTGATCCTCTTTCATCCCTTTATCTCAAAACTTTCCTCTTCTGATTCCTTAATTTCTCCCTCCACGTCTCTTCACTCATCAACTTCCCTCCTCCTCCTCTTCCTCCTCCTACTCCTCAGTATCTCATCGTCTTCCTGTAGTATTTCCTAGCTTCTTTCCTTCTTCCTTCACTTAACCTCATAGTTTTCCTTCCTCTCCCCTTAATTCCTCCCTCCACGATTTTTCTTCCCTCAGATTCCTCCTCAGTATCCCCTCCTCTTCTACACTTTTTCCTCCCTTACCTCTCTTCCTTCATACTTGCTTCTCTTCTTTTTCTCTCTTTCCCACCCTTCTTCATTT
This sequence comes from Coenobita brevimanus, assembly GCF_032717465.1. Taxonomy (NCBI): domain Eukaryota; kingdom Metazoa; phylum Arthropoda; class Malacostraca; order Decapoda; family Coenobitidae; genus Coenobita; species Coenobita brevimanus. Next base: position 15,198,932 of record NC_137019.1, read on the forward strand.
AATTTCCCCTGTGTCTTTTCTTTTAAGTTCACTCATTCCTCAACTTCTTAATAGTTCCTCATTTTCCTTTGCTCTTACCCTTCCTCCCCATCTTCCTTTTTCCTTCTTACCTCACAACTTTCCCCCTTCCCTGAACTTCTTCCTCTACGTTTTTTCTTTCCTTATGTCCCCTTCTTGTAATACTGCTTCTCAGTATTCCCTTCTATTCCTTCAGAACTTTCTCTCCCTTTCCCCCTCTTCCTTGCGTCTCCCACCTTAATCTTCTTAATTCAAAGTTTTCCTCCTAATTCTTTCACTCTTCCATTTATTTCATCGCATCTCCTCAACTCTTCTCCTCCTTCGTCTTGATGCTTCCCATCCTCCACTACCAGCTCTTGTTCCCTCCCTCCCTTCCTTCCACCTCCTTACCACACAACTTCTATCTACTTCTGTTATTATTTCTTATAGTTTATCTCATTTCCTTCCGTTCCCTCCTTCTCGTCTTTCCTTCATATCAACCCCCTCCTCCGTCTGTTCAATTCACAACTTCCCTCCTCCATCTCCTCCTCCTCCTCTATTAATGTCTTTCTCGGTATCTCTCCTCTCCTCCTCCAACTCCCTCATTCGCAAAACCTCTTGAGCCTTCCCAGTTTACATGCCCGATAAAAAAAAAAAAAGATCTTGCTCTCATTATCCCCGCAAATTATCCTTTCGTTTCTAAGGATGTATTTAGGCATTTCATTCAGGCCATTTTATTTTTCTTCTTCTTTCACCTACCTCCATTGACCCACTTTAGTATTCGGTTCTGGCTAACACAACTTTGTTTTTAAGTTGAAAGAAATTATAGCATCAAAGGTTAAATATATTCATTTTAACACCGGAGGATTTTCATCAACTGAAAGGACATCAAGTAATCTCAAAAGTTCAATACATTTACTTTCGTTGGTAGGAATGTGCTTAGGTGCTACATCAGGCCAATCATCTGACGACTTTCTTCCACTGACAGGAATCATAGAAAGCACAGGGTTAACATTTCAGTCGACTAATACTCCGGCTACCACACGATTCTGTTCTGCTGAGAGGAATCCTAGCAGTCAGAAGGTTAGAAACTCACTCAATTAACCCTGTCGCTCCTGTGGATGTGCTTGATTATGATTAGTTGAGAGAATTCTTAGAAATCAAATGAATTAAATTCAGCCCCCTTCCCGCACAACGTTTATTTCTATATCTTCTTTCTGCTTCTTCTCTTCCTTTTCCTACTCCACCTTTCCCTCCTTCCCTCTCCTTCATTCTCTTACCTTTTTCAATTCCTTTTCCTCTCTCCCTTTCCTCCTTTTCCCTTCCTCTTCCTCCTCCTTCCTCTTCCCTTCCATCTCTACCCTTCCTCTCTCTGCGCTCTCTTTAGTCTCATTCCCCCCCCTTTCCCCTTCCTTCTTCAACCTTCCAATCCTCTAATCTTCCCTTCCTTCTCTCCCTTCGCCTTCCCCTTCCTACTCTCGTCCTCCTCATCTCCCCTTCCCCTCTCACCCAACCTTTTATGGGGTTCACCTGTTTTGATATTTACCTTTCCAGTACGGAGGGAGAGGAGTGCGGGGAGGGAGCCTTGGCCGGAGGAAGACTGTTTATTCTAAAATCTGAACTTGGAGTGTGTTTGTTTTTTTCATCTGAACTGAATCGCAAAGACAGTGAATACCTGCAGAGTTTGTTGTTGTTATTTCATTTGTAAACACTGGCGAACTGTGAGAGGAGAGAAAAGGAAAGGAGAAGCCATAACACAAGAGAATAGGAGAGAAGAGGAGAAGAGATGAAAGGACAGAAGAAAATAGAGTAGAATAAGAGAGAAGGGTCGGGAAGAAAGGGGAAGAGAAAGAAGAAAAGAGAAAATATAAATAAATAGACATACACAGATAGGTAAATATAAGAGAGAGAGAGAGAGAGAGAGAGAAAGGAATAAGACTGAGTACGAAACCTCTTGAGTGCACTTCCATCCCTTACCTCCATTTCCAGTGTGTTGGAGAGAGCAAGAGGCAAAAAAGAAAAAAAACAAAAATACATGGGTTGCCAGGGAATGGAGATGAAGATAAAAGAGACGTAAAGTAAACATATTGTCTTTACTGGCGAGGCATGAAACAAAATTCTCAAGAAGTTTTCAATCGTAATCATTCTGTCTTTCTAAGGGGATTATATTTTCCTATGCTATTACATTTTTAGTAAATTTTATAGTTCATATTTTAAGTAATAATTTGTGGCATGTGTTTTATCCTTTAGTCAGTGATTCAGATTCATCCCCATGGTTGACTCTCTCTCTCTCTCTCTCTCTCTCTCTCTCTCAACCACTCCATCCACTTCACCACCCCATCTGTCCCCACTCACCGCATGCCTTCCTTTCCTCGCCTCTCTTTCCCCCTCTCTCTTCATTAAGCTGCTTACTCTCCTTTCATCTCTATCCCTCTGTTTCTAAGCTACACCACTCACCCTTCTCACACCTTTCTTTACTCTTTTATTTCTCTGGAAGGTCAAGGTCTCTGATTCTGATTCTGGTTTTGTCTATCTGGCTGTCTCTGTGTCTGTCTGTTCCTTTATCTGTCTGTCTGCTTCTCTGTCATGTATCTTTGTTTATGTCTTTGCCTGCCGGTCTGTCTCTTACTTCTACCTCCAGTTCGTATTTCTTTGTTTGCCTCCCTCCCTCCCTCCCTCCCGCTCTCTTTCTGTCTCTGTCTCTGTCTGTCTGTCTCTCTCTCTCTGTCTCTCTCTCTCTCTCTCTCTCTGTCTCTCTCTCAATTGCCTTTTGTCCGTATCTCCCCCCGTTCTTCATCAAGGCATTCAGTATCACTTAATATTTATTTTCTCCTCATTAACAAACGCTGGATATCTCGAGTGAATCTCTCCTCCCCTAGCTCTCTCTCTCTCTCTCTCTCTCAGTTTGTGTCCTCCGTAATTGTCTAAATTAACTAAGGTACGTTGCTCTATCCGTTTCTCCTCCGTTCGCTTCGATTTTGCTTTCTCTCTCTCTCTCTCTCTCTCTCTCTCTCTCTCTCACACACACACACACACACACACACACACACACACACACACACACACACACACACACACACGCACGCACGCACGCACGCACGCGCACACACACACACACACACACACACACACACACACACACACACACACACACACACACACACACACACACACACACACATTTTCCCTTTGAACAACATACCTTTCGCTATTTTCTCTCCTCTCTTACTGTTTAATTTCTCCCTCCACCATCTCTTTCCCTTTCATACAGCCTCCTCGCGCTGTCCCTCTTTCCTCCTCCCTTCCTCTAATTCCCCCCCTCTCTTTCTAACCTCTCGCTCTCTACGCAGAATGGGAGGGGAAAAGAATACTGCTCTCTCTCTCTCTCTCTCTCCACACAGCAAAAGGGGATGGGGATACCGAGGACCCTCTGTGCTGCACCTTTCATCCCACCCCTTTTTTGAAAATTTCCAACCCATTAAGCCATTTTCCAATTTGGTCAACACTCCCTGGTTTTATCCTACGGCTCATTTTAACTCTCCCCTACACTCACCCCTCATCTTTCCCCACCTCACTCCACTTTAATCACGTCCAAGATTAATATTCATTTTACAAGCACCCCCTTTTTTTCATTTTTCATCTATGGATATTGCTAATGCTGGCGGTTCTGGTGTGGGGTGTATTTTATATAATTTGAAGGCATACATATAACCTCTTCTTTTTATATGCAGTAGACATTTTATATTAGTCTTTTATAGCATACGAAATTATATCACTGCTTCTGCTAGGCGATTTCATTAAGTTTAAGTAAGAACCTGCAAACTTAAAGGGTTCAACTAAGTCCTCACACTATTACTAAATGGGTTCTTTAAATGGCTGATAACATAAATGGTTCATTTCACTGAGCACTCTGTGAATGGCCTGCCTGCATTTGGTTTAGTTTTACTCCTCCTGTCTGCCATCTACCCTATGGAATTTGTGGCAACTGGGTCATGATGATGATGATGATGATGATGATGATGATGATGATGATGATGATGATGATGATGATGATAATGATGATGGCAATGGCGAAAAAGCTAACATACTTTATTAATAAGATGCTATAGAAAATGACGATGATGACACCAATAAATGACGACAACGATACCAATAAAGGCAAAGCTGTTGATAATGACGATAAAAAAAAGGATGACTGAAACCATTATAACTGATGATGATGATGATGATGATGATACACAAATTTTACCCCATGGAAGGAAGCAACATCACATCTAGTTTGTTCAGTCAGATTGTGGATATGATTATTAAAGCTCCATTATCTGAAGCACCTCTTTTCCTTTTTTATGAGGCCTGAATGCTGTAATTAAAACTTTTACCACCATGAAGACCTCTCTCTCTCTCTCTCTCTCTCTCTCTCTCTCTCTCTCTCTCTCTCCACACACGCAGACCATTCTCCCTTCCATTCATCTCTCTCCCTTTCTGTACTGCAGCTCCAATCTCTCTCTCTCTCTCTCTCTCTCTCTCTCTCTCTCTCTCTCCACACACAGACCATTCTCCCTTCCACTCATCTCTCTCCCTTTCTGTACTGCAGCTCCAATCTCTCTCTCTCTCTCTCTCTCTCTCTCTCTCTCTCATAGTCCCCGCCGAATTTTAACAGTGAAATTTTTAGCGCTCTTTAAGTACATAATTTTTCTGACATATGGACTTTGCTTCATAGTGTGATTTAAATGACATCCCTTTTTGCATCCAGCTCGAAATTCGTTCCATTTTTTCTCTCTATTATTATCGTTTTTTTAATGCCATAGCGAACAGTCACGAGCAATTTCACTTTTAATTATCTCATAAACTACGGCTGGCGTCAATTGATGTCTTTTTATCTAAACTAAAATATGAGTGCCTAACCTTGATATGGCGGCTTGGTTTCTGCTCTATGCATACCGACTTTTTTTTTTTTTTTTTTTTTTTTAATCGAACGATTTAGCACAGGGGAGACATCTCGTCGTGATGGAATAAAAGTATGGAACAGAAGATTAAATTAAGATGATGATGATGATGATGATGATGATGATGATGATGATGATGACATACCCCATATTTCTCCCTTCGAGATTTTAGGAACGAGGTTAGGCAGTTTAGAGCACGTAAAGGTAAGACGCCTATGGTACCAACCTATGCCTTTGATATCCCTACCGTGTACAAAGTCACAGCCCATCTCTGATTATTTTTAACTTATGGGCAAGGGAAGGACTTTACTGTGATTGGTGCCATTTAGCCACTTCACCATCAGGTAGTGGTGAGATGACAGGAGCCCAAGCATCACATTCGAGCCTCCATCCCAGCCCCTCCCTCTCTCTCTTATACACGTCAGAACTGGGTGTGGAGGCTGTTGGTTTTGTAGACAGCCTGGCCACTTTGGTTATTATTTTAGTCGTATGGTTTCTGTTGGTGGAGACGTGTGGTCAAGATGAAATGTACACTCACCCCAAATATTAGTTTACCCAAGTGATCGATGGTTCAACATGAAGTATTGTTGCTCTCCACGTTCATTTCGTAAGATAAATATTTACGAATGTGCAGTTATTTTGTTTTTGTACCTAAGACAGCTGTTTCTGATTAAACAATTTATTCAAAGAGTTACATGACGTTTCGTCTTTTTACAGTATTACTAGGCACACCAGGCGTACATTCAAATAAAACGTCACCGAAATATATTTTGAAAAGTTCATCCACTATTAAAAAAAAAGAGGGAAAATGTAAATAAATTTTATGATCATGAATCTGAAAGATATTTTCCTTACGTTTTGGTGTGTCTGTTAATGCCCAGTGGCATAAAATTTAGGTCGATTCCAAATTATATAACACCAAAATATCCACGGACAAATGCAAAAGAAATATAAGAGCAAAATGATGTAAGATTACATAGTGTTCACTTCTAATGCAGTATTCTAATGCTCTTCGACCTGTGTTTCAAAAAGTAGAGACGCAAGTGTTGCTATTACTGCTTTGCTACACTAGTGCATCTGTCCACTTCCTTGCCTAATTTCTTTGTTATACCAATGTCTTTTGCACTTTCAATTTTTATACCAATGTCTTTTGCGCTTTCAATTAACACACACCAAAATCAACATATAAATATTAAAGTACAACGACTGCACACGAGACCTATACAATATACACATTTCCTTTACCTGAACTCCGCCCTACAACAATCACTTTGCAATCACTAAAAATAAACACATACATATAGGACAAACATATTATAAAAATATATATAAATATCATGTGTACAAGCCGGCCTGTCGTTGCAATACATACACACGTACATACATACATACAGGTAAATACATATATACATTAGCCCACAGTATGACGGCTGTACACAAACCTGACACACACATATTCTTCATTTAAACTGCAACACACTCAGTTCAGATATACTGTATTGCAATGAATTATGGAGTGCAGGAAGTAGGTGCAATATTTAGGCAACAAATACTGCAACACTCACTCACGACACATCACAAATAGCAAACAAACATTTAATGCAGCTGAATGCTCTCTCTCTCTCTCTCTCTCTCTCTCTCTCTCTCTCTCTCTCTCTCTCTCTCTCTCTCTCTCTCTCTCGTGTCGTCCAATTCCTCCTCATCTATGCAGCAGGACAAGGTGTCACGATAGGTGAAGACAAGGAAGGGGAGACAGGGAGAGGAAGGGGAGAGAAAGAGGAATGGGAGAGGAAGAGGATGGAAGAGGGGAAGGGGGAGGCAAAGGGGAGGAGAGGAAAGGGGAGGAAGAAAGGAAGGGAATGGGGAAAGGGAAGGGAGAGGGAGAGGAAGGTGAGAGAGGGTGAAAGACAGGGGTATGTGGAGATAAAGGAGAACAGGAGAAGAGGGTAATGGGCAAAGAAGACCGAGGAGGAAGGGAGGTGGAGGGGGAAGAATGAGCGTTATGACTGGAAGAGAAGATGGGAAGGAGGGACTTGGGGGACAGGGGAGATAACAGCTGGGGGGAAGACAGGAACGAGGGGACGGGGAGTAAAGGGAAGAAAGGACTGAAAGGGACAGGCAGGGAAAGAGAAGTAAATAAGAGCTGTGAGGGGGACGGGGAGGAAATGGGGAGATATGGTCAAAATGGGTGGAGGGCAGGATCAAAAGGAAATGGGGACAATGAGCAAATGGAAACATGTGGGAGAGAAGAAAGGGAGTCAGAGGAAGTAGGAGGACTGGGGAAGAGAAACGGGAAATAGGAAGGCGAGAAAGAAGGGTGAGGCAGAGAACGAAGCCCAGATGAAAGGAAGAGGAAGGTAAGAAGCGCGAGAGGGAAGAGGGAATAAAGAAGGGAAATAGGACGAAAGGAAAAGTACAGAGGAAACTAGAAGGAGAATGGGGAAGAGGGAGGAGGAGGATGAAAAATACGAGACATGGACAGGATGGGGAGAGAGGGGGTAGGAATCTAATTACTGGAGAGAGAGAGAGAGAGAGAGAGAGAGAGAGAGAGAGAGAGAGAGAGAGAGAGAGAGAGAGAGAGAGAGAGAGAGAATGGGGTGCAAACAAATAGGAGGAAGACAGGAAAAGGATAAAGAATACTTTTGAAGGTGGGAGTGGAGAAGGGAGAGGGGAGAAGGAAAAGGGGAAAAGAGAAAGGAGAGATGTGAGAAAGGATGGTGGGAGGAGGAAGGGGAAAAATTATAGGACAAATGGAAGGAGACAGAACTGGAGGAGATGGTAGAGAGAAGAGGAGAACTGAGAGGGGGAACCTCAAGGGGAGGCAAAGGAGAGTGGGAGGGAGGAGAAATGAAGAAGGGGGAGTGGGCAATGAAGAAAAAAGGATGGAAGATAGGAAGGGCGTGGGTCAGATCAGCACAGCAGTACCATTCTCATCACCTGATAACGCCCCGCTGTCCAATAACGCTAATGTAACTCCAATTTGTCCTTCGATAATGGCGCCATGATAAACGATAATCAGCGGGTCTCCTAGCTCATCAACAGAGGCATTAAATGTGTACGACCTAGGAGATACCTTCATTTAAATCCATGACGCTGCTGAATGGCAGAACTAATTGGATCTAATGAAATGCGACTGCTACATCATCACCATCATCATCATCCTAAGCGCATTTCCAGTTTTATAAATTGGCTACGCAGGATCCAGTAATTGCGAAGCGAAATTCACAAAGCAGAACCAAGTAGTGACCAGCAAAAATATGTTATGAATGAAAAAAATAAATTGCAACGTAAACCAAGAAAAGAAAAAGGAAAATTCTCACAGGGCACTACTTAAAAAGATATCCAGAAGGTGACAGGCAATATATAAAAGGAAAAAAAAATGACAAGGGGACACACCAACAGTGTAATATACATTTTTTAAAAAGGGGGTTCTTTCAATGGTGTAACTAAGAAACGGTAAAATACTCAACCTCAAGAAAAGGATAGAAAAATTAAAGTAAATAAGTAAAAATAAAAATAAATGCCCATCAATCAAATGTAACTATAGAAGAAACAACAATGTAAAATAATAGCAACAGATTTAATGAAAATGAAAAGACCAACGAGGAAAACTGACAAAGTAGAAAAAAAAAAAAACTAATGTAAAAAAAAAAAAGTCTGTTCTTTCAAAGGGGGACATTAATAACGTAAAACCCTGAACCTCCAAACAGAAAAATACAGCAAAATGTGGGCGATAATAATAAAAAACACGATTCATCAAAAAGTTCCAACAAAAACTATAAATGAAGACAACTGCAAAAACACTCGAAAAGCGAGAAAAATTACTGATATATATATATATATATATATATATATATATATATATATATATATATATATATATATATATATATATATATATATATAAGTTATAAAGTAATATAAGAGAATAAAGTGCGTAAAAAAGTAGCTGATGGAAAACCGAAAAAGAGTAGAAAATATTTTTAAATACCAAGAAGAAAGGCAGAGAAAACCTTACTGTAAAAAATAACCCAGAAAAAGAAAAGCGAGAAAAAATAGAGTATGAGAATGTGTGTCGAGAAACTTTTTGCATCCCATTCCCTCGGGCGTTGCCATAAGGTGGTCAGCAGAGGCTTTGTTTGCGTCGCTTTGTTTCCTTTATCACTGGTAGCGGCCACGGTTGAGAGTGGACGAAACCGTGAAATGGAAAAGGAATGCACAGAGAAGATATGAAAAAGGAATGCACACATGAGACGGAAATGGAAAAGGAATGAACACAGAGACAATGAAAAAGAATGCTCTCAGAAGAAACAGAGATGGAAAAGGAAAGCACAGAGACGAGACAAACGGAAAGGGAATGCAGACAAGGGATAGAAAAAGAAAAGGAATGCACACATAAATACGGAAAAGGAATGCACATAAATGAGACGAATAAAAAAGAATGCACATAGAGTAGTCAGAAATGGAAAAAGAATGCACAAACGAGTGGAAAAATGCATAAAGAGGGTACAACCTGAAACAACACAAAAATGATTATAAAATGGAATGTAGGAAAACGAAGGTGGAGGAATGGTAAAATGGAATGTACTAAGACGAGACATAGACGGAAAATGGAAATAAATGTACAAACACAAATATAAAGGCAAGGCAAGGCAGAAAGAGCCAGACGAAATCGAGACATGGCTAAGAACTACACAAGGGAGGCAGGAAAAAAAGGTATGGAAAAAATAAAAAGGAGAGCTCACAGAATTGAAAATGGAGGGAAAAAAATACTTCTGAAAAGATTAAATGAAAAGGACAACAGTGAACGAATCTAAAGTGGCAAAAAGTGTAAAATGAATATATATTCCCGCACATGACATAAGAAAGGGAATGTATGGGAAAAAGATATTTTAAAAATGAATGCCATGATAATTGGAGCAAAAATGGAAAGGAATGAACAAACAAATGTGTCACGGAAACTAGTGGAAAATTTTAAAAAAGAAGAGGGAATGTTCTACAGAAAAAAAAAAAGGGGGGGGGTGCACAAAGGGATTCACAGAAAAAATCGCGTCAAGATAAAAAGATGACGAATGAGAGAGAGAGAGAGAGAGAGAGAGAGAGAGAGAGAGAGAGAGAGAGAGAGAGAGAATGACTAAAAAATGAAAAATGGAAGTGTGGCAAGGGGAAAGAGAAGAAAATGTGTTAAGGAATGAAGAAAGGGTGATTAAATTTAGAAAGGAGACGGGAAGCAGACGAAAAAAATACTATGGAAATTCAGGGGAAACGAATTCTCTCACATTTTTTTTTATTTTAATAAATATGCATACAGGCCGGGGCTTGGAAATAGAGAGAAGGAGCAAAACAAGTGAAATCCCTTGAGAATGGATGCTTCAGGAAAATTAGAACCTGAGAAAAAAAAAAGTCTATTATGTCTGAGAAAAAGAATTTGAAAAGAACTACATACGGTACCTACAAATGGCGACGGACATGGCAAAGAGAAATGCAACAAGGAAGGAGCTTTAAAACGGATGCTTGAGCATGAACGGAACTGCCGGAAAGTAGGAGAAAAGCCTCTAGAAAGGCTGAGAAAAAAAAAAACGCGGAAGTAAAATCTGAGAAACGATGAAAAAATAGAAAGAATGAAACATACAGAAAAACTGGGGAGAAGGAAAAGAAAAACGCACCAAGGGAAGAACTTCAGGAACGGATGCTTGAAAGGGAGAGAGAGAGAGAGAGAGAGAGAGAGAGAGAGAGAGGGGGGGGGGGTCGGGGGGAATATGGAACTGGTGGAGAGTAGGAGAGAAGGAATTCATGAAATGGATGCAAAAAGTAGCAGGAAATATAGAATGGAGGATGGGGAACAGAAAGGAACAAAATTAGCGGTGGATGCAGAGAGTAAGAACGGAAACCTGAAGGAGAAAATTGATACAGTAGTAAAGAGGCGATGAAAATTTATTTGGGAGATGACAAGAACAAAGAATTTTAGAAACAGATGCCCACAGTAAAAGCAACATAAACTGGAGGAGGTGAGGAGAGCGCGAAATTTAAACTGGAAAAGAAGAACAACTACTCATGAAGAAAAGCAAGAAATATACGACTGGATAAAGAAAAAAAAAGAAAAGATAACAGAACGTAAGAAACCTTTAAAAAAAATCAAGACAGCAGATGAGGAGTTGGTGACACGGAGAGGGGGGAGTATTTACACATAAGTATGCTGAGGATGATAAAATTGGAGTAGGGAATGCTTACTAGAAATAACGATGGAATGGAGTAATATCTGAAGAAATGGAAAGCGAAGAACTGGAATTTGAAGAAAAATACAAGAAATATAGAACAAAAGAAGGAACAGAGAAAAAAGATAAATACGGTAAAAGGAAGGGAATTAAAACAAACTGGGTAGCATCGAGAGAGAGAGAGAGAGAGAGAGAGAGAGAGAGAGAGAGAGAGAGAGAGAGAGAGAGAAATTTCTATCATCGCATATCTCACCAAAAAACGCAAGGAAATAAAAATACAACGCCATCATAAAAACTACGCTTAATTAAAAACCCCCAGATCGCAGGAAAAAAATAAATAAAAATCGCGAACCCACTCTAATATCTTACATTTTGAAACATGGGACGAAGGGCTCTGACACTTAATCCGATTGTGCGGTGTGGGAATGTTCGCTTCTGAAAATGCTCGTCGATACAAATGCCGATATAACTGCACTGGACTATGTATGCCTGACTGTTCTTATCCGTATGTGTTGTTTTGTGAAAGAGGACATTTTAAAAGTGGTGTCTACTGATGTACACCCCCCTCCCCCCAAAAAAAAGATATTCGTTGTCCTTGTGGTGAGATACAGTATGACACCAATAACTAATTAACAAGGTTTCATATTTGCATATAATTTCAGAGTTCATCGCACCCAGGGGTAATTTTGTGTGTGTGTGTGTGTGTGTGTGTGTGTGTGTGTGTGTGTGTGTGTGTGTGTGTGTGTGTGTGTGTGTGTGTGTACCCCTCAACTGCGATCTTTTTCCTAATAAAATCGTCTGATGGATGCAAGAACAAAATGATTAAATGCACCACAGACCTGACTGAGAGTATGGATGCTTAATGCAATGATCTTCACTACCACACAACTTTTCTAAGAATTTTCAAAACGTCTGACACTGACAAAAATATATGCCATCAGGTATTGAAAGAATCAAAATTCTTTCCTACCCATCGTCCTACACTACCAGAGATCCTGTAAGTAAAATAATTTGGTGCCATAAAGGGGAAAAAAAAAACAAAAAAACATCGTATTGGAGTTCAAAATTCATAACATGGAATAAAATCACCATATTCTGTCCAAAGCCAGTTTTGTTTATACTAATCAAAGTTATCTTAAACTCTATTTATGTACGCTCGACCTAAATATTTTTTTTTTTTAATGCGCAGAGAAAGACAAATACTCAAAAATTAACGAATACATTGCGGAAAAATCGAACCATCTGAAACACGCACTGCTAGAGACTGGGTTTTTATTGTATTTCGCCAGATGTAAATTCTCTTCATACGGGTGTGGGAAGATGGTTATTTCTCTGACTGTACCCTGCTGGTGGAGAGAAATTCCGTCACCCGTGGCACCCATACAGTACGGCCAGGTTCAACAAACATCTCTCAAGTCCCTCCCTATCCCTTGAAAAATGGGTGGCTTCAACGTGCAGTTCAATAGGATTCATGTGAAGACGAGCCTCGACTGAAAGGGTAGGTTAAATTATATATCATCTCCCAATTAAAAAAAAAAAAAAAATACAAGTTATCATATTAAAGAACTCTCTCTCTCTCTCTCTCTCTCTCTCTCTCTCTCTCTCTGCGCCCCAGAAATGTAAAAAGGGAAGAAAAAGGGGATTAATGTCCTTCGGTCCCGCCAGAAAAGCTTCCCCTTCTCCTCTACACGACCCCGATTAATTTTAGGGAGCAAGATCGTGTTCGGCACAAAGTACATTCCCGGATCTGCGACTCATGGTTCAAGTGGGGGAGCTCTTAGAAGACGGGTCAAGGGCCAAATATGTTAAGTGCATCCAGATCCTGTTTGCAGTAGTGATGGGGACGTTTGTGTGTGTGTGTGTGTGTGTGTGTGTGTGTGTGTGTGTGTGTGTGTGTGTGTGTAAAAAGGTGTATTATTTTCTTTCTAAATCTTGCATTTTTTTTTTTTTTTATAATTTCGAAGGTCAATTCCCAACAGGTTCTTATAGTCTAAACACAACAAAAGGTCGGATATTTCAAATTTATCCGAATTTTTAAGGAGAACATTTTGACATACCACATTTTGATATACCATTTCTTTTTCTTTTCAAAATCTTCTACCCTTCAAGTCAGATCCCAATTTTGTTTACGATGGAGAATGGGGTATTTTTGAGTTTTCGATTATTTTTATTCGGTTTCTCACAGCCAAATTAGGGAACTGAGCCAAACATTTCACTGTAGTTGGATTCTGCTTATGCTAAATATGTAGCTATGTTTGAAGTCTTCGTTGTCTTATAGTTTGCGTGTCAAAATTGTCCACCTTTTCGTCAGCTCAACGTTTTGTAATCAACAGAAAGTGTTATTTATATATGTAAGCACTTTTTCTGGTCTCAGTTTTTTCCTCCTTGGTAAAATCTTCTACCTCGTCTTCATCTGACTGTCGGACACGGAACTAGAAGGTCAAGTAGAGGTCCTCACTGTCGAACAAGGGGTAAGAACCGAATTTTTCACATGTATCCGGATTCTACAGACAGCATTTCTTTCTTTCTCTCTCTTTTTTTTTTTTTTTTTTTTTTTTTTACATTCATTTTTAGTCTTGCTTTTGAACTCTTTAGCTGGAAGGTTATGAGGAGGGTGTCAAAGCCGAACACGTGACATGAGGTGAATATTTCACACGTATCCTGATTCGGTATAAAGTTAAAATGAGGATTTTTTTATTTCTGTATACGTATTTATTTATTTACCTGTTTTTTGGTCGACATCAATTTTTTTCATCCTTGCTTTACAAAATTACTTTTTTCAGTACACACAATCTTTTTATTGTGCAGATGTCAGTGTCTCTGGCATCTTCATTTACAGTCCCCGCCCCCTTCCCTGTTTTTTATTCTTGTCAAAATCTACCGTACTATCTCATGTTCTGAGACGAATCCGGAACTTAAAGGTCAAGTTAGGGTCGTTCTTGGGGTTGTCACAGACAAACACGAGACTGAGGCAAATATTTCAAACGAATCCGGTGTTTGGCAGCGGTAAAGGGAGTTTTTGCCAGTGTTTTGCTAGGGCAGTATTTTTCATGCTCTAAAAGTGACCTACCCTTTCTCAACTCTTGCTATATATTCAACGAATAATGAGTCTTTTGCATCCACTAATTTATCTTCTTTACTCCTTTTACCTGCCTTTCTCTTTTTTATTTCTCGCGACTCTGGAATATCGGTTTTTCTCGAGTCTTGCAAAGTCTGCTCTTTTCAGAATCCCCCAGCTTCTCTTTTTTCTTTCTTATTTTTCTCCTGGTTTTGCGTGTTGCTATTTTTACCAATTTTCTTTGCCTTCTCTGTTTTTGTATCTTTCCAATTTTTTTTTTTCTCCCTTTGTTACTTTTTAATCTCTTACGTTTTTTTTTTTAAATCTTTCCACATCATTTACACCACCACATTTTCATCTGTCTACCTGTCTGTTTGTCAGCTTGTCCAGGTGTCTAACGGTATTTATCTATCAGTCCGTCTATCTACCTGCATATTTAAGTACCAGGTATGTTTGTATACATCGTTTGTCAATCTGTTTTCATTAAATTATATATGAAACAGTATCTATCTGTCTATCTGTCTGCCTATTTACCTATCTATCTACTGACAGAGACACTCAATCCCTGAGTCTACCCCAAGTCTCTTCCCCTTTCAGCCCTCTCTTCCCCTCGCCCTAAGGTCCTCCGCTCCCTATTCCTATCTCACCCATAATTTCTCTCAGCACTGCCTTTTACCCCTCATTTACATTTCTGCCCTCTCTCTCTCTCTCTCTCTCTCTCTCTCTCTTTCCCACCTCCCCTCTTCCTCTTCCGTTAACTGCTTCCTTTAATTTCATTCACCCCTTTTACCTTCTGATTCACCCCATTCTTTCCATTTTCCTTTTCTTCTCTTTATCTTTTATTCAGCTTCCATTTCCTCTGTTTCTTCTCTCTTATTTGGTTATTCCTTTCTGTTCCATCTATCGCTCTTATTTCTTGGTTTCACTTATTTCCATTCATTTTTTTTTTCCTCGTCTTACTTTCTGTTCTTTCTTTCTCTTCATGTTCCCTCTTCTTTTTTTATTTCTCTCCTCCTTGCCTACCCCATCTACTTCAGAATCTCCCTCTCTCTCTCACCTGGCCTCAGGGGAAACACTGATGAACACACCTATCCTTTACCTTCCCTTCCTTTCTTACCTCCTTTCTTCTGTTTCCCACACCTTCTTCCTTTCCCCCCTTTCTTCATTTCACTTACCTTCTTTTCTTCCCTCCTCTTCCTTCCACATCAGTTCTATCCTTCATTTCCTTTACTTCTTTCCTTCCCTTTCCTTCTTCCTTTATTCCTCTTCCAGCGTTCCATTACTTTCACTCCCTTTTCTCCTTCCCACCCTCAACTCCACTTCTCTTCTCTTCTGTCTCTGCTGTCACTGATTCCACTCATATTTCCTCCCTCCTTTCCCTTCACTTCTCGTTTCCACTTCCTTTCACTCTTATTTTTCCCTTCTTCCATCCTTCTATGCACAGGTGTTCTCTCCTTTTCCTTCCACTGCTACCTGTCAAGCCATCTCTTGTCTTTCCCTTTAGTTTATATAATTTTTTCCCATCTCCTCTTCCATTTCTTTTCTTTCCTTCCCTCCTCTACCATCGGCCTCTCCTTTCTAACTCCCATCTCTCTTCATTTTTCCTCTTTCCTTTTTCTTTCCCATTTTTTCTCTCTTCTACTATCCTACTTACATCCCTTCCTGACTCTCCCATCTCTCCATTACCTTCTCTCAATCTCTCCATTTCCCTTTTCATCGCAACTGTAGCATCAGTCGAGCAGGGCGGTGCTCGTGAGGTGGATGGGAAGCTGATGACAGGGATAGCTGCAGCTCCCGTTTCATCAGCCTCCGGGACTAGCTCCTGACCATCCCCCTTGGCTGAATTTTTTCAGTGTTTCACTAACACAGAGAGCAGGTCAGCATGCTCTCCAGTCCAAGTTCCTCTAAGTGTCAACACCAAACTATATGCATATTACTCAATTCACTTCCTATTCAAAATGCCCCCCCCTCCCCCCCAAAAAAAAATGGCATCCACGAACCAAACCTCGGACTCCCCGGGGGGGGGGGGGAATCATCCGTCTCTCTCCAGGTGACGACCCAGCGAGATACCTGGAACCACTGTCTGACTCACTTCATTTCTGCAACATTCGCGGCCTTTCCTCTAACTTTCTCTCTGTTGGGCATCTCCTCTCCTTCTCTAAACCTCACCTTGTTTTCCTAACTGAGACTCAGCTGTCTGAGACGACTGACAGCAACCCCTTTTCTGTATCTTCCTACTTTTTCTGTACGCATTTCAAAGCCAAAGCAGACTTTTGTGTGTATGTACGCAACGACAACTTGCTCTCGTGTTCCTGAGCTTGAATCTTCCGAATTCTCTATTCTCTGGCTTCGGCTTTCCTGTCATTCTCTGACTAAATATTTGGCTCTATGTTACCTTGTTTTTGTTTTCTCTTGGAGGGAACAATTTGCAGGCTGCTGGCCTTTGGTTCCTTCACCCTTGCTTAAAAAGAAATACTCTCCCTTCCTTTTTACTGCTCTCCTCCTTCCTTTTTACTTCTCTACCCTCCTTCTTATACCTCCCCTTCTCTCCGTTCCTTCTATCCTCTCTCCCCTTCTCCCCCTTCCGTCTGATCCCTCTCCCCTTTCCTTCTCTCCCCCCTCCCCACTTTGCCTGCTCCCCCCGCCAGACACACCTGCTGCACCTGACATCACCTGGCCTTTAGGGAACACACCTCAGAGGAGTTATTACCAACTCCCTGACCTTAACCTGCCCTGCCACCCAGCTCCAACACACCCTGAGGTCATATTCTCATCGGCTTTGGAGGTTACCCTATTACCTATAACCTTGCTCCTGTACCTACCTACGTATCAAACTGCCTACTGTACCTACCTTCCTACCAACCTGCCTACTGTACCTGCCAAACCATTTAACTACTGTACTTACCTGCCCACTTGTCTCCTGAGCCTACCTATCCACTTACCTACTTTACCTACCTACCTACCTACTCAGTACTCACAGCCAACTCTCACTCCTTGGGGACTGTATCCTCGTGGACTTCAAGGCTGACAACTCCTATCTGTCCATCCTCCCTCCCTCTCTCTCTCTCTCTCCCTCTCTCTCTCACTTTTCATTTTCTCCCGTCCCTCCCTTTTTCCTTTCTTATTTCTCACCCTCTCGCTATCCACGTCCATTCTCTGTACTCCTTCTCCCTCTTTTTTTACCTCCACCCCCCCCTCTCTCTCTCTCCCCCTTCCTTCCCTCGCCCTAGCACCTCCCTAAGACCCCCTCGCCCTGTCTCACTAACCCGATCAACCCGGACCTCACGAAACGCTAAACTCATCATCGGCTTAGCTATACTACGGAGGCAATTACCCCTAATGAACAAAAAAGACTCAGGTGGTGATTAATCAACTGCATGCGCCGCTTTTTGCCCCGGGTCTTTTGTAGTCATCGTGATTGTCTTCATTTGGGAGTTACTGCTGGTTGGGGGAGGGGGGGGGGAAGAGCTGGATATGCGCGTCTGGTTTTGGAATGTGATCTTGCGCGGAAATGAAGGTGATGCAAACTTTCATTACTATTTACAGCGTTAATATATACATTCAATAATACGCACGTTCATCACTTTATTATATGCCCAGTTGTACCTTACACTGCACTGGTTTTTCCTTTAAGTAAATACAGAATACTTACGATATGAGTTTGAAGGTCCCCTAGACACGATATGAGTATGAAGGTGTCCTAGATGCGATATGAGTATGAAGGTCCCCTAGATATGATATGAGTATGGAGGTCCCCTGGATACGATATGAGTATGGAGGTCCCCTAGTTACGATATTAGTATGGAGGTCCCTTAGGATAACACTTGACTAAAATCGCTTGAATCCCTCCCCCCATCCCACGCCCCTAGCCCCTCGGAGTCCCCAGAGGAGTAATTAGCGACTGGTTGTTATCGTTTACCGTCATTAGGAACAGATAACGCCATCCGATTTTGTTCAGGTCAGCCACACCCACGGCGGCCATGGGGTTAATTACAATGGCAATTAACAGGTATTTTTGCATCATTGAAACTGGGATCTGATTTACTCAGATTAAGCTTATTTAGGGGGATTAAGCTTACCCTTTAAACAAAGAGAGAGAGAGAGAGGGAGAGAGAGAAAGAGAAGGGGAGAATCGGAGGCTGGTAATTGCTTAATGGGTGACATTTCCGTAAGATCAATCGGTAATTATGTCTGCGATTGCCGGGACGATGCCAGGCGGAGGGGAGGCAGGAGAGAGACATAAAATACGAAGCAGGGATGGAGGAGGAAGAGGAGGAGGAGAACGAGGAAGAGAAAAAGGGATAGGAAGGGACAGAGAAAAAGGAAGTTGAAGAGAAGTAAACGTGTCTTAAAGATAGTGAATAGTAGTAGTGGTAAATAATAATAATAATAATAATAATATTAACAATAATAATAATAATAATAATAATAATGAAACTAGGAAAAAGAGGCGAGCTAAACAAACCATTTAAACAGCTGAGAAAAGAGAAAAAGGTTACGTCAGAAAAACTAAAAATAAAAAAGATTAACACAAGATAAAAGAGAAAACTAAGGACATCAAGGCAGGGATGAGAAGGAGTAAATAGGGTGATTAGAGAGGACGAGGAGGACAGAAGGAGAGTAATAGCGAAGGAGGGGGTCAGTGAAGACGGTAATAACGATCAGAGAGACGATGTGTACGAGAAACATGGGTACTGGGCCAAGGGACGTGAGAAAGAGGAATAGCTGGAGGGGGAGACAGAAGAGGAAAGGACAGAGAAGGGAAAGAGAGAAAAGAGGAGAAAAGGAAGAGAAGGGGAGACGATTTCAGAAAGGAAGAGATGGGGAAGAGAGAATATGTGAGGAATGGGATGCGAAGGAGAGAGGAGTAAGGAGAAAATGAAAGAGAAGGAGAGGAGAAGAGAAAACAGGATAGAAGGGGAGAGAGGAAAGGGAAGAGAAAGGAAGGAGAGAGGAGAGGAGAAAGGGAAGAGGATGAAAACGCAGAGGTGAAAAGGGGAGAGGAGGGAAATAACTGGAGAGGAGTACCAGACAGAAAACAATGGAATAGAGTGGAATGGCAAGAAAGGCGCGAGGGGACAAGAAGAGACGAGGAGGAAGGGGAAAAGAGATGAAAAGGGAAGAGAAGAAGCGGAGAGAGAATGAAAACGAAGAGAGGACAAGACGTGAGGAGAGAAGAAAAAGACGAACGGAATATAAAGAGGAGAGGAGAGGAGAAAAGGTAAGGGAAGTTAAAGGAAGAGATGAGAACACAGAGACATCAATGAATGAGAATGGGGCTAATACCAAACATTAAGGGGAAGGGAACGTGGACTGATTAGCCATATGTCGGGTTCTCTGGTAAAACTTACGTTATTTGCACTGTTTGTTCTGGTTCTTAAAATGATATCTTTAGGAGGGTTGTTATTCTTGTTCATTATTATTATTATTATTATTATTATTATAGATCAACTACTAACTACTACTACTACTACTACTACTCCCATTACAATCATCATCATCATTATACATTATTACCTATATTGTGGTCCATCATCAATATCCTAACGCAATATCGCACAATTTCCACGGTCCATGAAGAATCCAGACACAAAATTGCATTAAAAAAAAGGATACGCGAGCCTCGTTTTCAAAAGACATGCACATAAAATAGCCGAGAGAGAGAGAGAGAGAGAGAGAGAGAGAGAGAGAGAGAGAGAGAGAATCAGTAGTTTCTAGACAAATACACATATAAAATGCCACTTCATAAAATTCAGCAGTGTTGTGAAAAAATTCTTGAGTTCCAGAATAAAGCAATGCTATATGAACACACACACACACACACACACACACACACACACACACACACACACACACACACACACAAAAGTGAGGGGGAGCTTTGCGAGAAGAAAATCATTCAAAATGCTACTTTCAATATCCGAAAAAAAAAAAAAAAAAAAAAAAATCGGATTTTACGAGTTATGGAAAAAATTTAATTTCCAGTAATTCAGTAACTTTGTGGAGGGAAAACAGATAAAAGATATTTTTAATGTCTTAGTTGTTTTCTAGAACATGAAGGTAAATTAACAGCCTAGGTTATTATGAAAAACATTCATATAAAGAGGCAACAAGAGAATAAACATTTAAGTGCTGTCGGAAATAAAAAAAATTTATATCTTCATTCTAGAGGTCTGCTTTCCTCTCCACAAGCAGAAGGTTAAAGCCTGATTTATCGACAGAGAAAGAAAGAAAAAAAAAAGGAGATTATCAAGAGAAACGGGAAGATAAATAGCAACACGAAGTGACAGGAAAATCTATATTGTAAGAAGCAATCTTTAATAATAACGTCTTGTTTAGAAGGTCCTCTTCGTTCCCACAGGTATCAGAGAATAACAGAATTTCTACGCGATTATTAAGAGGTAAGCATAATAACAACCTGCTATGCTTAGATGGTAATTTTCCTTTCCACGGCTAAATGGTAATAACGTAACTGCGAGAGACAGTTCTGAGAGGCAAGTAGCATAAAATACATGTTTAGAGTGTTGCTTTACTTTCCACGACCGAAAGTTAATGGTCTCTTCCATCAAGAGAAACATCCATATACTTGTAATACGAACCGATAAACAAGAAAAAGTAGAATGTCTTGCAGTATTTAGAAGACCACGTTCCTTTCCACAGCTACAAGGCGATAATCAGTCAAAAGAAAGATTAATATAGCTTTTTGAAAGGCTAATTTTGTTTCCATAACTAGAAGGAAATTCAGAACCAGAGAAAACACAGCTACAAAACAAAGCGACAAGAAGCAATACACATCTGGCACTGGACCATTTCAAAAACTCGGCTCCAATCAACATTTTTCCTCCCGTGTCAAATTAAAAGTGGCCTGGTATATAAAAAACGTAACTCACAGTCACACACGCGTTTCCAGAAAATAAAACTGATTTATTATATTCATTCGCCGGAGCGTGCATGGGGAAAATATCACTGTGAAAATGATATGCCAGACCAGAATGCCGCACTTGACGTTCATAGTGAGAAAAATTATGGTTGTGTGTGTGTGTGTGTGTGTGTGTGTGTGTGTGTGTGTGTGTGTGTGTGTGTGTGTGTGTGTGTGTGTGTGTGTGTGTGTGTGTGTGTGTGTGTGTGTGTGTGTGTGTTTTCACGTTCATCAAAGGCGTGAGTGATGTGTCAATGTAAGTATTTATCGCTCATTTCACTGGGTAATCTGGTAGTAGTTTTTCTTTCTTTTCAATCATCATCATCATCATCATCATCATCACCATCATATTTCAAGCTTTAACTGTGATATCCTTAAAAATTCCTCTGAAATTCTGTACTAAGGTCGTAATATTACTGAAAGGCGTTATTATGATGAATTAATGGGCTCTTATGAAGGGCGGTGAAAGCTCTTTACACTGGTTCGGATTCAACATATTCTCTGCACCAGACGAGATTTAATCCTTTCGCTACGACTACACTTTTTTTTTTTTTAATTATTATTTTAACCACGATTTTTTAAAACCTAACAGAGCTTTCGTAATGAAGTCCTTTCAGAATGGTTACGTCTTTTTTCTCATCTACTGTACATTTGCTTCTTTTAGGCGATTTAATGCAACATAATAACGCCTCTCCTATTGAAGTGATGAAACATGAGTCTTTGCGAATCAGTTTACTGAATAAATCACCCACACAAGCGAACGGTAAAAAATAACTACCGCACGGTGAACGGAAATATGAACGATTAGTTAACCAGATTTTGCAATGTTAGGAGAGCATCCTTCAGGTACAGTAAAATAAAAATGTGCTGTAACGCCACTCCCTCTTTACCATCTGAAATACAGAACAACAGGCTCTCAAATACTGTCCTGTAAGCCATGTACTGGAGTAATGGTGCCAGTTTCAGTCACCTTGGTCGACAGCAGGCCAGTAGGGGTGTCAATTCCTGAGCTCAAAATAACACGTGTCAGTCTGAACCACTCTGATCCGGGAAAATAGTGTCTCATTCAACCATCTTGCCCTTCGAGAATTTCATAATTTGTCGACGGAAAACTATTATCTACGTATAGTCAGACGCCTTCATCCCGTAAGAGAGAATCCACAAGCGAGTCACTTTTACGAGTATGTCACCCTGTCCTCTGCCATCACGATGCCCATTCTAAATCACACCCTCTCATAAACATCCACCCTATCATCTCATTTATTATACACCGATATTATCTGTCCACAACTGTACATATAATAATACTGTATTCGTGCTTGTACATCGGGCCGTATCGTAATGCAATGTACAATGCCATGCCGTGGGTTCTAACGTTACTATTACATTTTAAAAAAGCTATCAATTTCACTAAAAGCATAACGATCGCCAGCCACCGAATCCTGCTGATGTTTGCCCAGTTTTCATGTAATTTTATCCCTCTAACTGTGAAATAGGGATTACGTTACTGAAATTTTATTCGGGTTAATGTACGACGATTTTATTCGAAGAGGAGAGGGTCACCGCAGCTAAAACGTTCCATGGTATCTCGATTTACGTTTTGGCCATGAAGTATAAAATTAGCTTTGTGTTCAAGGTAACAGCTAGGGATTTTATGGACATCATCATCATCATCACCATCATCATCATCATCATCATCAGCAGCAGCAGCAGCAGCAGCAGCAGCACTCCTCAAGAAATATACTTTATACAGTATTTCCGTCCCACATTCTTTTTTCATCCTTCCACCGTTTGTTCTTTTCGCAAAATCATCTCTTTCTCCCTGGTTATTGAGTTATTCGACTAAGACACTCTTCTTTTTCTGTACCTTCTCCTCCTCCTCCTCCTCCTCCTCCTCCTCCCTCTCTCTCTCTCTCTCTCTCTCTCTCTCTCTCTGTCTAGATAATTGCCCTAATATTTTCCAACTGCCACCCTACACTACATTATTCGTCCTTTTTATACACAAATTTCTCTCTCTCTTCCCCCATGCTATTTCTCTCATTCATGCACTCTTCCTTTTCCTCTTGTTTCTTCCTCGTCCTCCTCTTTTTCTCTGTATATACAGTACATAACTATTACAATACATTACAACATTCTGCCTGTCGCCCTATAACTTTTTTCTTTCATGACTCTCTCTCTTTCTTCCTCCTCCTGTTCCTCCTCCAACCACCGGACACAAAGACCTCCAGAGACCTCCCCCTCCCCCAAGTCACTCTCCAATTTCTCCCACGTCCTCCTTCCATTCTCTTCTTCCTTCTTTCCTTTTTTTCTTCCCCTACCTTATTCCCCTCCTTTCTTCCTGCAGCGTCTCTCCTCCTCCTCCTCCTTCTCCTCTTCCTGCTGTCTTCCCACATCCTCATTCTTTATCCTTATCCCACTCGTGTATTTTCATTTCCTTGCTATCCTCCTCCATCCCACAACTATTCCTCTCTCTCTCTCTCTCTCTCTCTCTCTCTCTCTCTTACTGACCTACTCTCCTGCTTCCCTACTCTCACGTACTCCATTTTCTCCTTCACCTTTCCTTTACTTCTTATTTTCATACTAATCTTCCAGTGTCTTCTATTACTCCATTCTCTCTCTCTCTCTCTCTCTCTCTCTCTCTCTCTCTCTCTCTCTTCTGCTGACCTCCTTTCCTGCTTCCCTACTCGCATGTACTCCATTTTACCCCTCAACTTTCCTTTACTTCTTATTTTCACACTAATCATCCGGTGTCTTTCTTCTATTACTCCATTCTCTCTCTCTCTCTCTCTCTCTCTCTCTCTCTCTCTCTCTCTCTCTCTTTCAACCTCCGGACACAGAGGGCTCCAGAGACCCATCCCTGAGTCACTCCTCGGAATAGCTTTTCTCTGATGGCCTAATATTACCCTCCTAAGTAGCTAATCTGTTTCTCGGAGGGTTTAATGTGCGCGTCTCGGCTACATACCCGTCCCCACTTCTCGCCTGCCCCTCTCTCTCTCTCTCTCTCTCATATTTTCCTCTATTTCCTTTAGCCCTTGCTTTCCCATTTATTTATATCTACCTCTCCTTTTCTTTTTCCTCCTAGTTCATGAGTTCTTCTTTTTAACAATTTTCTTTCATTTATACTTGTTACCTCCAGACGATATTTTCTGCTCATGAGAGGCCCTCGTAGAGAAGTGGTTAATTCTGTCTCTGTTTATTTTTCGTCCCCACCTTTTGCCTCTTTTTATTCTCTCTCTCCTTCCCCCACGTCTCTTCTTTGTGCTCTTATCCCATTTCATCTTCTTGTGTCGCTCCCTCACCCACTTTTGTCTCAACTTCTTGACTTTTAGCATCTTTACACTCCTCTCTCTCTCTCTCTCTCCTTGCTTTTTCTTCCTCCTCTCCCTCCTTTCCTCCTCCTCCTCCGTCATCTGGTGGACTATTAATTCTGCGTGTCTCCCTTCCTCATTTTCGTCCATCGTCTCGTCATTTCCTCCTCATCTCTTTAATTACACTCTCTTTTCATGTGATTCTTGCACATTGACTCCTCTTCCTCTTGACCACATAATTCTCTCTTTCGTTCTTATTTCTCTTATTCCTCTTATTTCTTTCGTTTTTCTCTCATCCATATCTTTGCTTGAAATCCCTCTCCTCCACCTCCTCCCCATCCTCTTCCTCTTCTTCCTCCTTCCACTCTGCATTCCATCTCTCTTATCTCTCCCTCGTTTCTTTCCTTCGCTCCCCTCCATCTGTTTCTCTTCCTCTTCCTCCTCAGCCTTCCCCCCTCGTTCTTTCCCTCCCCCCTCTTTCGTCTCAAACTCTTATCTCCCCCGTTTCTTTCCTTCCCCCCCTCTCTCACTCTCCTTAATGACCGTTCCTTCTCTTTTCTTCTTCCTCTTAATCCTACTCCTCCTCCTCCTCTTCCTCCTTCTTCTTCTTCATCTGCTCTATCATTTTCTTCTACTTTTATTTCTTCTTCCATTTTCTTTTTGTAACTCAGCTCCATTTATCTTACTTTCCTTCCTATATTTTTCCCTTTTTTCCCCTTTCATCTCCTCCTGAACAACATTTCTCTCCTTTTTCCTGCTCTGATGCCTTCCCTTTCGTCTTTATCTTTTACTGACATTTACTTTCAAATCTCCGTCCCTCCTCTTCACCTCTCCCTTAACGACCCTTCCCTCTCTTTTCTTCCTCTTCCTCTCCTTCCTACCTTTGACTTTCCTTTGATCTTTCCCATTTTACTTCTTTTTCGTGTGTACCTTTTCCTTCAGTTCCGTTCACTATCATCAACCATCTCTGTCCCCTTCGGTCATTCTCTCTCTCTCTCTCTCTCTCTCTCTCCTATTCCTGTCCGCTCCTTCATCCCCATTTTCCTTCCTTCCTTCTCTTCCGTTTCCATATTTCTTTAGTTTTCTTTCCCCTTCCGTTTTTCATTCTTCTCTTCTATTTTCCCTCGGCTTTTCCTAGACCACTCAGGCCCATTTTCTCCCTCTTTCATCTTTTCCTTCTTCGTCTTCCCCTTCATATATTTCATCCTCCTCCTCCTCCCCCTCCCTTCTCCCTCTTTTTCCTCCAACTCCTCTTCCTCCTCCTTCTCCCCTCCTTCCCCCTCCCCCTCCTCTTCCTTTTGCTCTTGCTCTTGCTCTTCCTCTTTCTCCTCCTCTTACCCTTTCTCTTCTTTTTCCTCTTCCTTATTCCCTTCCCCAACCCCTTTTACTTCTACTTCCTCCTCCTCCTCCTCCTCCCCTCCTCCTCCTCCTCCTCCTCCTCCTCCTCCTCCTACTCCTCCTCCTCCCCCTCCTCCTCCATCCTTGAGAAACTAGGTATTCGGGAGCGATGTAGGGACGTGCAGGGAAACTTTTTATCGCTGTGATCTCCCCGTATTGGACATAGTTTAAGGGGATTGTCACATGCCACTCACTATATCAGATGGAATAATATATCTTAGAGCTATTTTTTCATCATAAATAATAATGTCCTTAAAATAACTGTAGCAATAATAACACGGCTCCTCCTTACCAAAATATGTAACACTGAATGCAACCCACTCCAAACAGGATAAATAAAACCTACATACTAAAACGAGACATGCTAAATGGAACCGGAACGCGAGCACTTAGCACATAACATATCCCGTACGAAGTGGGAATCATAAACATAAAACGTGTATATACTGCTACTACCCCACCCTCTTCCCGCCCCCTGCCCCTACCCCCTTCCCTTCCCTTTCTTTCGCTGCCCCTTCCCATTCTCCTTTCCCTTCCCCTTCTTCTTTCCCTGCCCCATCTCCTTTACCTTCCCCTTCCCCTAACCCTTCCTTCCCCTTCTCAAAGTAACTTCACTGCTCATACATTGGTCTGGCCTTCCCTTCACTGCCCTGAACAGATCACTCCTTCCCTGACTAGCCCTGTCGTGTCATGCCGTGCCCTTCCCTTCTCTGCCCTGCCGACCCTCCTCCCTCCAACCGTACCCAACCCTACCATCCCCTTCCTTGCCCTAACCTCGTCCTCCCCTGCCATACCCTACGCCCTCCTCCTATCTGCTGTATCTTAATTTTACCTAGCATTCCCTCCCCTGCCATTTACCTTCCTTTAATATTCCCATCCTGCCCTACCACCCTCTTTCTTAGCCTTTCTCTGCCCTTCCTTACTCCTGGACCTTCCCTGCCACATCCTAATATACCCTTTCCTCCGGTGTCTTCTCTCCTCTACTTTCCCCCACCATCCTTATTTGTCCCCTAACCCACTCTCCCTACCCTTCCCATCCCAAACCTTGCTCTTCCCCATCCCTTTCCCCTGCCGCCGTGTGACTGTCGGTAATGAGGGCTCGAGTAAGACCTCAGCCAGCCCATTTGAGGCGCCCTGGGACACTTTATCACGCGGGAGAGGAGGGGGAAGGAGGGGAAGGAGAGGAAGGAGGGGATGAAGGAGGAACGTAGGGTTGTTTATGGTGGAGAAGAGAGAGGGGAAAAGGAGTGATGAGGAAATGGGATAGGAGAAGAAACAGACACAGAGACAGAATTTACTCATGCAGAGGACGTAGGAGCTGCGTGGGAGGGGGGCAGGAGGAACGTATAGTGTTACATGAGAGAAGACAAGACAGGAGAAGAAAGGAGAAGATAGAAGAAACAGAGGACAGGGGAGGAGAAGAAAGGAGAAGAGAGAAGAAACAGAGGACAGGGGAGGAGAAGAAAGGAGAAGACAGAAGAAACAGAAGACAGGAGAGGAGAGGAAAGGAGAAGAGAGAAGAAGCGTACTGTCATAGACGCAAAAATCTATCACAGGGGATATAACAGCAGTGCAGGATGATACATAATAAGAGAAGGGAAAGAGAGGTGAATATGAGAGACAGGAGAAGGAGAGAGAGGGACAGAGGATGGAACAGGTCATTATGGAGAAGGTCGGTGGAGGTGGCCCGGTTGAGGAGGGAAGACGTTGGTGGTTATTTAACATGTATATAAAGATGAAGGGAAGGGAAGATATAGGAAGTGATTAGAAAATATGAGAGAGAGAGAGAGAGAGAGAGAGAGAGAGAGAGAGAGAGAAACCTCAACTTCAAAGCAATAATAAAAAAGTGCAATAAAACTGTCTGAAAGTGGAGCAAATTAATGTAATTCCAACGCCATTAAATTTCAGATATGAATATTTGAGGAAGTGTGGCCTCAACCTATCACTTTTTTTTTTTTTTTTAACTTTTTTAACCCTAGTTTCCTCCAAATAAATTTCTGTGGTTTTAAAGCCCAACGCAAACCTTACTTAATTTCTCACGATTTATGTTTGGTATATTTCTGGAGGTCGTCTGATGGGGAGGAGGTGGACGCAAGGGTGGTTAGGAAGTATGTTCTTTCTTTTTATCAACATCTGGGTTGTAAACGTCCAATAGTGCACTAACATTGATCCCAGACTGTCTGTTCATGTAGGGGGAATTTGATGACAGACAGACAGACACCAACAACAGACATTCCGAAACTCCTCGCATGGCGTAGGAAAGATGAACCTGCAAAAATGATATCTCTTCGTTCGCAGGACTCACAAAGGAAGAGATAATCGCTGTGAGACGTTATGACCTCTAAGCCCAGGTAACGTTTTACTAAAGGTGACCAAACTCGTCTGACCTTCGCTAAGATACCATAATACTGACGCTGCATCGTATCAGCAAAAATGCGTTCTGAGTGTCCTTCTTTTTAACAAGTGGGTGCTTATACTGGCTAAGGAGAGTTCAATATGATTTGGTTAAGATGTTACTTGCGTAACAGCACTACATTAAAGAAATTACAATTGTGTAGATAAGGAGTCCAGAGCGTACAGGACACGGCGGTACTTGGCTTGAAGGACTACTGAGGTTGTTTCAATCCTTCACTGCACGAGGAAGTCTTACCGTTGCTGAATAAAACCGTCCGGTGTTAGCTAGATCGAAATAAAAACACTGCACCACGTACTTCCGTTTACCTGGGCTATTCTCATTTGCTTTGTTCCTGTTGGTATTTACTCAGTTCCGGTTTATCTGAGGCTCCAGCAGCGTATTAGGCCGGGATATATTGGCGTGGGGGAAACTTTTTGGTCTGTGTGCCATTAGCCTCCGCCTCCACGTACACACACTAGCATTATCGAGTGGTGTGTGTAGCCAGAAGCATTTATTGTCCTAATTGCCATTTGGCCCAAGAGTTATGATTCACAAATTTACATACAATTAAGAGGGAAACATCTGCAAAATAATTAAGCTTCCCCAGTCGTTACTAATATGTTAATTTTAATTATATAGGTTATTCGCCGCTTAATCGTAACGTCCCTATTTCTACCTGATCTTTACAGCTTAACTCAGATTCAGGTTTTGCGTGTATTACTGAATTCAATATCCGATTTAAAAACAACAGTATCAGAATGTTGTAAGTTAAAACAGTAGCGGTGTCAGTAAAAATCTTACTATATTGGGTAAGATAATAACCAAACTCTGACAAAGTGCGTGAAACCAATCTACGAAAGAAAAAAGGTAGTTGGTTTGGCTTGTGAGATGGAGCCAAGATTCCAAGGCGTAAAGGATGTGTGAATGGCTCCGCAACATGGCCCATTTCACTAGCCATGGTGTTTATACTTCTCCCACAATAAGTACTTCCCCTTTCCTTGTTTCTAGATCCTTCCTCACTCCATCTATCGGTGTGGAAAATTATTAGAATGATGATGATGATGATGATGGTTATGTATATCTTCCTGAACGCATCTAACCATTTAACCATTTGACTATTTATGCCCATATTAATTAATGCGGTGGTATACTGAATGATTCACAAACACTAAAACACGTCACCCTCGTATCTGCAACTGTGCAAGAGTATTTATACGAATATATATACAGGTTGTCTCAAATGTTCGTTTCCACGTCTAACAAAGAAAAATATATGAGAAATGGCTGGTGTTGGCTGGTAAAATCCAGTCATTTGACACAATCACCTCCAACGAGTGCCAGTGGATTGCTATAAGACCCAGCCCGACACGCTGGCATTTTTCAGGCTATGAACAAGCAAGTCAAGAGTAAGATAACTACCAACAAAATTTCATGCACATCGCCAATGACAATTAAAAAGGATGGAAGATGAACATGGAAACCAATATTACATATATTTTTTTCTTAAGGCGATTGGTCAACTCCTTCTCTGTGTTACAAGCTCTTTTGACACGGAAGGGATCAGTCTTTTCACTGAGGGCCACCGAGAGCCACCTAACCTAACCTAGCCTAACCTAACCTTGCCATTCCAGTGGCCTTCGGTGTCTCTCGGTGGCCCTCGTTGAAAAGACTTACCGCACATGACAGCTAACACATAACTGGTATTTACACCTCTGATTCGTATTCTGGAGGAAATGACAGCTCTGGTCTACATATTTTTCCCTTTTCTTATGACAGTGGAAGGCGAGTTTATGACGATGATAATTTAATACTGGTATCGACAACACAACAGGCATGAAGTGTGTGACGTACTCTGCTGCGTATAGTACGACTACAGGTTTGGGGGACTGGTCTATGAAATATAAGAGTGGAATACATAATAATAATAACAATAATAATAATAATAATAATAATAATAATAATAATAATAATAACAATAATAATAACGTCACTAAGTATACCTTAAACCTCATACTTACTCCATGATTAGGCCTAAGCACGTTACGGTTGGACTGAAATATTATCACACACACACACACACACACACACACACACACACACACACACACACGATCTCTTCAAAATCTCACCTCGTTTCCAGGAACTTGGGAGAAAAGCGAGCAAACTAGGGAAATCTCCAACTCCTCACACATCTAGTTCCTACAAAGTCTCATCCCCCTCCCACATCCTGCACATACATCCCCGTTGAGTGACGGTGTGTGTGTGTGTGTGTGTGTGTGTGTGTGTGTGTGTGTGTGTGTGTGTGTGTGTGTGTGTGTGTGTGTGTGTGTGTGTGTGTGTGTGTGTGTGTGTGCTAAGTTATATGTGCGTGTGTGTGTGCCCGCTTGAGGTGGACCACACAAACACATCAGTTTATAAGCGGCGAGATATGAGCGGCTCCAAACGGAAAGTTAGGGTTTGATCCGGCACGATAGCCTTTCATTCGTCTCCCACCAGCCCGCCCCGACCACCAGCCAAGCCAGGAGCAGAGTTTATTGGGTGTGGGTTGGGGAGGGGGGCGTGAGAGGATGGGTGGAGGGGGCGCTGGGGATGTAGGTGGGAGAGATGGGTTAGGGGAGGGGAGGGGACGTGAGGGAATACGTGCATCCACAGTGGCGAGAAAGTATGCCAAAGTTTTGTTTTTCTTTATCCCGGGCTCATAAAAATTCCTCTCGCTAAAAAAACAAAAAGGCTTGATGTTAGATTAAATAAAACACCAGGGTTTGTACAGCACTGAGATAACTCCTGTGCGATGATGTAATATATATGCTCGTATTATACTCTTGCTGCCAACATACGATTGTTTCTCAACTTGGAAAATACCTCTAGTACTGAAGTACATTATCAAGACTGACATAATACTTCCTGTTAGAAAAGTATCTCCTAAGTTGTTTATAACAATCTATATATATATATATATATATATATATATATATATATATATATATATATATATATATATATATATATATATATATATACTGTATATATATTTTGTACTTTAACGGAATTCGGCCACTTTCACAACTAAGTAAGTCGTGGTTGCACAGAATTCGATAAACCTAAATTATATGGTACGAACGGGTCCTTGGTTGCTAGTCAAATTTGCCCTCCAAGCTGACTAACCCTGGCCAACAACTAAGTTAAAGAGGACCTACGTATTTTTGTCAGATGAGAAAATACGCAATATAAAAAATAGAAACAATAAAGCAGAAAAATAAAGTAACCGGACTGACGAGGTTAACTGGCCATCCTGGAGCGAATTCACTGCTTTACCATCCTTATTATGGCTGGATATTGGAGGACGTGAATTAAGAATGGATTTTGCTTCTACAGTCTCCCCGGCAATATCGGATACCCGTAATT
Source organism: Coenobita brevimanus (assembly GCF_032717465.1). Lineage (NCBI taxonomy): Eukaryota > Metazoa > Arthropoda > Malacostraca > Decapoda > Coenobitidae > Coenobita > Coenobita brevimanus. Next base: position 15,230,573 of record NC_137019.1, read on the forward strand.
AAATTTAAATATTAATTGCTTGTTCCCAATAAACCCTGGCAGGCAGTCAAGTATATGTATTTCTCTCTCCAACAAGTTATTGACTTTCTCCGATACGATTGCGCTTATTTAATTAATCTTACTCTTGTTACTTCCGGGAGATTTCGTTCCAACTGGCAGCGTTTGATACATCCTTATTAACCTCTTCAGTATTTGAGAGATCTGTAAGTCGTCTGGATAGGTAGAATACAACAGTAGGAGATGTCACAGGATTAAAAGGGTAAATTGGCTACCGTTCAAGAACTTTCCCTCACCACAAAACAATGTACATTACCCCCCCACCCCACCCAAGTTTCACGATTAGACGCAGGCCCCAGTTTTCGTTACGTATCTTTAAACCCTGAGACTTTTTTCTCTAATTTCTGAGTTATCTAGATTCCACAGCACGTCCGTCCAGTCAAACACAGCACTGCCATAAGTGCTAGAGCGCGTTAACTCTAGTCTGACAAAAATCTCACATAATTTTTAGCTCGGTTATGAGCGAAGCGTATATATTTAGACTGTACCACTTTTTAAAGTACTCCTTTTACCCTAACGTGGCCAAGATTTTGATCCTGTTGCAACGGATCTCAGGTAGGTCAGTGGCAGAAAAAGACAGGAGTACGGCCTTATATCCTTTTCCATAGCACTCCTTCGTGACAGTCATCATATTCTAGTGTTTGTCTCTCATAATTCAGCGTTCTAGGTGGAAAGAAGGCAATTTTAGGACAAGTTAAAGTAAAACGGGCATACTAATGAAGAAGATTATGTTTAACACATATCAAAGGCTCAACAGAATCACGACAAATTTAAGAAGTTGTGAAAAAGACTCAGTTCCGTCAGATGAAAACAAACAGACTATGCACACATGAAGCCTGCCTGTCAACACGAAAGTGAGGGCGACTGCACATCCTCTAATCATCTAAATAACTCCCGTCTGTCACCGTCGACGTACCAGTTACACCAGCCGTATCCTGGGTATTTATTGGTGTTGTGTGTGAACCTGGTGCACTGCGGATATCCGGCCATTTCACCCGGACACTCACACCACGCAGAGATCCTTTATCGAGGTTAGTCTGAAGGATGGTGGATGTGGTGCGAGTGAGGAGCTGAGGTTTGTTGTGGCGTGAAGGGTGGCGCTACGATGGAAACACAATGGGGTGGTTGCGAATGAGGTGTATGTGGTGACCGTGGTGAAGTGTGAGGTGTATGTGGTGGCTGTGGTGAAGTGTGAGGTGTAAGAGGTAACTGTGGTGAAGCGTGAGGTGTATGTGGTGGCTGTAGTGCAGTGTGAGGTGTAACATCAGTGTGAGGGTAAAATGGAGTTGTAGGTAGGTGCGTGATGAGTGTGTTGTGGTGGGAGAGGTGGGAGAATATAATAAACGCCAAAATATAATAAAATGAAGTCATCAGCCTGAATGGAATAATCAGAATCACCAGACACATATTTCGTTTTTACTGACTGCATATCTTGAACTATTCTTTGAGTTTCCTTCTTGTGCCACCTGACTTTTAAAATTTTTCCTCTGAGTCTCGTCTATAATTTTTTTTTTTATATTGTCCTTGCAGTCCCCCCTCCCTTTTCTCTCTAATTCTTTTTAATAATTTTTTATCTGTCTACACTTTGTCCTCAATTTTTTTTTCTATACTTTTCTTACTTTGTCTAGAAAATGTCCTTACCCGGTACTTTTTTTCATTTTTCTTACTCCGTGTACTCCGTCTTCATTTTTCCTTTATATATAATTCTTGCAACCTACTATCTTTTTTTCTCTTTTTCACACAACTTCCTCCCCTTCCAAGTCCAGGATGATCTCAAGACAAAGGGACTGTTTCCTGTGCATCTTAATACAGGCGAAGGTAGAGCAGCACGTGGAAGGAAAGAAAAAAACACAAAAACTGTCTCACCTGCCAAGTCTTGACACTCGTCCAGTAAAAAAAGGAAGAAAAAAAATTGGTACACGGAGAAGCGAAGTTAATCTAAAGTTGGGTGCTGGACAAGAGCGAGAGAGGAAAAGTTGAGAGAGAGAGAGAGAGAGAGAGAGAGAGAGAGAGAAACTGTGTGTGTGTGTGTGTGTGTGTGTGTGTGTGTGTGTGTGTGTGTGTGTGTGTGTGTGTGTGTGTGTGTGTGTGTGTGTGTGTGTGTGTGTGTGTGTGTGTGTGTGTGTGTGTGTGTGTGTGTGTGTGTGTGTGTGTGTGTGTGTGTGTGTGTGTGTGTGTGTGTGTGTGTGTGTGTGTGTGTGTGTGTGTGTGTGTGTGTGTGTGTGTGTGTGTGTGTGTGTGTGTGTGTGTGTGTGTGTGTGTGTGTGTGTGTGTGTGTGTGTGTGTGTGTGTGTGTGTGTGTGTGTGTGTGTGTGTGTGTGTGTGTGTGTGTGTGTGTGTGTGTGTGTGTGTGTGTGTGTGTGTGTGTGTGTGTGTGTGTGTGTGTGTGTGTGTGTGTGTGTGTGTGTGTGTGTGTGTGTGTGTGTGTGTGTGTGTGTGTGTGTGTGTGTGTGTGTGTGTGTGTGTGTGTGTGTGTGTGTGTGTGTGTGTGTGTGTGTGTGTGTGTGTGTGTGTAGCGGAGGGTCCAAGGTAATTATACAAGTGTCAGGACCCGAGCCCTCACACGCTGACAACTGCCGGCACAGAAAGATAAAACTATAACTACCTCCCTAAAAATTAAATCCGTACATTGAGGAAGTCTTAGAGATAAAATGTGCAAAAAAGAAAAGATAAAGAACTACAAGAAAAGAGATAGACGGAAAGGTAGAGAGAGTACATGGGTGGACGGACGGATGAAGTGGCCAAGAGCTGAGGAGGAAAACAGAGTGGTAGAGAGGGAGAGTGTGAGGGTGGAGGTTAGGTTGTACGGGGTTCCAAGATAAATATACTACTGTCAGGACCCGAGGCTCTTACAAAATGATAACTGCCGGCACTAGAAAAAAAACTACGATCAAGAATATATGTGTAAATGATCTGGAGCATAGCAACTACAGATCGGTATATTTAAGGTTAAGTGACCAACCAATTACCTTTCATAGCCTTACATGACATAAACCTCCAGTCACTTCTTGGTGATCGAAGTCAATTGCATACCAAGGCCCAACTTCATCTAGAACTTACAACCAAACTAAGTACTCGTATGCACAAGTGACTACAGATTAACGAATATATGCATGAACTGTAGCGGCCGGCTTGCTCACTCTTGACAGGCAGCTCCACTATACATGTTCAAGCCCTGACTGACGGATCCTGAAGGTCATGTGATCGCATGACTGAGGGATAAGACTTTATTTTTTCACTATACGGGTGACTCTCCTCAATTCTGTGCCACGTGTACGCGTATAAGTGTAATTAAGTAGCTTGTGCGGACGTAGCTATTAATGGCGCAGATAATTACAAACAGATAATTATATATTAATCAACTGTCATATGAAATGGTTATGATGATGATGATAAAAATAAAATCATAATAGCTAGCAAAATAAATAAATCAGTCTAATTACGATAAAAAATATTAATGCCATGGATGTCAACACAAAATTCGTATATTGTCAATGTCATTATAGCCAACAACAGCAACAACAACAACAATAACCATAACAACCAACATCACCAAAATTACTGCATTTTATAGCCTAACAAAATCATCTACTTTGAAGAAGAGGTGGGTGGAATAGAAAGACAAGGGGAGAGGAGGGGTTAGGGAAGGAGGAGGAGGAGGAGGAGGAAAAAGGGTGGAGAAGGGGGACGGGAAAGTTGGAGAGGGGAAGGAAGGGGGACGAGGAGGAGTGGAGGGGGCACTTCAATTTAAAAAAAAAAAAAAAAGGAAAAATAACTTCACTTCCCAAAAATGTTTATAAGTAATCTAATCATCGCTATCGGCAACGCTTTACGAGCTTGTCCTCACGATAACTTTTTAAGGCAACACCGTCAAAGTTCCTCCACGGGCCTGAGTTTTATATCGCGGCGCGTAAAGATAAAGTTTATGTCTCAAAAGTGGCCAACAATGATCTCTTTCAGGAGTCGCAGGGTAAGGAGTGGGATGGGGAGATGGGGTGTGTGGGTAGGGAGGTGGGTGGGTGCAGCATACGGGATGAGAGAGCTGGAGGGGGAGAGAATGTTGAGGAGAGAAAAAGAAGGGATACAGAAAGGCGATAGGGGGAGGGAAAGGTGAAGAGGTAGAGAAAAAAGGAAGGGTTATAAGAAAGAAAAGAGTGAGAAGTCAGGAAAGTCGAGGAGAGATGGGGTAGAAAGAAGGAGAGAGGAGGAGGGAAGGGTGAGCAGGGAGAGAAAAGGTAGAGGTACAGGGAGAAGAAAGAATGACAGAAAAATCAAGAGGGCTGAGGCTGAGAGTACGAGGTGGGGCAGACGGTATAGTCATCGTCTTCAGCATACGGGATGAGAGAGAGAAGGGATACAGAGGGGAAAGACATCGAGAGAAAGCGGGGATAAAAACAGAAAGGTAGGCAAGGAGAGAGAGAGAGAGAGAGAGAGAGAGAGAGAGAGAGAGAGAGAGAGAGAGAGAGAGAGACCGGAAGGACGAGTGGTTACGAAACTGAGGAAGTAAAAAGAAGAAAGAAAGCAAAAGTTATAGAAACAACTTAAACTTTCAAGGGAAACAGGGCCAGGAAGAAAACAAAGACCAAGATCAAGAAAAACATAAAACAAAAGCCACTTTCATCCCTGGAGAAAGAAAATATAAACTGGAAAGATAACAGAGTAAACAATAGCTCATATGAGGAACAGGAAGATAAATAAAATGAAATTTAACTCCTTCAGTTCGAGGTCAATAATAAACTGAATTCAATCATGTGGAAGTAAGAGACGACGACAGTATTAGCCGCATAAAGAAAAAAAAAAAGGAACTTCAAAGAGGCAGGATGGGAGAAAGCCAAGGAAGAAAAGACAAACAGGAAGAGTAAGAGAGAAGAAAAAAGGTCATGGAACCCTGTAACAAAAGAGAGAGAGAAAAAAAGGGGAGAAAAACACAGAAGCATGCGAACTAAAACAGCTGAAGCGCAAAATCCTTTCCAAACTTCAGGAAACCGATGATGAGTTACGGAGAGAGAGAGGAAGAGAGAGAGTGAGAAAAAGAGAAAAAGGGAAGCAGCAAGAATCAGAAACAGACAAAGAGAGGAAGTAAAAGACAGATACAGAAAGAGAAAAAAGACAGAGAAAGGAAGATAAAACTGTGAGGAGAAAACCAGAGGCAGACGAGACGTGGAAGCAAGAGGAAAATAGCTCAATGGCAAAATTTTCTCCAAACTGGTGCCGAGGTATGCCGAGCGCGCGCGCCAGCGAGAGAGAGAGAGAGAGAGAGAGAGAGAGAGAGAGAGAGAGAAACTACCGAATCTAAACCGTTCAAAGGCAAAATCTTCTCCAAACTGCTGCAAACCGATGATGTGTTAGAGTGGGAGGCCGCCAGAACACTTGACTACTCGTGATGTATGAGACACGGAGAAAGAAAGGGGACAAAATAGGGTGAGAAAGTAATGGGTGAAAATAAGGGAGAGAGAAAGGAATACCAAATAAGGGGAGGAAAAAGACTGACTAACTATACGAGACACAGCTGAAAGGAAACGGAGAGAAGAGTGAGAGGAAAAGAATAGGATAAAGATGCAGCCGATCAGTAACCTGCAAAAAATAGGTAAATAAAAACGAGGACGACACAGGAAGAGCGAGAGGCTGAGAATAGGGAAGAAAGAAATGAAACCAGTCAAAATACAACCCCCGAAAACACAAAACCCAACAAAAGCAAACAACAAAGGAGGAATAGCGAAAACCAAGCAACTAAGGCAAAACCGTTCAAGGGCAAAATCTTCTCCCAACTCCTGCGAACCGATGATGAGTTACAGAGTGGAGCCGCCAGAACACTCGGCTCACGGTGATGGATGAGACAAAAATTGATCCCGAGATCCGTGCGGCTGGGAGTGAGGTCGTACATCACCTGACTAGACGTGGAGAGCTATCTGGCTCCCTCAGTCCGCTCACAGACACAAACTTCGGAAGGTAGCCTCCTTCTCCCCTTGCCAGGTTATCGGTAAAGCCATCCTTTCCTTCCAGCTCGGGGTAAAGCTTTAAATAAAATAACCTGACTAACTTTGAGATGTAGGGCTCCAAGATTAGGAAATATTGAAGCCTTTACAGGGCAGATCGTCCTTAGATATACCGGAATAATTCTAAGTGTCGTGAGACATTTTATTCACGTAAAGCAAGCCCCTGCCCGATTAAGGGTTATAAAACTAATTTGATTAATCCTTTCCAGGACGTCACTCACGTTTTTTTTTTTCCAGGCCCATTTTTTTTTTCTAATTACATTCCTTCACAAAATACATAGCCTTCACCTTGACTGAAGTCTCATACCATTAAAACCAAAACTTTCTGCTCGAGGTCAAACTTTAGATAAATTGCTGGAGGACGACCTGGCCCTATCTTTCGACTCAGTAATAAAAACATCTGCTGGAGCAAAATGGTCGCTATGCCAGGCTTCTGGTTACAAGGAAAACTTAAAAAATAAAGCAAAGACGGAAGTGTGATTACAATCGCGAGACAAGGCAGAGTTATAACACAGTGTACGTGTATCACAGTGCAGATGCAACAAAGTTATTAGAATACAATGTGTGCACGGTTCCTTTCCCCGACTCCTCTCCCTCCGGCCAAACACGCTCCTCTTCTCTCCTACATCACGACTCACTCTCCACCCAACTGTAGTCAACTTCTGCTATATTTCTAGCCCAAGTCAAGTTTGCGAAATTCGCAACAAACAAAATGGAAAAATTCGCATCGAATCTAAAACTCCGGGAATTTTCATGGCGAGACACGGTCCGGTGTGCAAGTCTCAGTCACAGTCACGGAAAACTGCGCGGGTTTTGTGCCAATCCCGTGGAAAAGTAGGTAAGTTCCTCCAACTTTACTGGGCGAGTTCCCCGGACTCAGTGAACATGGAGTGTGTTTCCCCGGCAATATTGACTTCCACAGTTTTATCAATGGTTATGGCTGCTTTATTTTACACACTGAGTTGCCTCTACAGGAAAAGGCTCTGGAAAATGACACATTAAAACTTCTTTCGCTATTATTCGGAAATTCCATGTTGCTGCAAAGATAAATAACCTGAGAAGCCACAATATATGCAGAGAAATGGCATGCGCATGACGAAAAACTGCAAATCGTTAGTTAATGCCTGTGTAGCACCGTTGCTGTTTTGTCTAATTAAATAAGTGTAAGCATCTTACTGTTGTATCATTATTAATAAAAATGATAATTCCAATGCTCTGGGGTAAATACAGTAAATGAAATGCAGCAGCATTCTGTATATGGTATACCGTACCCGTACATGGTTATGACCAGATTACTCTCTAGAATATGTATCAGTACAATCGTGATATTTAATGAACGCTATGTTAAAATTGTTGTATTTATTAACTTCAAAAGCAGTTCACTCTGAATGTATTCGGGATGTATGGGACGCTTTTTTGCATCACAAGTCATGAGATTTACTCCCTCATGCACTGTGCAGTAAATAAAGGAACATGACGGGATATATGACATTTATGTGAACAGAGATTACAAGAAATAACCATCAGACTGTACGTTATACTGTATAGTTAACGTATGTCTGGATCTTCTCTTGATACAGTAACCGTTGCCCAGACTTACCAAACACGAATAAGGAACGGGTCTCTGTAGTAATAGGCATAAGTGATGCATTAGTATGCTTGAGTCAGTCCATATAATGACACCGGCAGAATCACTTGGGTGCTTCCATATACCGGTATAAACATATGAAAGGACATACTATCATTTTATTCACTTGAACTTGGCCTAGACTTTCATCGTTTTGTAGCTAGTGGCTGAATCGTTAGAGAGGCGGCCTGCAATCTTATTGGACCGAAGATCGAATCCCGGCTGGGGCAGGGAACAGTTTAAGAATTTGAATTTCAGAGTCGGACACATTATAAAAATAAGCTGATTGGCAGAAACAAGACACTGCTACGGTTCTATATCTTTAATACGGCACTTCTTAACTACCACCACAGTTTAGTGTTAACCTCTTGCTATTACTCAGCATTCAAGATGGAGAGATGGCAATTTGGGGTGAAACTAAACAAAGTATACCAGCAAACATTTTTATATATCCTCCACGGTTTGGACTTAGAACCCAAGACTCGTGGAGCATACAGATCGGAAGGCAAAAATGCTATCCCTGATCTACCGCGGCTCCGATCATAGAAAGCGTTACCTTAAATCCCATAACGCATTGATCTATTCACACTTCTCTTCGGAACCGCCCTGGAACGACCACAAATCAAAATGAAAATCCCCCCGTCCTCCCTTCTCCCACATCGATATGCAAACTTCTTTCAACGATGCCTTCTTTACCCCCCCCCCCTTCCCCCTCTCTTCGCGTCAGTGCCACATTTTTTTTTTTTTTTTTTTGTCCTGATGTCTACCTTTACCTCGCTCCGCCTACTCGTTCCTCCCAAAACCGATTCTTTTCTCATGCCATCATCGTCATCATCATCATCATCACTATAAACCTATCTCCTCTATCATCATCATCATTAAGAGCCTATCCTCCACCATTACCATCATCATCATCATCATCATTTCATTCTTAGTTATTTCCTTCTGTTACAAATAGGTAGGCAGGGTTATGCAACATGAATAAGAAAACATGAACTACTGTAATATGGTCCAGTGAAACGGAACATGCACACACACTTTTTCATCATTCAGATCTCAGAAACTACTTAAGCTCAACCCACAGGTTAAAATCTTCCCGCTTGGGTCTTTCTCTTCCCTAATTAACACCCACAAAGTATCTCTGTAAACTCCTTCTGTACGATTGCTTTTTTTTTTTTTTTTTTTCATTTTGCTACAACTGACGATTATTGTCTTGAGAAGTGTACTTGCCGCGGGAACTAGTGACAGTGGGAATTGCATCGTACTGCCCCTAAAAAGTTTACTAACCCTCGGAAGCTTAACTCCTAGATCTAGAATGTGTAGTCACTGACTCTAGAAGTACAGATGCTACACCTAAGAGGTTATGCTGCTGATGCTGGAAAGTGCTCATACCGGCTCTGGCAAGTGTATCGACCCTGGATGTGTACTTGTGCTGGTAAGTTCGGTGTCCCAGGGGACTGAAGTCGTTAGGGAAGTGAAGTGGCTAGGGAAGTGTAGCTACTGGTACTGGTAAGTGTAGTTAATGGGGAGTGAAGTGTAGTGGCCCCAAGTGCCCCCCGTGGACAGCTGCGGGAAGGGGGCGCGGAAGACGATTAGGATGCTGGCAGGGGGCAAGGCTTTATGGTCCCACGAAGAGCAGGGGGCGAGGAAGGCGAGGGATGGACGAGAAGCGAGGACAGAAGAGCGAGGGGAGCGATACGAGGCGAAGGGGAGGAAGAGGAGAGAGACGAGGGGACGACAGGAAAGAACACAGGGAAGGCAGAAGGAGGGCTAGGGGAAGAATGGGATAGAGGGAAAGTAGAGCTTCAGGGTGGGGAATATGGTGAAATGAGAGGAGCCGATGGGATGAGAGCAAAGCTTCAAAAACTTTAGGATATGAATTAGGTGATGGAAAAAATTAGGATGGGGGCCAGAGGGATGAGGGGGGTGCGGACAAATGAAGTTTCAGAAAACGAGGGGGAAGAGGGAACGACTTGGAGGTAAGGTGGAGAAACTAATTTCACTTCAAGGAACGACAGGGAAGAGTACGAGGTATATGGGAGGAGACGAGGAGAAGAAAGGACGAGGATAGGAAGAGATCGAAGTGAGGATTAGTGTGCGAGATGAGCAGCAGCTTCACGTGACAAAGAGAGCTTCAGGGTGGGGAGGAGAGCTTTAAGAGGAAGAGGACATCTTTATGATCTGGATTTGGGGAACTGAAGCAATTAAGATGCGGTTATAAAAAAAGAACTCACTGAATACGTATTAATAGCTTTTAAAACTGCATATAAACATTTCAGCTCAATTCGTATCGACATGAAACCCAAATCCTGCTGGTAAGACTCGGGTATTAATAAACATGAGACCTCCGCTAGAGCAAACTTTTAAGCTCTTAATTACCTTTACTTAATTATCAGCCAATAACTTAGAGACGGGATTTTTTCTACGTACCTGATACCCTGACTTTGTAAAATGAAGCACGCACACCGGCAGTAATTTCATGTGTGTGTGTGTGTGTGTGTGTGTGTGTGTGTGTGTGTGTGTGTGTGTGTGTGTGTGTGTGTGTGTGTGTGTGTGTGTGTGTGTGTGTGTGTGTGTGTGTGTGTGTGTGTGTGTGTGTGTGTGTGTGTGTGTGTGTGTGTGTGTGTGTGAGAGCATTCACATTCCATCGGTATATACCACTTTCCATTAAATGCTTCCAGGAAACAGGTTCCGGCACGTCTGGTAAAGGTTAACAGTACAAATAAAATCCCCGCAAAAAATATACTATGTTTTCCAGGGCACATTGTCAATTATTTATTGCACAAGTTCTAAGCCTTTATAAGTAATTTCACCGCACGTCAGAAACATATATATTGCTCAAAACGAGTCAAAGTACGAAGTTAAAATGGTTTGGGTGCGTTGGGTGTGTAGGTGTGGAGACAATGAGGGGTGTGTCACTCATCACGACACCCACAACAAAGGCACGCACGACAGGGACTACACCCCCACCCAGACCCTTTCACCTCTCCCCACCTCACTTCTCTCACATTGCTACCTCTCTCCCCTCACCTCCCCTGCTCTCCCCTCTCCCCTCTCTGCCACCCTGTGTCCCACTCACCGCCCTCACTTACTCTCTCCTCCTCTCCCTCTCATTCTCCCTCTCTCTGTCAGGCTTCTACATTACTTCACCTCCCCTCTCCCCTCTCCTCCCCTCCTCTCTTACACTGACACCCTATTGTCTCTCTCACCACCCTCTCTCTCTCTCTCTCTCTCTCTCCCTCCTCCCTCTCTCACTATTATACATTCTCTCTCTCTCTCTCTCTCTCTCTCTCTCTCTCTCTCTCTCTCTCTCCTCAGGGAAAAAAAAAAATTGCTCAGTTTACCTCCACACACATCCTCTGTCACCTACGCATCAAGTTCCTCTCACAGTTGTTCCTGTTTCTCAGTCAGCCACAGTTAATCAGTCACCAAGTCTCACTGTTCAATATTCACTAAGTCTCTCTCTCTCTCTCTCTCTCTCTCTCTCTCTCAAAGTTCCCTGTCATGCTTTCAGCCATCACTTTCTCAGCCACTTTGTCATCCACCCACTGTCACAACTCTTCATCCACCATTTCCCTCACAGAGCCTCCGTTATCCATTCGGCTTTCTCTCTCTCTCTCTCTCTCCTAATCCCTTTGTCCCCTTGCTATCGGTCTTCCTCTTCGCTTCCCTTCACCTATCCTCTCCTTCTCTCCCTCTCTCTCTCAACTTATCCTATCCCCTTCTCCCAGTTTTCATTCTGTAAACACCAACTACTACCACTACCCGCCTTTCATCCATCCACTCCTTATATTTCTACTCCCACTCTCTCCTAATGAAAGTCTCCCCACAATTACATTTCCTATTTCCCATCGCCCTTTACACACTCCCCCCACTCCCATCACATACTCAATGCCCCTTTCCCCACCTATTCACTCATTCCTAATATCCTTCATTCACCTCCTTCCAGTTTCCCTCCCTCAGACCCACTCACTCATTTCTCATCGCCACTGTCCACACCTACTTCCCCTCACCCAATTCCTCTCATCTCCCAATCCCCTGGTCATTGCTCTACCACCTCAACCAATGCCCAGTGTAATTTCCTAACCTACCGTCCTCAATCCCTACCTAGTCTCTAATCTCCACCTCCCTTCACTTCCCCACTTCCCGCGCCTCTCCCTACCCTCTCAACACCCCCACCCCTGCCCTCACTGCACCCATGCCCGTCCACCATATCAGGCCTTGGCTCCTTCCCTGCATCGGCTTTACATCAATATTCTCGTTGCTTTTGCTGATTTCGGTAACAACTATTCTTTGTCGATTTATGTGGCTTATTTTATGTGGCTTATTTCACCATAAGCCCGCCATTTTTATATTAAAGGTATTTTAACTTTTACCAGACGATTTTATTCAGCTTAGAAACCCTTTAGCAGTGAAGGGGTTATAGAAGGATGTGTCTCCTGTACGTTTTCTTTGGATCAACTCGGTAACAAAAGTAGTAAATACATATCAAAATCATCATTATACTCGTAAACATATTCATCCTAACCCTGAATACCACCTAGAGATCGTGTGAGATAGGATACAAAACAAGGATGGAGAAAGTGCGAAAGTGGAAGAATCAATAGCATGCCAAGTGAAATGGTCCACACAACCATTCCCACATCATTCAACCCTTTGGAATCCTGAATCCACCTCGAAACCATAAGCAACTGCACATTTTTCTCACTGGGCTTCACATAAAACTGTCTGACACATTCACTGTCAATTATCAAGTTATAAAATGCGGTGCCAAACCCATACCACGAGCTTCTATGCGCATACTTCACCCAACCCTGTCACTGTCGTTACCGAAGAGATATAAATAACGCACATGAGAACAGACACGTGTGACTGCAAAATAAATCGCAGAGGGAGAAGCTTTACGAAGTCTCCCATGTCATCAAAGTGCAATACGGTGAGTGGATGTAACATGCATTATTAGATACATCGCTGAGGAAGGCGAGTTACAAAGCCTCTCTTGTCATTAAAATAGCATAAGCCGATACAACATCCACAATATATCGCCCAGCAGGAAACGCAACTAAAACCTCTTAGAACCTATACAGACTCCTTTGCATCTTACCATTTTATTCTTCCTACCACGGCCGCAGGAAAGCCCGAGAGACCAGAATGACACATAACCTCTCAGTGAATCCCAGTCTGACACCTAAACATTTTATTTAACTTCCGTCACTCGATTATATTCGCCCACAGGAACCCCTTTGATATGAATGCATTAAAGATTATATAGTCCACTCACTGCTGTTTTTATCTTATTCTGACAACCCCCAACCGATTTTACTCACCTACAAAAAAATAAATAAATAAATAAATAAAAATAAAAAAAATAAGTCCCCTCCCCTCTCCCTCCGAGTCTGAATGTGATGTGCCAACAAGAACACGGCCTCTGGGAACTGTTCCGGGAGGTTCTATTCCACGTTGCCTTTTGTGCGTGGATCCATTAAATTTATCGCTGGCAAGGTCCATTTTCCGGGGCGGTGAAATTAGCGTGCCTGGTTATGCTGTGACCCGCGCCGCCCATTAGCGCATCGAACTAATGGGCAATCAGCTGCTTTACGGTAATAATTATAAATCCCCCCAGTTATTATCGGGTAATTCTAAATTTGGAGAGCCCTCGAAATCTTTGGGGGTAGAAAAAATAAAAGGGGGGATGGGGGAAGGAGGGGGAGGTGACGGTATTAGCACCCTCCAATATATAACGCGAATCGCCCCCTGCATCACGGGGTAAGACATTTATTATGCATTCAGATTACAGCACGTGTGGCGTCAATTACGAGGGCTCGCTATACGGTTTCCCGCATCGTGCCTCCGCGCAATAAAAATTTCAAGCCTGGCCATGCGGATATTTAATTATAATTGGCAGGTGCGCGGGATTTATTACGTGTTAACAATAAGGGTCGGGAGAGGGGGTATTGTGCACGCCCGCTCCCGTTCCGTATTGAGCCTTCCAACACACGACCTGCACAGTGCCAATGTGTCACTGGTTATGACGTTTATTGAACAGTAAAGATACATCACGCCCAGACGCCGCTGCCGCCTTGAGAGGATGGCGCTTGCACGAGGGAGGGGTAGAGAGGTAAAGAGGTAGGAGGGGGAGGGGAGGGAGGAGGTAAAGAGGTAGGAGAAGGAGGGAGAGAGAGGAGGAAAGCACGTACGAGAGGTGAGAGGAAGGGGAGAGAAGCAGAAAGACAAGGAGGGAAATGAAGGGAGGCTTGGGGAAAGAGAGGGAGAGAGGAAGGAAATGTGAAGGGGCTTGTAGGCGGAATGGGAGGGAGGAAATGAGGCAGGAGAGGTGTTGGGAGGGGAGAGAAGTAGAAAAACAGAGAGGAGAATGAAGGAAGACATAGGGAATGAGAGGAAGATGGGAGGATGAAATGAGATAAGACATGAAGGGAGAGGATGGAAGCAGGAGGAAGGACAGTGAAAGAAGGAAGGAGAAATGGGGGTCAAAGAGGTTTGGGGAAGGAAGGAGGGAGGATGATGAGGATGGGAGGTAAATGTTAGGACTGAAGGAGGAAGTATGTGGATGAGAGGGTGACGGAAGGAGGGGGGAAATGAAAGGTGATGGGAGGGAATGAAACGAGATGACATGAAGGGAAATGAGGAAGAGAGGAAAGAGAACAGAGGAAGAGGAAAGGGAGGGACAGACGGGGGGATGAAGGAAAAAAGACAGGAGGGAGGGAGAAAAGAAAGGAAGAGAGAGAAGCACAAGGACAGAGAGGAGATGTAGGGAAAGGAAAGGAACGGAGAAGGACGAAGACAGGGAGAGTGTAGGAGGGAGGAAGGTGAGAGAACGATGGCGAAAAAAGGAAAGGGGGATGGAAGCAGAAAGACGTGGAGCGAAATGAAGGAAAAAGAAACCAGGAGAGGAATGACATGGAGGAGATATCATGGGAAGGAGGAATGAGGAACACGACGAGGAAATCAGAGGAGTGGAGTAGGAGGGAGGCAGAATGAGTGAGGGAACGAATGAGGAAATCAGGGAAGAGAGGAAAGGAATGAGGAGGGTGGCGACGAAGGTACAGAAAGGATACTGAAAGGTGGGGAGGGGTAGAAAAGGATGGTGGGGGGAGGGTTGTTGGAGGAAAAGGAGGAAAAAGGAGAAGTCTGTAGGTAGGAGGAGATGGAGCAGAAATGAAGTGGGCAGAAGTGTGAAAAGGGAGAGGGGAGGGAATGGGGCGGATGGGAGTGTGGAGAAAGGAATGCGAATATGGCTGAGGGAGGAAAGAAGAGAATAAGATGAATGGTGAAGGAATTGAGGTGTGGAAAGAAGGGTAGTTGAACGAAGAGTGAGGGAGTGAGTCAGTGAATGACTGACAGAGGGAGGGAGATCAAGAGGAAGGAAGAAAAGAAGGAGTTTGGAAACTCTCTGCACTGCAAACAACAGTACAGGGAGTTTCTAAACAATGCCCTCTCTCGTTGGAGGACCCTAATGAGAGAGGGCAGTGTTTGGAAACTCCCTGTACTGTTGTTTGCAGATGATACTGTCATGTTAAGTGAAGACGAAGGGGAACTGCAAGACTTAATGAATGAGCTTGGGAGTGTGAAAGAAACGGAATCTAAAGGTGAATGTAGGGAAGAGTAAAGTTATGGTCTTTGAGAGAAATGAAGTTAATGAATGTACAGTACAGTACAGTGAGGATGGATGAGGAGGAAATGGAAAGTGTGAGTGCGTTTAAGTACTTGGGTAGTGTGATGAGTAAAGATGGATTGGGTGGTGTAATGAGTACGGATGGAAGTTTAGAAGGTGAAGAGCTTGAAAGGGTACTACAGGGAAGAAAGGCTGCTGGTTCTTTGAAAATTGTGATAACAAACAGGGAAGTGAGCATGGAAGTAAATAAGTCAGTGCATGACAGTATTGTGATACAAACTCTAACGTATGGAAATGAAGCTTGAACCTTGTTGGAAGGACACAAGTCATGAGTAAGGGCAGTGGAAATGAATTACTTGAGAGGAGCATGTCGAGTTACATGGAGAAAGACTGACAAATAAGGATGTAAAGGAGCGATGTCATGTGAATGTGACAGAAAGCGTTAGGAGAAATACTATAAGGTAGTTTGGACATGTGGACAGGATGGACAGCGAGAGACTAACGAGGAGAATGTATGTTAAAAATTAGGAGCGGGGAGAAAAGGGATAGAGACATGAACGCTGAGGGAGGAGAGGAGGGTGAATTATAGAGTGGGGTTGGGTGGAACTGAGAGTATAGAAGAATGGAGAAATGTAGCGAGTTGGGTAGGAGGGGCGGGAGGGAAGGGTCAAAGTGTGAAGAGGGGGAGGTACAGAAGGGAAGGGTGGCACAATGTCATCGAAGTACGGGTGAAACCAACTCATGACCCTTGGGATACCAGACGAGATATTTACGATGGGTTTAGCATTCTTAGACCCATGAATAATATCTCGACCGGCTCATTACCACAGCCATCAATATAACCCTCATCATCATCATCATCATCTTCATCACCATCACGGGACAGACTTTTTATCGAACTAGACAATGCTGACGACAGACGATTTAATTCAGAAAGGAGAAACATTTTTAACCACATAAATATCGTCCTCTTTACATCGTTCAGTACGAAATTTTTCACCCAGACTGAGTAGGAGTGTATCATGGCTGCGAGAATAAGTTATTACAAGTCGTCACTGTTCTGAATAGTGATAAATAAGTTTTCAATGAGGAAATCGTCAAAATCAATTGCAGTGCTGAAGAAGACGCTTTAGAAATGTGTAATGAGAGGCAGCAGGGAAACTCTCTCTCTCTTTCTCTCTCTCTCTCTGACTGTGACACACGCGAAGCATATTAGGTGTCAAGAGTACGTACCCGGCAGTGCTATTTATTTTTCCAAGCACAATTCATATCTTAAGTTTGGTTCAGATACATCGAACCTCGGGCACACAAATGCCACCGAACACATTAAAAGTAGTCCATTAGGGTACGAAAACTTGAAAAGCCGTAAAGTAGTAAACGATAAGTACCACAATGTTGCACTCAACTTAGGCAACTATGGTCTTTTTTATTCATTTTGACATAAATCCTTTCCAGAAGCCCCTTTTTTTTAACCTCTTGGGTACGATAACGCCTTATCTCTTTTCTGGCTATAAAGAAAGGCTTGTCAAATTCCGAACGTGTCTCTTACTTAAATACAGACGTACATGGATACAATAAATAAATAAATGGCAAGTAAATAAATATAAGCAAATAAATAAATAAATGAATAAACACACCCCACGTATTAAATGAGTTATATGGCAGAGGTACTTCATCCCAGCACAATTTATAACCAACATCCCGTTCACAGGGTACATGAACGTCACCGAACACATTACTCCATTAGGGTACGAAGCCTTCCACCCTCGTAAAAATAATAACTACCATTATAGTTCAAAGTACCCACGCTTCCCTTTCAGATTACTCCATTTATTATTATTTTTTCCGCTCAGTTGGTTCTAAAACAGTGCTTCCCAAACTGTGTCCTAAGATTTATCCCTTAATCATTTTTACTCGTAGTTTTTCTTGTTCAAGCTCCTGACGAGCTTTCAAGGTTCCGGAAAGGCTCCTCGTGCTGAAGAGGTTAATGAAGGCCCTATCTATACCCCCATCCCCCATTTGTAATACTTTCTCTTACTCTAAAATTGTCAGAAAGAATAAACTTTTAAAAATGTCACCGTAGGGAACGGGTTAATGGTATGTCAGTGAATGTCCTTTAAATCTCTCTCCATGTATCTATCTACCTGTCTTCTATTTAAACATCTATCTATCTACAGCCAGATGCCATTACCTCAACAGGGGTGCCCAAAACGATATCGCTTCCATGTCACTCTGTCCTCCGCCATCAAGCTGCCATTTCTGTAGCCCATAACGCCCTCTCTAATATACCTCTACACCCCATCCCCTAAAGAATAGGTTATAAGCTTCCATTATACATTTTAAGTTTTATTTTTTTAAAGCTGAGCTAATTTTTATTCAGCTTAGGAACGACCTCCAGAAGTGTAGGGTTTAGACTGAACCATACGGGTCAAAATTAGTGAACTGACGCGGTTAAGCCATTCACTATGAAGGCCTCCCCTAAGCAGACTAAAATCGCCTGGAGATAACAAGACTGAAATACAACTGAAGCCATCACTAAGAAAAGGCTGAAGTGTACCGTGGGCTGTGAGTGTACCGCCATGTACCGTGTGTGGGTCGCAGGCTCACATCCATCAATTGTCACGTCATTTTTCATTTCCACAGAGAAAGTTTTCATGCTATTGTGCGAGAGAGTGGAGAATATTTTATCCTGCCTATTTACACGCGTATCATAGTAACCCGATGCGGCACGAGCAACAAAACCCACATCATCATAATCATCATCATCATCATCATCAAATTACAAACCACCACAGAAATTTGTAGCTACATCGACATATATTTATTCCTGTATCCAAGTCACTTGACATTGCAACATAAACCATGAACAGCTCTAATTATGAGACAGACTGAGAGAGAGAGAGAGAGAGAGAGAGAGAGAGAAAATAGCTATACTGATATTTTTTTTTAAAGCCACGTGCGTATGTCACCTAATACCATATAATTCAACACACTAGCTTCTCGTCCGTCCATTATATTCAGCATCAGACCCTACGTAGTGAAGAAGTTAATGGAACTTACAATACTATCGACAAGGAAACAACTGCAATACTCATAATAATAATAATAATAATAATAATAATGACAGCACTAAATAGGGTCAGAACAATAACTTCTAATATTCTTATTCCTCAGGCTACTCTACCATTCACATAACTAAATTAACTCCCCCTAAAAAATTAATGGAAGAGGTAATGGCCATACGTCGGATTCTTAATTGGGAAAATCAAGGTGCTATTCTAGGGGACAAAATCTAATATTCCCTTGTTGTTTGTGAATCTCCGCCTAGCCCTTCGCTCCTATCCCTTGTTACTTACTCAGGAGAAAGATCACGACCTCTTGTTAACTCCACATTTCTACTTACTTCTTAACACTACGAGTCTGTTTCATCTTTAGCTAATAGGGTAACGTGTTTTTAGCAGATCTAATTGTCCGGTGTTGAATAGTCTTAGTAAAATGCTTAGGTGCATCCATTAGTGAGTATTATTTGGCCATTTTAAGTATTTTACCTTGTATTTTCTCTAAATCGACTGACATACTCTTACACTAAGCCAGAGAGAGAAAGCGAGAGAGAGGGGGGGGGGAGTGGCAAAGTGACATCGAAAGAGTGAACTACTATTGATCAAATATAATTAAACAAGATCTCTCGATATGAACTTTTCGCTGCCTTGTACGCACCTGGTTATTTAACGCCCTTCCACAAGATCAATAGGAACTTATGGTTTTGGGAGTATGGTAATGAAAAATGCATGGAAAATGATTGTGTAGACGTGATGAAGTGAAGCACCATCCCCATTCTTACAGGATATCAATCACCTTCCATTGCAGCAGATGAGTAGCGAGTTTGTTTATGTTGAGGATGGGCCTTTTATGCAAGCAAACTACAGACCATTTTTTTCAGTGAGGAGAACCAGAGCATTATGAGGGTAATTTCAGCTTTTTCGACCTTTGGACTACTTACAGTAAATGTCCATTAGCTGAAGAATATCATTTTGTGGAAGTCTCATTAAACAGACATGAAAAAGTTAGTTCCATTTAGCAAGATGAATTTATAAGAGACCATTTCCACTTAGCAAGAAAAAAACAGTCCTTACTGTATCAAAAATTATTATTAACCAGACTGGA
This sequence comes from Coenobita brevimanus, assembly GCF_032717465.1. Lineage (NCBI taxonomy): Eukaryota > Metazoa > Arthropoda > Malacostraca > Decapoda > Coenobitidae > Coenobita > Coenobita brevimanus. The sequence continues at coordinate 15,250,050 of NC_137019.1, forward strand.
GATGGGTTTTTCACACATTTTTCACCGATAAAAAGCTAGAACGTGTGGAAAAGTTAGAAAAATACATTAAATATGAATAACAGTATCTACTGTCATTATAATCACGAGATAATCTAAAAGTACTGACGAAAACAGTCAAAAAAAAAAAAAAATCATAGGCTAGTGTCCAATTAGTAAAGTACCGGGTTTACAGCGTGATGAGCCTGAACATCTTCATTTAACAACATCAATGTTTGCATACCTATAGTAATAAATTGTAATGCTGACAACATCGCTTGGTAAAAACGGAGATTAATAGCGACACTTTTTCAAACGTGAATTGGACTGAAAATAATATTTCCAGCCATTACCGTAAAAAATTACTACCGAGACCATACCGTACTTTTTTCCTTTAAAATAAATTGACTGTCCATCCATCCATTCAACTGTATCTATTTATCTATCCATCTCTATCTATCTGTCTATCTTCGGATATGAAAAGTGTAAAAGAACACACCTATAATTTTTGTCATTTCCTCCAGTATCTTCGCTCTAACTTTATTACCATGGAAAGTAATGTATTGGCAAAAGCTTAAAATTTATAAAGACAAAAGTAGTGCAAACAAATGTTAGAAAATGTGAAGAAAAACCATGGAAACTTACAATCATAACTTGCAGAAAACTCGGAAATGGGTACATGTGACGTTAATTGGTTAGTGTTCACTTAAAACCCAAATTTAACATCACTAACTGCGTTTCAAATCTAATATGACATAAACTGAGCCTAATACACTTTGATAACAGAACAGTGTGTCTACATTATCTGTACTTACCACAGACGCAGCATTGGTAAAATACCGTCATCTTTTGGGATATCCGACCCATAACAACATCCACTTCAACTCCCACGAACCTGTACGACTCCTCTTCAAACCACCACACAAATTAAACTCCCTGCCTACATTTGTCTCTCTGAATCAATTCACTTCAGTCATAGCATCACTAGAGCAACAAGTTCTTCATGCCTGTGGCGTTTTCGTAGTAAAAGAGGTAGAATCCTTGCATGCAAAATGGTAGAATCACGTCTTTCGCTTGGTGTTACCACTTGCCAAACATGTTTCTCCATTGTCTGTTCACTACGGTAAGCACAAATCCATAGCTCAAACACTCATAGTCACATAGTTTAGTCATTTAGCCATAGTCACACCTCAGATTTTCATTTCTGACCAGTACTTTAGGTACAAATCCAAAACGCGAGCATCAGTGCTAGATCACACAACCCTCCTCAACTCCGCGCACGGCAACTATGGCAGCAAGCGGCAGTCCCACACTCATTCTTGACAATTTGTGCGCTAATTTACTTACTCCTCTATCAACAAATAATTTTCTCTTCTACATATTATTCAGTAATGTGATTTACATTATCCTACTGACAAAAGAAGAAACAGTTATCTAGATTGAAGGAAGAAAAACTATTTAAACACGTAAAAAATCCTCGTTGGTTACTGAGACGTTCGTACAGCGAGATGTGAAATGGAATTTTTGCACCAGAAGCGATCAGTAAGCAGCTTTCTCCTTCCTTTAGACGTAGCTTAGTATCTATAATATTTAATGGTGACTGTATGAAGAATACTATTACTGACAGAAACACACGCTTACAAGTACACTAGAGATGCAAAATAATAATCTACTTAAGCGCCTGGAATGTTTTTCACCACCCTGTATAGACTAGGCAAGAGCGACCCGTGGTAATGAAGCTTCCTACCCGAACTTCGACTGAGCACCCGAGTCAATACACCATCCAGCCCACATACTGTTTCGAAGAGCACCGAAGAACTATATTCTTGTTCGTTAGGCTACTGTATGATGCTTGTACGTTGGAATCTTGTATTTTTCCACTGCTATTCTTCAACTAACGACACCACAATGTTATTTAAAGTTGAAGTGTAAAGACAAAGAAGAGACTACCAGTACCATTTTATTCGAATCACAAACCAAAGTGAACTGATAGGAATGAAACCCTAGGAAACAAACGGTCTACAGATCTACGAGAAAAAATTTGTATGCAGTATAGCGCAACTGCATTCATCCCAGGAGTGTGTAAACATGATATCATTTTACTTTGCTTGTTTCCTTACTTTCAGAGATCTTTTTCCATACGCTCTCTCTCTCTCTCTCTCTCTCGCTGAAGAAAGCGATACTCTCCAGTTATAACCTCCGGAACGTAATCTTACTTTACTCTTGCTTACTCCAGACGATTATATTCAGATCAGAAGAGACGTGTCGAACTGGAGGGGTTAAATACAGTCCTCATCCCTTCACCTCCACGAGACTCTCCAAAGGTGAATAAAGTCGTCTGACAGAAGCAAGACTAAAACACATGACACGCTGGCTGATAAGGCGAACGGCAGATATTCTTTATCCCTCCATTATTATTATTATTATTATTATTATTATTATTAGCAGTAGTAGTAGTAGGAGCAGCATTAGTATCATTATTAGAATTATTAGTATGATGACGATGACGATGATGGAGCTATTATTATGAAAGTTATGAGCGTTCTATTCCTACAGCGGATTTCTCTTCTCCTTTCAGACTGATGATTACTGCTGAGGGGGAAAAATGTGATGGTGGTGACGGGTTGAGGACGACCAGCATCTCTCCTCTGTAACGACACTTCAGAAACGACCCTCTCTTCAACGACCCTTTTCAAAGACGACACCCCAGAACGATCAGCGTTTCTCCTCAGTAACGACCCTCTCTAAAACGACCCGCTTTAGTGGCAACACCCCTCCAGAACGACCAGCGCCCCTCCTCAGTAACGACACTTCCTAAAATGACGCTCCCTAGAGGCGACACTCTCTCCAGAACAACCACCGTCCATTCTTAGTAACAAAAGCTTTCCCACTACTGACTACCTGACAGCCCAGAAGCTCTATGAAGACACTAGGAAAAACTGTAACGCGGCTTGAGCGTCCTTGTTAGGCATATGCACGCCGGCCGCTACAATTACCATCAATATTTACAAACGACACAAGCGAGAAAACTGTCACGTAAGCTGGAAAAAAGCCATATAAAGGGGATTAGCTCTATTAACATGTCCATAAATTTGACAGAGAAAATATCCATGGAATCTTCAGTGCATCATTGAAATTTACACGCACTGAAACCAAAGATAAGGATGCACAATATACTTAAAAAAAAGAATAAGGTGTACTTTTGATTTCCAAGTTATAATCACTGACAAATTATATACTAATGACCACTGTCTCCTCCTTCTATTAAATTAGCGATAACTGGGCATTAATCTTGATGGTACAATGACGTCTTTTTGTTGTTATTATTTGTTGGTTATATAATTTTATTCAACGTAGGAAAGACACTAAAGAAGGTTTATAAAAGGGTCTATCTAAACCTACCATTTTGAAAACTCTGTCCAAATGTGAATAAAGTTGTCAGGAAATAACTAAAGATAATAATAATGACGTCATGAGACTGAAGAAGTAAACATAATAAACTAAAAAGAAAAAAAAAAGTGTACGGTTTCAGGACCAGTGCTCTTGCTGAAGTTTTTTTTATGCCTTCCCATCGACTTGCCTGAACTTAAGTGTCCCTTGATCGACACTTCCTCGCCAGCGCCTCTTTATCGTTACTTCCTCGCGAGCGCCTCATGATCGCTACTTCCTCGCCAGCGCCCCTTGATCGCCACTTCCTCGCCAGCGCCCCTTGATCGCCACTTCCTCGCAAGCGCCTCTTGATCGCCACTTAATCGCTGCAACACCAGGTCACGCAAGGCTAATTTTCACTGTTACGGAGAGCTTGAATTTTTAAGCCCTTCAACCCGAGGAGTCCGTACTGTGCTGAATAAAATCATCCGGGGTTAGCCACAATAAAATAGAAAGTATGTCTTAGTATCCAAAGTGAGAGAGAGAGAGAGAGAGAGAGAGAGAGAGAGAGAGTATCCTAACTGTTTTTCCTTTTCCAGGACAGAACACGGTCCTGGAATGGCCCCCGGGGAGTCTTGGGTACTTCCTGACACTTGACACCACCACGACCCGTATTTATAGAGAATCTTCGTCTATTTCTACTTAATTTCAACCATAAATAAGAGTCCGAGACAGCCAGTTTAAATCAGTTATCGTTTTTTTTTTCTTCCTCGACATTCACTCTAACTTGTCTTGGGGTTTAGTCAGTTATTGGAAATAATTTTGTTTTGTTTTTTCACGTTAACAGTCCTCTAATTGGATGTGGAAATTTTGGTACCTGTATGAGTGAAGGTAAGTGTAAAATCATGCAATCTTAGACACAGGTTTGGGTAAAAAAATAAAAGTTTACGAGTACGACCCCACTGTAGGACACGGCAGGACACGACTACGCTGTCACAAGGCTCTGAAAACACGGGGACAAGGGGGTCGTATTATCCGCTCCAACAAGGCTTTCCTCTCCACTCGGGAAGGGGGGGAGGGGGAGAGAGTACAATGACCCCTGCCTACACCATGCCATTATAGAGCTCTTTACTTCCCTCACGAGCAAGGAGCACAATAACAACCTGCACGCCGCTCCTTCGTCAAAGCTTTTCATGTTTGTTGAGTTAGGAGTTCAGAAAATTATCTCCTTTAGCGTACAATGACCCCTGCCCTGTATCATCAAAAATGCCTTTCCTTGACTTACGAGGGAAAGGGACAGAATTAATCCCTTCATCTCCTCAATACGGTGGCATCTTTCTGTGGTTATTCTTGCCACTACTAAAATTACCCGTGCCAGCTTCGGACAGTCCTCCAATAGCGCGACAAATCTCTCCTAAACGCCTGGAGGGAGCAAGAATAAAATAAACAAAAAATTAAACGTCATCGGATGAAAGGGGTAAAGTGCACTGTAGAATAATCCTTTCACCGGTCAGTCATAAGAGTTTTTTCTCCCTCGAACCCCTCAACAAGAGTCTGTAATTTTCGTTTTATTCGTTAAATTCTTGTTATCTCGACGACTCTTTTCAGCGTGGTAAAAACTTCTCGAAAAAGGCAGTTTATATATAACCTTAGCTTACCCTTTCACTACAAAATGTCCTTCTTAAACTTAAAAGAAAAACGCCTGGATTTAACAAGAATAAGCTACAGAAAAGTCACTTGATTAAAGTTAACAGCGAAGAGATGAGAAACACATCGTTTGGCGTAGAATAACTTTTACATGGCTCCGTAACACGAGCTATTCTCCCTTACAAGCGAGGGGTAGAGAAATATTCCCCTATTTGCGAATGAATCTTATACAGCTGCAACACAAGAACTTTCCTTCCTCACAACTGAAAAAATCCCTTTAAAGTATAATAACCCCTACACATCTCTGTCACAAGCGCTTTTTCTCCTATTACTTTTGAATGATCTCTACGCCATTCCATCGCAAGATCTTTTCCTCCCTTCTTTCTTTCCTTCCTTCCCTTCCCTCCTTCCTTCCTTCTTTCTTTCCCTCCTTCCTTCCTTCCTCCCCTTTAGTTTCGAATACATCACAAGATCTTTCCCTTCCTTCCTTCTTTGCTGGGGGTAGAGAAATATCCCCCTTATCCTGCATCTATGTAAGGGCCATTACGACGCCTTGAAGCCCGGCAGAGTCACCCTTATCTCACATAAACACTGGTACTTTACGCTCCCTCCAAAGCTCCAGCTGGTTCCATATTTACAAACCTTCCTGGGACTCGATTTATGTATACGAGTGCTTGTCTATTCATTTCCCTTCACTCATACAGCCACCATACATTTAACAGCCAAGCCAGAGTGAATAATATGGTGAAGTAACATTAATAACTAAACGATTTCCAATAAAGGTAAAATAAAATGAAAAGTTGTTTATCCTTAGAAATGGGCAAGATCCTTGGTACATAAGAGACCCGGGGTACGTGGAGAAGGACACACCCAGACCATTCCAGGGACCATTCCAGCCCAGTCAATCTTAGGAAGTGATTTCTGGGTCTCGAGGTGTAGCATGGGAAACAGATGGGGGTGGGAAGCAGGAGGAGGAAAGTAGACCGGGAGGAGATGCAGAGAATAAATTGGGATAACCTTCCTGTCGTAACTATCATTTTCTTTCTCGTAACTGGGCAATAACTTGCGATACTTCTCTGGTTACTAACTTTCCATAAATTACTTCTCGTAACAGGTCCGTAAATTACGATATTTTCTCTTTACGTAGCTGGTGAAAAATCACAGATATTCCTTTCGTAGCTGGTCAATAACTACGATAAATATTCTCTCGTAACTGGTGAATACCGTACGATAATTTTCCTCTCGTACGTGGTCATGGAGGAGATGCACAAACTAAGTTACGCTAAATTTCCCAACGTAAATGGGCAGAACGAAATGCAGAATATAACTTACTATACTTTTCCCGGTAGCTAGTGATCATTTAATGCTGAAAATAACTTGCGATTATTTTCCTTTCGTTCCTAATGTCCGTTTTTTTACAAGTAACATGAGAACTTGGATAATAATATCATAGATCATTTTTTTTTCTCGTAACTAACTTGGGCAGAGATGTACAATATTATTTTTGGATAATTTTCTTTCGCAACTTACTTGATTTTTGAAGGAAGAGAGACATGAACGTGATCCACCGCTCCTCCACACACACACACACACACACACACACACACACACACACACACACACACACACACTATCAAGTAATGTGTGCTGGGACAAACAGTACCTCCCAGCTCCAATCTACCATTTCCGCGACACTCTCCCCCAGAGGCCACTCCCAACACCCCGCCAGCTGCCAGAATTCACACACACACACACACACACACACACACACACACACACACACACACACACACACACTGCTAATGGACAGAGGCCGCTTCATTATCAGTGCTAATGAGTATGAAACACTAAACGTATACAATATAATGGATAATGGAGAAGATATGCTCTGAATGTGAGTGATAATCAATGGATATGAAACACCAACTGTATATAATTTAACGAATGATACATTATATCCTACATGTGAGAGATCTTTAATAAGTATGATGTATTTATGTATTTTATTTCATATTGATACGACGAAAAAGAAAGCCCTGAATGTGAATATCTTTAATGAGTATGAAACACCAACTGTATGTAATACTGAGGATAGCACAGAAAGCAAAGTATACCCTGAATGTTACTGCTTAAGTGAATATGAAGTACCACGTGTTTTTGATAATGGTCAGTACAAGAAACATTTCCTAATTACGAGACATATTCAGTGCGATGAAAAAAACTGCACTAAAGACTACGAGTACAAGACACTAATTTATATGCAGTAATGGGCGTTAGAGAAACTATACCCGAGAAAAGGTAAGAGATTGAACGCGCCAGATAGATGTGTATTATGACTTACTTCATCGCAGTTAAAGTTAAATACCATCCGAAGCACTGTGAAGGGAACCTATTCTAGCAAAGTGAAAATTTTATGGTGTGCAGAGTGAATGAAAAGTAATATGGCTTCATATATACTTATCACAGTACACTCAAAGGAGACTGATGGTTACACACACATTAGCAATAGTATGACTGATCTAGTGTGGCTATCGATAGACTGTTTTATGTAACTAGGCTGAGTTTACAAAATGATGAGCTTAGATTTACCCTTCATTAAACCAAGACGGGATTCTTCTGAGTTCACTAAAATCGCCTCAATATGATCTCGATATACAGAGATTCAGAGATGGAGAAGGCGGCGAGGAGAATCAAATAATCTTATTCTCGACATCAGCCAGTCCCTGCACAACACACTACCAGAAATCAATTTAGACTTCCCGGCTCTAATATGACTGCTCTGATTTCTCGAGATTGTGTTTGTCGGAGAGCGATGATTTCTGAGCGTCAAGAATTTTTTCATAATTATTTTTTTCCTTTTACATATATTTATTAAGGTTTGGGGCCTTATATCCTGCTTATAAATTGCAAGCACACTTGACTTTAGTGTAGACGTCGTTTATTTTATGGTAATTTTATTTGGGGTCCTCAATATGAGTTTATTTACTTCTTTCGTGCTGATGGAGATTTACATATACCCTTACTTGTCTTCATACGAAAGGTCATTCCTGTGCGGAATAAAATCTTCTTCAGGTAGAGAAAATACTAAAACAAGACGTCATCTTACTGCCAAGGGTGATGCTATGTGTATAAAGTCATTTCAAGGCGATGATATATATTTTCTCTCCTTTTAATGTAACGTGTATAAATTAATTCCACGGCGATAATATACTTTTTCTTTTTATTTCAGAACTGGAGCCGGAGAGACCATTTCTCTTTGCAAAAAAGTACAAAACTTCTGAAAACTAAAATGTAGCTGTAATTTAGAGACAGTAAACTAGCTACTCTCATGAACTACAAAAGTATAGCGCCAAACAAAGAGACAAGCGACGAAAAAGTTTGAGGAAAAAGTTAATGAAAATGAGCAAGGCAACACACCATCATGTGGGTGGAAAGGGTGGTCTGAGGATACTGTTTCCCGAGACTCCCAATGAACAGGGTAAATAATGAATGTAGTATGTTCTAGTGGAATAAAGAACAAATGGTATTAAAAATGAACAAACTTATGGAATGAAAACGCTCCTGAATTACGGAGGTGTGTTGATACGGTTTGACTGTGTGTATCGAAAGCGTCCAAGACTCATAATGTAAATTATGAATAGATGAGTGTGGTATATTCTTGTGGCATAAATCAAAGTTGGGTATTATTACGAGTGAACGAGTGCCATGAAAAGAATTACTATGGTTTTGTGACTGGTTCGTATCTGAGGTTGTGTATAATGCATTCCAGAACTTCTAATATTAACGATAAATAGATGAACATAACATATTTGGTAGAATCAAATCAAAGGAGGGAAGTATTTGTGAACGAGTGTTACGGAAAAGTACGTTCCTGAACTACGGAGCTATGTGTCTTTACTGTTCTGTTTCAGAAGATTCGTAAGATAAATAAATGAGTGTAATATACCTTCATGTGGTAAAGGAAAGACGGGTATCATTACTAATAAACTTGTGCTATGGAAAGAATAAAATGAACTGCAATGTTAAGTGTGGCTGCTATTGCGAAAGAGTGTATCGAAAGTGGTTAGCACAAAGTGTGTGAGACTGGCAGATCCTCATACTTTTTCCTGGATACGAGGCAGTTGTGACTAAACTGAGGATGCCACCCACCTCCACCGCTATTACCTGACGGCTGAAGGAGCCCAGTGTCATACAGTACAGGAACCCGAGTGTCGAGAACAGTTTTTACAGTGCTATTGTCATCACATTTGCGGTGGGACACTGGGCTCACCACACACACACACACATACATACACACCAGCCACAGAGCCTCAGGATCGAGTGAAGAGTGAGGGGTTACAAATATATGGCTGGCCTCAATCTTTTATAATGTTGGCTAAACTCACCGGTAGACAAGGACGTGAGAGATGTGGTATGTTTTATAGTATTTCAACTCTGTGGGTTCTTCGAATAAGTTGTCATGAAAGACAATAATCTGGAAAAGAAACGATAAACCTATGCTTCACTTTCTTTAAGTATAAAATCAGTAGTTCTATGCCTGAAAGACAATATGGGGACATCACAACAATGTAGAGAAAGAAATAAGACGAAAATATTAATTACAAAAACAAATGTATTTCAAGCGGTCTCCTAAGTTAGTGCTCGATTCGACATTACTCGGTAAATCTGAAGTTCCCACACACAGCGGATGTAAGAGCTGTAGAGAAGGGGTGCGAGTCTGAGTGATGCGAGGAGACTGGTGAGGTGTGGACTCCCGCCTGGACCCCAGCAAGCGTGGAGGCCTGAGTGATGGTGACCCCTCGCCCTCCATATGATGATCACACTCCGGCTTTACAGCGCACTACGTCACCCTGAAAAAATACGAAACCTAAAGGTGCTGGTGTGGGTGCTTTTGTGGGCGTGGATGCAGTGTGGCGTGGGCGGTGAGTGCCCGAAAGTGTGCGAGTGTAAATGGAAAGACGGCAAAGAGGCAGTGTCTTGCATCGGTGCAGAGTTCATTGACATTCCGCGTCAGCTTGACCCGTCCACTCAGGTGCTGGACCTGAAACACAATAACCTGCAGGTCCTCCCTCGTGACGCTTTCGCAGAGTCAGGTTTAGTGAATCTACAAAAGTTGTGGCTTAACCACTGCAGCCTGAAACATATTGACCGTGGAGCCTTCAATATGCTGGCCAACTTAGTGGAACTTGATTTGAGCCACAATCTCTTGCGTGAGGTGCCCACTGCTGCCCTTATTGACATCTCGGGGCTGCGAGAGCTGCGCCTCTCCAGCAACGACCTCACCGCCATCCCTGCGGATGCTTTTGCTCCAGTCCCGGACCTCATTCATTTGGATTTATCTCACAACCGGATTCACGATGTACATTATAAGGCATTTCGGTGTCTGTCAACTTTGGAAATTCTGAAATTATCAGGCAACATGATCTCGTACCTCCAACAGAAGCTTCTGGTCCCACTGAAGGCTCTCCATGGCCTCAACCTCAACGAAAATCCTTGGAACTGCAACTGCCGTCTTCGTCCCCTGCGGCGGTGGATGTTAACTCACAAAATCTCGAGCGTGGTACCGCCCACTTGCGCCAGCCCCAGGCGACTGAGTGGCACCACGTGGCAGGCGCTGACCCTAGATGAGTTCGTGTGTGTGCCACAAGTTACCGCCATCACCCCGCAGTCCTCGGTGTCGCAGGGGGATAATGTCTCCCTCGTGTGTCGCGTTGATGCCGACATTGAGGTCTCTGTCACTTGGCTAGTTGGCGGTCGGCCCCTGGGAAGTGTGCTCGGATCTCGCCGGTTCCGTCTAGCAAAGCAAATCTCTACTAACCGCACGTCACTCATTTCCAACTTAACTATTGTCAAAGCGTTGCCCAGGGATCAGGCAACATACACGTGTGTTGCAGAAAATAAGGAGGGCCGTAGCGAGACTAACTTAACACTTCAAGTGTTACCTACTGTCACTGAAGTGAAGTCGCTTACCTTTAACCGCGTTTACATGACTGGTGGCCTCTTAAGTGGTCTGGGAGTGCTGGTGACTATACTTTTGTTAGTGAGTTGCGTCATACATCGCCGACAGAGACTGAGAAGATTCCGCAGACAAGAAGAAGACAGAGAGGGACGAATAGTACAAGCACCTCTCCCACCCAAATCCGCCAACACACAGCCCAAGCGAACCCCTTCCACGGTCCTACGTAAGCCATCCGACTACGTGGTCATTCCTTCAGGAGACTCAGAAGTGACGCCTCTGCACCCCCTACAGAGGGAGCACTCATGGCTACAGCGAGAGGCCATCAACGGCGGCTACGCTCGGGCAAATTACGTGGAGAACGGGAGGTATGACAGCAGTTTGGAGAGGGAGAGGTACAGGGAAGATATTGTGGATGAGCTTCAAGATCGTCAGCGATCACCCAGCACTATATCTTACGTGGAGCTGCCGTCGGTGGAGCTGCCCAGGTACTATATTCATAAATCTTCAGGAACTATAAAAATAAATTTTCTTCATCTTAAGTTGTCAATATATTTGCTTGTTTATACTCTTATGTTCACCCATACAACTACTTGACACTTCGTTCTGTGTAAAACTGCTTGTGTATGCTCTTATTCTCTCACTCACACAGCTGCTAAACACTTCATACCCAGACTAGAGTGACTCTTGAGTATAAGACTGCTTGTTACAAACGTTCTTGCACTCATGTTGAGTATAAGAATGTCTGTGTATACGAGTAAATCCTATCTGCACTCACATAGTTACCAAACACTTTTACAGATAAGATTGCTTACTTATATTCTTTTCTTCACTCATGCATCTACCAAACATTTTACTGTCTGTAAGTCTGCTTGTTTATATTTATATTCCCTTATAAACCTACCAAACACTTCATAACTGGTGTAATTTTTGTGCACAGGACCATTTCTCTATATTCTTACAATATCTTCACTCATATATCTACTAAACACATTACAACTAGCTAGAGTGTTTATCAGTGAAAAATCAGAATCTCCAAACAGTACTGCTTACCATAATATCGTCATGTATGGAGATTTGTTTGTAAAACCTGATCAACTCCATGACGATGACGACTTTCGTGTTTCATTCTTGTCATTTCTAAATTCATTTATTTAGCAATGGAGAGTGGAAGTGTTAGAGGGCCTCCGTTAACTCTTTCACTACAAAGGGGCTCTCTTATGCGCAGTAAAATCGTCGAAATACAGCAAGAATAAAATAGGAAGTATTCATTTTGAGAGGGCTAAAGTAAAAATTCTATTAAAAGAAAACACTGGGAACAATTATCTCTAGTGATGGTGACTGCAATGGAGACTTGTTTATAATAAAACTTTAAGATATTTCACGAATGTGGCCACAGGAGACGAAGTGAACTGACCGACAAGGAGAGTCTCAAGAACCTGGAGTTTGAGACAGATATCTTAAGAAGGGAGTGCAGCCCCACAGGGTCCGTGGTGTCCGTGGTGAGCAACGGACAACTCAACGACCTCCTCGCCCTGCAGTACTCCCGCAGACCTGACCTCCAGAGCTTCCATCCCCTCAGCTACAACAGCATTGCCAGAAAGTAAGTTTGGATTGGACGGCTTGTCTTATTATGGCTGCTTCTCGTTATCTTCAGACGATTTTATTCAGCTTATGGGAGACTATTCCATCCCCTACAAGTCTTTCAAAAACTGCATCAAATCGTCTGTTCGGTAACCATTAAAACAAACACACGAGTGATATGTCTGTTTATCTATAGCCACACGCCATTTGACTTTGAGTTAGTTGTTTTACAAGAAGGGGCACTAACCCTCCGCCAACCCACTTGTTCACACGTAGATAACACGTATGTGCTGGTTATATGATTACCACCCAGCGTTGTAAATGGTTTCCTGGCTTACAGGAAACCATTAGGCCTGTCACTCAATATAAAGCCACCTGAATAGGAAAGATAGTAATATAAAGCGACAGGAAATTTGGAGAAATAGGAAGAGAGGAGGGCAGACGGAAAAAGAATGATAAAGGTAAAGAAAGAAGTAGGCAGCAGTACACCAAGTGAGTGGCAGCCACCATCTACATATGCAGAATATGTCGCTAGGAAAAGATGTTACGACATCTCTCATGCCAGCGAGAGTAGTGTTTTGTGTCTGGGAGTAGACGAACATATCCCTTTAATCTGTACATTCCCAGGGTTATATTTAGAGCACTGTTCATTTTGCTCCTCTGCTTCATTCTCTTTCAGTATTTCTTTTTCGGGAAGATTAAGGTATATATTTTACTCTTTTACTTGTTCTTTTCTTCTAATTCTAATTCTACTCGCTCCATTAATTAGTTGGAAACAGGGTTATAATGATAATTATTAATGGCGTTGTTGATGCTGAATATTCTGATCATTGATGAATGACGTCTGATAATGATGGCAATGACGATAACGACGACGACGACGACGACGACGACGATGTTCATGATGATAATGATAACTCATTTTTTTCTCTTCCCGTAGACACCGTCCTTACTTGGGTGACGATCGCAGGCCGGACCGTCACTTGTACGACCCCCGCTCACTAAACGCCAGGTGAGCCAATGTACGACCCCAGGTAAATAAGTGAACGATCTACGTGAATCAGTTTATTACCGCATGCAAGTCAGTGTGCGACCCCAGGCAAGCCAATGTACGACCCCAGGCGAGACAATGTACAATCCTAGCTGAGTCTATGTACGACCCCAGATGAGTCACTGTGCGACCCCAAGTGAATCAATGTGCGACTCCAGGTGAGTCAATGTGCGACCCCAGGTGAGTCACTGTACGACCCCAGGTGAGACAATATACCCCCAAGGTAAGCCAAAGTGCGATCCCCGATGAATCACTGCACGACACCAGGAAAGTCAGAGCACAACCCTAGGCGAGTCATTATACGACCCCAATTAAGTCAGTGTACGACACCAGGTGAGCCAGTGTACGACCCAAAGTGAGTCAATGTACGGCCCCAGGTGAGTCTATGTGCGACCCAGGTGAGTCAACATGCAATTCCCGAAGGTAAGTCAGTGTACGACCCTTACTTTCTACGCGCTAAGTTAGTCAGTATACGAATGCTATTTTCTAGATGCCGGATGGGTAAATATCCGACCTCAACTGAGTCAGTGCACGACCTCCGATTTTTTAATGCAAAGTGAGTCGCTGTGCAACATCTGCTAAAATCAGGTGAGTTACGACCTTGTTAACGACAAGAGTGTCAGTGCCTATTCCCTGGAACAACTATTACTACTACTATCACTTCGTACACACACACACACACACACGACTCTTTCATAAACACATACTTTTTTTTTTTTTTGTCACTGTAAACACAAATACACAAACCATGCCTCAATCATTCCAAAACACCTACAAGTTTAATTAGCGAAGTACTTCAGGTGTATAATCGTGATCAGCCCTGTCAAAGGCATTTGTTATACTCTTTGTGGTTTCCACTCACGCTCGCCAACCATCCAAAAATAAGCTGTCATTGCTTTTACTATTCATACATTAGAAATGGGCATTTTGGTTTTCATTTTATTATTACTATTACTGGCAATAGATAGATAGATAGATTATTATTATTATTTTTTTTCTGATTTCCTGCACCCAGCTTCTCTCTGGTCTCATTGTGTGTATTAGCGGCGCGTGGACCTATTCTGATGAAACTGCATGAACACTTTTTAGTCAAAAATTTCTCAAAAATATATTTCCAAAAGCCATCTTTCAATACTTTTTCTGTGTCGAATCCATTGGAACTAAGTCAATGTTTATGCATACATAATTCATTAAGAATCTAAATAAAACTGAGTATCTTTCAAAGATCCGAAAAACAAATAAAGAGTGATATATATATATATATATATATATATATATATATATATATATATATATATATATATATTCAGTTGCGTTCATGGGCCTTGGCATAATTAGAAAAAAAGCTAATTCCAATATAACTCCCTAACCTTACCGCCGAAAGGAATTACACAGCCTTGAATTTGGCAATGCCTGAAGCAACCTCTCACAATCTTTTGCCTAAAAATTATTAAACAGGGTTTACCATCCACAGGTGTTATGGCGCCCTGAGTGGTGCTGAAGGGTGAGAACAAACTATACACAAATTACCCTCCACAGGTGTTATAGCGCCCTGAACTTGGCCATGAGTGATGCAGCCTCCCACGCCTTCTGCTACTCCAGATGGCGGCGCTACCCCTTCCTCTCATCCACGCCACGACTTGACCAGGACGACCCCACCGTCCCACGACCACACGACTCACGCAGGCTCAGGAGGCTTATGGCCCCGGGCAGGTGCGTGATGGCCTTGTTGCTGTTGATGCGAACAAAACGTTAATGTTATTACCCATTCTTTGTCGTTATTCCTGCTTCAAGCTTTGTGTGTGTGTGTGTGTGTGTGTGTGTGTAAAATAAGTAGAGTGAGCGGCACCCCTGTAATCCGCTGGGTATTATGCAACAGGTACAAGCAGTGTAGGCTTGGATGGGAAGTGTGATTACAGACTCAAACCTTCGCAACGATGACATTTTATCATTATTGCCGAAATATAATTTTTTTTTAGCTCTTGAGAGGCATCTCGTAGCAAAAGGCGTCACTGGAATCAGCATATTTTTTCCTTATTATCAGCAACTCCTCGCCTTAAATGTAATATGAAGAGATGTAATACTACTGAACGTGTTAAGTAAGCCAACTGCACTTTGTATTTTGCATATACTATTTGAAGTATAATTAATCATCGATAATACAGTACATGTTACCTTAAAAGGAGTAAGGAAACATTATTTATTTCACACTGAGTTTTAAAATGGGATGAAACATTTGTTTTCATACTGAGTTTTATAATGGGATGCCTATTACATAATGAAAGTTCCGAGAGAATAATTTAGTTATTATTTTCGTGGTCTTGAGGCTGCCAAGCAGTTCTTCCTTATCTGCTGTTACTGCATATGTTAACGTTGGCGTTCTTTTACATGTTTAAGTGTGCCAACCATATCGGTACCAGAAAGATATAAATTAACACAAGAAATGCCACCCTAACAAATCCATATCAGTCAAGCAATCAACCAATCTCTCTGTCTATCTATTTATCAATCATTCTTTCTTTACTCTATAAGTAGCACAGAAGCCTGAAACTAATACCGTTATGAAACAGAATGCCAAGGGGTTTCCAATGGTCACAGAATGCGTCCTTTACTCCATGAGCATATATTAATTCTAACTGAGTTTGATTACATGCTGGAGACAAGTAAATTCAGAAACAGTGCGCGTTATAGCGTTTACTATTACTGTATTTAGTGCAACGCGTCCAGCCTGCAAGTCTTGTTTAATATATTCCTCTTATTCATACATCTGCCAAATGTTTTCCTCTTACCCACATATCTTTTTAATATTTTCCTCCTATCCATACATCAACTTGAAATATTTCTTTCCCCACAAAACTGCTTAATACGGTAAAGTTAAAATGCTGAATAGGATTTAGAACTTTGTGGCTCAGGAACCTGCTTTTATTTACACACCCGCGCTTCTCTGTTCCTCTGTCTGTTTGTGTGTCTGTCCATTTGTCTGTGTGGGCGTCTGTTTCTTCCTGTCACAATCGCTACCTATCTGTCTATCTGCTAACACCTCCACTCACCTGTCTCCCCCAGGGGCCTGTACCGTTCACTAGAGGGAGCGGGGGATCTGGCCAACGCGTACCGCTATCCGTACCACGCGGGCCAACTGGAGAACTACCTCAAGGAGTACCGGAGACTAGCCAGGTGGAAAGACCGTCGGGACACCATACACCTGGGGGGAGGATCCACTTCAAGGTAAATAACATATCGTCAGTAGAAGAAATATCCCACTCCTGAGGTTCTACAGATAAGAAAAAGCACAACTGAATCTTTTAATCTGGTGCCTGGAAAAAAAAAAAAAATGGCACCCAATATATGACGTCTGATGTAATTTCGTGTACTGATCAAGACTACCAAGGATAATATTTGCACTCAAAATCATAGGGTGACCCATATATCAAAATGCTTCTTCCAAGTTTCCTTATGATAGGTGTGGTAAGAGGGACGATACTGTTTTGGTTGACTACATCTGCTGCCAATAGTTCCTACTACTCTCTCTGGATCTCATGTTAAAATTCCATAGGATCTTATTCAGTTAATCCATAATACTCGGCTGACTTTGTTTCTTCAGTAGTTATCACTTTTCACTGTTTTGGAGACGTGTAAGAACTTAACAGAATTTGGATACATCAATCGTTAATGGCTGAATGTGTTGGGCATTCTCTAGCGTTTTATCTAGCATATTACATTTCAGTTTTCTAGAGTGGATCTTTTTTTTTTTTTTTTTTTTTTTGTTATACAGACTTTGTTTGCAAACATATCCAGGGTGGTAATATTAACGTAGCAGATACTGGCCTGGAAGAAGTGCTAATCATCTTTATAAGGCCACAAGAATACATGACCAAGTGTTCCACGTGTGACTGTGAGCAATCAGAAAATCTTTTATCGCCCCCAGTGCCATTCACGTAACCCTTCTTGTCTTCCTTACAGACTAACAGGATTGCATGATGAACTGCTGGGGAGCCGGGGTGGCAGTCTCACCCGGGATGTGGCTGGCATCACCGGTCGCCTCAGTCGCACGGGCAGCCTGACGCACGACTTCACCGGTTCGTATGGTCGTGACATCACCGACAGTCTAGGCCGTCCTGTCACAGGCAGCCTGAGCCGTACGGGTAGTCTCACCAGGGAGAGTACCAGTTTGGGTCGTGACGTGGCGAGTAGTCTGACATGTGACGTGCCCAGAAAGTTATCTCGTGACCTCACCACTAGTTTAAGTCGTGATGTCACCAATAGTATTGCTCGTGATGTCACAAGTAGCATAGCTCGTGACATCGCAGGTACTTTAACCCGAGACGTGTCAGACACCTTACCTCGCGATGTCACGGGTGCCCTGACTACGGATGTGGCCGGCAGGGTTGACCTCTTCTCAGATGAGGCCTCACCAGCATCACCACCGTCACCTTACCTAGACATGGAACTGGGGTTGCCCACCGGCCGTCCCCGTGCTGCCACAGAACCTCTACTAGACGTGTCACGGTCCAGAGTGCTGGGCCACAGAAGGACAGGCAGCCGCGGCGAGGCGGTAAGGTCCGCCATGCAAGCCAGGATACTAAGTCCATCTGATTCAATGATTGACACTATGGAGAGCCGGGCACTGGACTCTGATGACGGACTGCGGGAGGGGCTGCCAGCGCGGGGGATGGCACCTCCTGAAACTGTAATGGAGGTCGGGAAGCGGCGGAAGCTAAGCGCCTCGACAGACCCCACGATAGAACCCCCCCGCCAGACCGAACCACTCAGGTCCATTCTGAAAAACAGGTACGAGGGTGGCGGTCTGTTGTACCAGGACTACACGAATAGTGCCTACTATGATGATGAGGACGATGGTGAGGGTAATATGTCACAGTCGCCATACAGCCCCACTGAGTATAAAGATTACCTTGACCACGGCTCCTGAGGCGCCACCACCACTGTCATGGCAACATGGCAGGAGACACCGTTTTGTATCACTGAACATTCTTGTTGTTTGTTGTTGTTGTTGTTGACGGTAGTTGCCTTTCACAGTCAGAGGCTGTTGTTAGTCTATTTCTTCCCCTTTCAATTTCGCCTCCCTCACGGTGTTCAGTAATCTTACCGTTCATTCGTTACATTATGTAACTCGTATCTTTCTTTGCTTCATCACTGATCAAAAGTTTTAAGTAGTACAAATTTACTGTTTTCTCCGAGTTCAGGCACAACTGTCTTACATTCATGGTATCTGTGGTACGCTATGTTACATATTCCAGTGCTGGACCTGGATTCACAAACAAACTTATGGTCAATTCCCTCTACTAACAAAACATATGAAATTTCTTCGTTCTCATATCGTTCTCCTTCTGCATAGACTAAGACAGCTTATGATAATTTTTCTTTTGTAACTATGATTTGGTTTTGCAGAAAGTCCAAGAGACATAGACAGTATCTTCACTCCACTCTCCTTGTCCTTCCTAGATAGGCAAATCAAAGTTATGAGAAGGAGATGATCATAATTTTTCTTGTTAACCCAGGCACTGTTTTGCAAGTTCCCAGAGTAATACAAGTGACATCCACAGGGTAAATACGCTTAAAAACTACAAGCTATCACTTATGGTTTCCTCAAGGTCCCTTCTTGCCACAGCAATCATGCTTATTCCGTCTTTCTTTGAAGTAAAGGTGGTGTTACACTCGTTTTTCTGTCAACTTTCCTTGACATCACCTTGGCAGCTTTAAAAGAAATACTGTAGCGCCAGCCTTTGCAGTCACAAAGAAAAGTTGCGAGCAATTCCCCCAAAAGCTGCCATCAATATGCCCGTAAATAGTTGTTAGAAAAACAATTCATGTCATTGCCTTAACCCTATCCGGTGAAGGATGGAGCTTCCGAAGCCCCAGCCAGCACCAGATATGGTTAGTGGCGTACCTTTCATCTGATGTCCGTCTGACTCTGGGTGACTCCGTCTGACTCTGGGGTCAGATTCACGAACAAGCTTACTAGAAACTCCCTCTCGTAACTCAGGTTTGCTTATGTTGGAAGGACAAGAAGTGTAGAATATTTTCATATCTCACATTATTTTTGCAAAAACTTAACAAGAAGAGCGTTGGATTTTTCGTGTCTCTATCTTTCTGCAGATTTAAATTTTAGTTATGAATAAGACACGAACAGTGGAGAAAATTCATGTTCCTTTTTCTTCCAACGATTCAAAATCTGATTTGCATGAGGAAGTTGATCACAAGTGTTGTTGAATTTGGCCCCTGATCTCTGTCTCCTCCATTATGTGCCCTTGTTGGTCGCGCCCTGCCAATATTGACTTCCCTTAACTTCTGTCCACTTTAACTTGGCCTAATACTGCCGTCTCTCCAATACCATCTTTTCATTTGTATGCCGAGCTGTAAGAGGAGATTATCACTAAAATATGCTTCTATACTCTTATTCAGTCTGGCCACAATTTACCATTTCTCCATCTTGAATGCTGAGATGTAACAAGAGTATAATGCTATAATGCAAAGATGTGCTATGGAAAGGATGTAAATCAATAGTTCTGTCTTCTGCTACTGAGCTACTGGAAGTAGGCTACGAAAGAACGAAAGTCTTCGCCAGGTTAAAGTGGACTAACTACAGGCAGAGTAACAGATTTTCAACCTCCTCACTACGATAACATCTTGTTCTAGTTTTTTACAGTCAGACGATTTTTATTCGGCTTAGGAAAGATACCTCATACTAGAGGAGCTAATCCCTACGGGCTGGGGATTTTATGACTTAATGGTTTCCGAGGGACATTTGGGGGAAGCAATCTGGAAAAAGAAAAAAAAAAAAACTCCATCCTCAGTATGCTCAATAAATCACACAGAATAGAAAAATGTCGTTCCTTACATTCCTCGGTATGCAAAGTGCAAAAAGACGGCATGAGAAATTTCCTGCTAATTGTAGAAGCGTTATGTCATTGCTACATATTATTTCTCTTTGCAAAAATAAAACTTTTATATCACATTGAAATACAGAAATACAAAATGATCAAAAAATCCTCTTCATATTATAATTTCACCAATTTATCATGCTTCTTTTCGGTTTCATTATCACTTTCAATTATAATACTGTAACAATACGACACCCAGCAAATGTAGCACAACTTGATGTGACAAGTGCTTTCACGTGACTTAGACATGCTTGGCACGGCCAGACTTGCTGGGAGACAATGAGACCCTGTACAAAACAGTGTAGGCGTTCACATGTGTACTGAAACTATACTACAAAATGCCAGTCAGTACCTGGTACCGAGCCCAGCATGTACTGCTGAATCACACAGCAGTACCAGGTATTAAGTCCAGTGCCAATGGGCAAATGAAGGTCCTATCTAATCCATATGGTTTGAAGTATCTCCTCTTGGCTGCATAAAATCATCTGCAGATAAAGAAATTAAAACAAAAAAAAATGTTCTCAAGTTGAAGAGGTTACTAAACTGATTTGACAAGATCTTAGTTTTCTTTATCATCAGTCTGTCTCTACTAGGCTATTTTATATCCGTCGCCAAGGCTATCATTCCCCAGCTGCCATTAACTGATCCGCCTGACTCGCTATAAATAGAGAGTGACAGTGACTGAACACATAATCACTCATGCTGTCGAGAACAGCTAGAAATGGACAAGTGTTGTGGACCACTGTTGCTCCATTTAAGATATATTAATGCGTTTTCATACACTGACCTTCGTTGCTTCTTTTTAGGCACAGCAAAAGTGCTAATGAATGCAGTGTAGAAAGAGACAATCGCATGTTAGCTCCTATCAGATGCGTCTTAGGGGACTCCTAGCAAGGGAAGGTGCCAGTGTGGCCTGGTTAACCCCATCAGCCACAGGATGTTATTATTTTATTCTTGCTGTACTAGGTGATTTTATTAAACTTGGGAAGAGCTTGCTAGCAGTGAAGGGGATGATAAGGACTGTCTAACCCCTGCAGTTCGAATGGTCTCTCTTAAGCTAAATTTTATCACCTGATGACACCATGAGTAAAGTGAAAGGTACGTCATCAAATTCAAAGGGGCGATAGGGAAGGTCCTCGCTTCCTTCCCTCCAGGCACACATATTCCAAGAACCGACTTCGCTCCTCCTCCACTTCAAGGTATTACTATACTTGAATTTAACCCCATAAGTACGGTGATTTCTTTTGTGTTACTGTATACTCATACATTATCTGGGTGATTTTATTCAGTTTGGGAGGGATTATTTGAACTGGGAGGGTTAGATACAACCTACATTAATCCTTCCAATATTAAGGCACTGTCCCTTAGCTGAGTTAATGTCTGGCAGTGGCAAGAATTGGGTTAAAAAGATCTCACTGTACTGGGGGGGTTAATTATGACTTTCTCGTACACGTTAATTTAGACTACTATTTACTGTAGAGAACTTCACAATCTTTCAGTGACAATACAGCTATTTTTTCTTATCGCTACGCTGTTGTCTCGGTGATGTTTCGTTTGGCAAGAATCGGGGTTTTATAAATCCTGTATCATTAAAGCTACGGTACTGCTAGCAGTATGGAGTTTCCTGTTACAATTCTGTGGATGCGGATAAGTAATGTGAACTTATCCTGTATGAAGTGTTGGTGGTTGAGTAAGCTGAAAAGGGATGAGAGTATCCTTCCCTGACCAGTCGCTGCTAAGACTGATCACTGAGGCCGGAAACAGAAAGCTATGAACGCATATAACCAGTACCTCTCTGCGGACCTTCTATAAAGTGAAGAAATAACTGATATGGTGGGAAGTATAGGTATTGGTTGGGTTAGGTCACATCGTCATCATTTCACGGTTAAATTAGATCTGTTAGGTTGGGACGAGGTGATTTATCCCCAAACTGGGAAGAGATATACCACTCAGACCCCACCTAACTGACTTAGCGTTATGGTGATGGAATGTTAGGGGTGCACCCACACCAACTAAACAATAATGGTAACATGATTACAGACACCATGGCTAGCAGCTGTCATGAAATTCTTCGTGAGTAAAATAATTCTGGTAAAATACTACAGTGTTATGGTGATTGGTGTGTTGTTGTAACCATGTTTCAGTAGTCTGGCCTGGACTCTCGAATTTAATTACCAAACTCAGCAACACATTAACAATATTTTTCTTTGCTGTGGGTGCACCCTTACCGTAACCTGACTATATTCAAACCCATATTTACCACTTTGTTTTTTCTTTCCTCATTATTATGGGAGGCTAGGATTTCCGACTTCGTCCGTGGAGAGGTGGCGGTGTCATGCTTCCACAGAAAATAGAAAAGCTGCCTCCTCCCCCAGCCCGCGCTCTGCCGCCACCCATCACTGCCACCAGGTAGACTTAATTGTACTCGAGGTTCGTAATTATATAGACTGGCGTCGAGCACGTGCATGGCTCAGGGCCCGGATTCACATACAAACTTATGATAAAATTCCCTCTCTTAACTTAGATTTTTGTAAGCAGGAAAAACACGGGATAATTTTGCACTCTCCTTTCCTTGACTTTCTTAAAAAAAGAAAAAAAAAAAAATCAATTTTATTTGCAGAAAATATTGGCAATTTCCTGCCCTCTCCTTTCCTTCAAAACAAAAAATATTTTTTTCAAAAATTTTCGCTAGCAATTAAGTTTTATATTTCAGGAAGAGCAAAGAGACCGGAAGCTTCAACTTTCCTTTCCTTGTCTTTGTTATAAAACTATAGCAGCAGGGGACTTTGGTTTGGAGCGTGTAGCATTTTATGACCGGATGCTCAAAATAATTCCCCAAATATTTAAGATCTGTTCATGCAAACAGAGAGCAGACATGAGAATTTATACTCTCTTTAAAACAAATCGAAGCTACGACGGGGAGCTGATTATAAGTTTGTTGGTGAATCCCAGTACAGGATGTTATCAAAATAATCTCTTCTGATAAGTATTTCTCTGAGATTTTTTTAGTCTTTCGCAGTAAAATCATCGTCTTCCCGAGGCTTCCTCTCTTGCCTAACTAGTGGTGACTCTGCATGGAAGAATATTGCTGCCACCTCTCTGCGGGCCTTGTAGACGTAAGGAATCAACCGACATGGCGGTATATATCGGTTCCAGCAGTGCTAAGTCATAACAGCATCATTCCATTTGCAGTAGATATGATAGGGTGGGCCTGAGAGACTTAAATAAGTTTTGAAGATAGCGGATTTAACTCTAAGTCTATTAATCTCTAAACCGAGAAGAGACAGGCCACCTACACCCAACCTAACTGTGAAGTGATGTAACTGTGATCCAGATCTACTGATGTCCATATTTATTACCATGTCGCTAATTTCCTCATGATATGAAAGGTTCGCGGATCTTCAGCTTCATTTGTAGAGAGGTGGTGGCGAGGTATCACAGAATATGGCTGCGACCTCTCTACAGACCTCCCATAATGTGAGAAAATAAGTGACATGGCGGTAAACAGAAGTTAGACAGTTAGATCATAGATACACCGCCTCATAGTTTGGCTTTCGAGATCTGTGGATGTAGAGCTAGTACTGCAGGCTTTCAAAATGCGAAGAGACAAGCCACCCAAACCAAAGTCTGTGGACCTAACCCCATCGCAAAGTGATGTATCTGTGTCCTAGCATTGTTGAAAATGAAATTTAATCATGTAAATTACGGTCCTACATTATGGAAGGTACAATGAGAGGTGGCGTCGATATTCTCCCCTAATACGCTTCCACAGGCTCTGCTCCTCTGCTTCCGTATTGGCAGGGGGCTCTCCAGAACCCCTCGTCTTCGACCTGTAGGAACCAACGTAGGTCTTATGTTCCTGGGAGAAGCCAACCACGGGACCGACATACAAGGAGGTTAATATACTGTACAACTCCCTCGATACTCACCCGGCAGCGACCTACGTGTTGCAGGGACGGCTTGGTCCGCTAGCAGTGTGGGTGTGGGAGTAAGTTACTGTAGTGTGTTAAAATGACGCAAATACTGACGGGTTACTTATAATTACTGTGAATGTACTAGTGATTAGCATGAAAGGGTTAGGGAAAAAAAGATGCAGAATAGATACTGGTAACGCTGACTGGGCCGCCTTTGCAACACACAAAATTTCACCAGCTGAGTGACAAGGAGGGTGCAATATATGGACCTCCCTGTGTTATGAGTATCCAAAGTCATTAGTGCTCGGTATTAGTTTTCTTTAATAAAAACACAAAAAAAATAAGAAAATTAAATATGGTGTCGATATCGTAGGATGTTGTAAGACGACATATCAGTACCAGAGCGTAATCTTAGCCTTTGGATTGGATTTATTTTCATTTATAATTACCAGAGTCACTGAGTTATAACCGCACCAACATATCATAAAAACATTGCAAGCTTAACCCTTTCACTACCAGAGATCTCTCATAACCGGAGCCAAATTGACTGGCGGTAGCAAGAATCATTAAAGGTGCTGGTGGAAACACCTTTGAGCAAGATATCTCCCCCCAAAAAAATACTCTGAAGGTAAAAATAACACAGAATAATAAAGAAAGCATTCTAACACTGCCACCGGAGAAAAAAAATGGCAGTAAAAATATAAAAGATTTCCTAGTTCAGAAGGATTAATGACAACTATTGCTAATTCCTTAACCACAAGAACATTTTCCTATGCAAAGAAAGAATGAAAAAACACTGCTGTACTTTAACATTATAAACGGATGACATAAGACATCCTGTTACTGATATCCTGATAATGAAAGGGTTAAGCACAAGCTGGATCCCGCACCCCAGGCTTCCTCTGTTTACGCAAGTCACCTTCGAGATGAACTAAGGTCCTCCGAGTCGTAAGGGCGAATCAACCAATGACAGTGTTCTCAGTGGTGATTGAAGCTTCTGACACTTATTCCTTAGCTTTTATTTATTTGTCTGCTTATTTATTTATTAATTTATTGCTCATTATGCCCAATCATTCTCGTTTGTGTCGCTCTTTTCATTTTAATATCAACGTAGATTGCATAAATGACACACAGAACACTAACAAAAAAAAAAAAAAAAAAGATAATAAAACGATACTGATGAAGCTCCTATGCTGATGAGAATACGGAAATATGAATGAATGTTGATATAACTGATTTAAAGGCCGTGCTTTGTATTTTTCAAGTACAGTATTTCCGTAACTAGCCATGCATGTTAGATCTAAGTATTACCCAAAAAATTTAATTGTCATCTTCATCATCATCATTCCAATCTTTATTGATATTTTAAAGCAACATTACAAACTTTGACCATTTTTCTTAATAAGTCCCTAAAAAAAGAGCATTCATCATCATCATCATCATTATCATTATCATCATCATAATCATCGTCGCATATCTTCTCCCACCAAGATTATCTGTCAAAAAAAGACCAAGGATGAAAAATTTAATTAACAGACAAAAAATCTGTATATTTTTAGGCAACCGTTCGTAACAAAGCCAAAAATCCAGAGGCTGGTTGGTTGATTCTTCCTTTTGACACTGAGGATCTCCCTTTAACGCTCTGTGCAAGCTAGGATGTCGTGCTGTCCTTGACTATTTTATTTTACTAAGAGTTTTTCGCCACAAACTGTCAATGAAGATTCTCACTGACAAACATGTGTTTTATTTCTCCTTACCATGAGAGAGAGAGAGAGAGAGAGAGAGCAATAAAGGATGGATCAGGCTACACTTCTGCAATATACGTACTTGTGGCACATATAATTAAATTTCTGTTTAACGTAAAATATTAATAACGCATCAGCCTCAGCAGCATAATTCTATAAGGTAAGTTTTCTTAAGCTTTCATACAAGTAGGAATATGATTAATGGATTGATATTATAAAAGACATAAGCTTCATACAGTCCATTTTATTTTCAGATACGAAATGTTGTTCACGTCAAGCGCCTTTTGTACTTCCTAAGTTTTCATCACACTAACGGACAATTTACCAACACTGATGACTGTATCTGTATCAATACTTATATTTGGACTTGGATCTTAATTTTAATCTGAATTTTTATCGGCATTTATATAAGAATTTGTATATGTATCTGCCTCCGAATATGCACTGAGCCCATGGTAGTGAAAGTAGTAATCATGGCTATATCTAACCCCTTCAGTCCCACAAGTTCTCCCCTAAACTGAGTAAAGTCGTCTGGGGATAGCAAGAATAAACGATGAAAGGTATCAGATGACCAAAAGTTCGAACAATGCGAGAATACCAACCACCTAATTAAGAATATAAATAATACGACTGCCCTTCACTAACTTCTATTAGCTACATAATATAAGATCTGGTTTTAACTGAAGACAATCAAGGAACATATAAAGTGGGCTTATTAACTACAAATATTTTTCCCAACTAAAAACAGCTAAGTTATCTAATTACTGTACTGGATGACGTGAACTAAAATGCTTTAACATCAGTCGTGGGTTCCTGACTACGACCGGTCAGTAATGGGCTGATGAGAGATTTAGAATGCTGACAATAAACCTGTTGATTGGCTTTTGGCAAAATGCAGTACAAAAATGGATCACAGTTCATTTTTAGCATTTGCATCATGTGTGTAACAGTGACCAATATTTAATTGCTTTGGTAATTTCCGACCATGAAAAATATATTCATTGGGTGTGCATTTATGTCCGTTTATATGCAAAAATAAACAAAAACAAACTCGTTCCACTAAAAATATATGCAGGTTATATTCAAGCCATTGTCTAGTGAGCTCAGGTTTCAAACGCAGTTATGAGAATTAATCTGAACAATTTAAAGTATCGTAAATACATTTAGTTCCTAAACAAGGGAAAAAACATACAACTGTCACTCCATCCACCGCTAAATAAGAGCTGTAGTGTTCCAAATGACTGGGATGTTAACCACTTCACTATAATGACGTCTTTCTTAATTCGTACTACCTTCAGACGCTTTTACCTAATTGAAGAAAGGCTTTGATAAATGGATGTGTTAAATATAGCCTTCATTAATCTTTAACTTTTTGTGTGTTCTCATAATCTGAGTAAAATCCTCCGGTAGCATCAATAAGAATACAGAAATAATGTTCTCGGGCTGAAGGAAACCAGTAAACGATCATATCTATCAGTGAACACTTGACAGTCAGTCGTAGAATGTAGCTGTGTTGTGGGATTACTAGTTCCGGCTGAGCTTCTACACTGTTTATCCTTTTAATATGATGATGTGTTTTTAGCTTTACTTATGCGACAATCAGATGCTTTCATTCAACTTACGAAAAGACCCCCAGAGTGTCAAGAGGTTAATGATACAGTAGCTTTATCTAAAGGTCCATTTCAAAAAGTCTCTCTTAGGCTGAATATAATCGTCTGAATAATCTCCAATACACAGATCATTTATGACACACATTTCCTACATACTGCGTAAATTATAAAGCACTGACCTCACTGTGACTCCAAGCTTTAAGTTAGTTACAGTTTGACATATGCTTCATATTTTTTGTTGTCCAAACCATCAGAAATATATGAGCTTAAATATTTCTAGGACCAGTAGTTTCCTTTCATCAAATTCAGGTTGAAACTGCATCATATTTGAGTGGTGTTGCTAATATATTTAATTACATTCTAAACTGGGGTTAATTAATTAATCCTGACATTGTAATCCCTTCTGAGGGGAACTTTACGAACATCTGTACTTTTTGTCTCGAGACCGTATCAGCAGTTTTTGACATTTCAGATTCAAAGTTTCTTTTCTAGCGATATTCTCTAGATTTTAATACCTAGCAACATTCTAGCACCTTCTGAGAGAAACCTCCGAACATGTGGATTCTGCCCCACAATTCTGCACATGGTGAACCACAATGTCCTCCTCACCACTCGTTACATCCTCTTAACAAACTTTTACACGGACCGGACACCTACTCACGGTATAATCCTCTCATCCAGGCTTACTAAGAATATTTCTGGCGGTACAAGCATCCCTTGATGTACGTGCATAGGAGAAGAGGGGAAATTAGCCTAAAAATGTCATACGCCGACACCAAGATGACTGGTACTGTACCCTAAAGGGCTAATATACGAGAATATAAACTAACATACTACGTTTAGTGTATATATATATATATATATATATATATATATATATATATATATATATATATATATATTGTTACGAAACAGAGAAAGATAACGTACACTTTAAGTGAGAATACGAAGAGTCACTACTGTCCCGTAAAGTTCCAGGTTCAAAACAAAAGAGTTAGGTAAAATTACAAGTTAAAGTTTAATGCTCAAACTAACAACAAAACATTCAGGACTCATAAGGATAATGTAATGGCAAATAAACAGGTTAAATATATGGTTAACTGCAATAGCCTCTATTAACACGAAATTAGCAAGAGTAAATTTATCTAAGTCAGCCCTGACAAAATGAGATACCAGACAATACTCAGTGAACGCCAGATAAATTATCACAGACACAAACTACTATCAAAAATGACTGACATAAAACCCAACATTAATCAAAAACCTCACTAGGACTAAGAATTAACATTATGCTACACAGTACAAGAAAAAATACAACAGTTATACTCAAATTACACACAGCTGCTAGATGTTTGGAGATTTCTTGAGCACTCACAATAATAATATCTGTACAGGGGAGGACAGAGATGTGAACAAAATGAGGAGCAGATCTAAGTGGCCACGATGCAGAGACTGAGCTCATTATATAGGGGCCAGCAGAGCTTGATACAACTTGCAAGAAGGACGCGCAAACGAAGCCATGGGGACAAAGAGCTGAAAATCCCGCTCCAAACAACAGAGAGAACGACCCACTCCACTATAACGGTAGAAGGGGGGGACTGAGGCAGAACACGCTCGTGATCAAACATGCAGCAACTGTGCGCCAAAACTACACAAAGGATGATGAAATCATAGGCTATGTAACACCTCCCCACAAAGAAAAAGAAATTTACAAAGGAAATTTCTTATTACTCTAAAACAATCTGTCTAAAGTCTAGATAAGCAATCTGCAATAACATTTTCTTTCCCCTTGACATGTTGTATGTCTAATGAATACTCCTGAAGAAGCAGACTCCATCTTGTCAATCTCTGATTTTTATCTTTAAACTTACTAAGGAATTTCAGTGGGTTATGATCGGTATAAATGACTATGGGGTCAAAACCAGAACACAAATAAAATGAAAAATGCTGTAAACCCAAAATCAAGGCCAAAAGCTCCCTCTCAATAGTTGAGCAGTTCTTTTGAGGTGGAGTGAACTTCTTACTGTAATAAGATACAGGATGTTCAATACCCTGATCATCCTCTTGCAGCAAAACAGCCCCAGCTCCTGTATCACTTGCATCAACAGCCATCTTAAAAGGCTTAGCAAAATTTGGAGTAGCGAGCACTGGCTGACTTAATAGAATAGCTTTAAGTTTGTTGAAAGAGGATTCACAGTTATCGGTCCAGACAAATTTAACTCCCTTTTTCAGTAGGCCTGTAAGTGGTGATACAAGAATAGAAAAGTTAAGAACAAATCTTCTGTAATAACCTACCATTCCCAAAAATCTTTGTAGCTCCTTCCTACTTTTAGGTCTGGGAAGATCACTTATAACCTGAACCTTAGCTCCTGGTGGTGCAACATGTCCATCACCAATTACATACCCAAGGTACTGAACTTTAGCTTGACCAAACTCACACTTTGATAAGTTAGCTACAAGATTAGCATGAACCAAACGCTCAAGAAATTCACTGACATGGCATAGGTGATCCTTCCACTTGTCACTGAAGATTAATACATCATCAACACAAACAACACACCCCACCAAACCCCCTGTCACAACATTCATGAGCTTCCGAAATGTGGCTGGTGCATTCCTCATACCATATGGCATTACTGAACATGCAAAAGTCTTTCCTAGTGCTACAAAACATGAGATCTCCCTAGCACGCTCAGTCACAGGTACTTGCCAGTATCCCTTTAACAAATCAAACTTACTTATGTACCTAGCCTTTCCGATCTTGTCTATGCAATCTTCCACATGAGGGAGAGGGTAAGTGTCTGTTTTAGTTATCTGATTAACACGTCTGTAGTCAATGCAAAGCCGCTGTGACCCACCCGGCTCAGGGACCAGAGTGACAGGAGAACTCCACTCGCTCTGACAGGGCTCAATCATCTTGCGGTCCAACAGGTAGCCAAGCTCCTTCTGGATGACAGGAACCCTCACTGGGTTCACACGGTAAGGAGGCAATTTAATTGGCTTTGCGTCTCCAACATCGACATCATGCATCAACACAGTAGTTCTTCCTGGAGTGGCACGGAACACTTGCGGGTACTCCTGCAGTAATGCCGAAAACTCCTGCCTTTCCTTGGGAGGTAGATGAGAAAGCTTAGTCTGGAGAGCATTCATGATATCAGGATTCTTCCCCAAACTATCACTCAGGCTCATACTGCATGGGAGAGCTTCACTTGCAGACTCGGGTGGAACAGCTACAGTGCAGACTGGATTATTTTCGTCCCGCCTGTGATATAACTTTAGCATGTTGATGTGACATAGTTGCTTGCTCTTTCTACGATCTGGTGTGGCGATGACATAGTTGACATCACTGAGTTTCTTCTCCACGAAATAAGGGCCACTAAACTTGGCTTGAAGAGGTTGCCCATGAACTGGTAGCAGAATCAAAACCTGATCTCCTGGCTGAAAGTGGCGTAACCTGGACTTCTTATCATACCAAGTCTTCATCTTCTCCTGAGCAGCTCCTAAATTCTCTCTCGCCAGCTGTAAAGCAGTGGACAGCCGTTCTTTGAACTTCATCACATACTCCAGCAGGATGACGTCATCTTCCTCCGACAGCCAGCATTCCTTGAGTAACTTAAGGGGTCCTCTTACTTCATGGCCAAACAGTAGTTCAAAAGGTGAGAAGCCCAGTGATTCATTTGGAGATTCTCTTGCGGCAAACACAACGAATGGAAGACCTTTATCCCAGTCTTTCTGATGTTCCAAACAGTATTTCTTGAGCATCGATTTGAGTGTTTGATGATATCTCTCCAACGCTCCTTGGGTCTGGGGATGGTAAGCTGAAGACGTGATCTGGGTGATGCCCAACTCTTTCAGAGACTGCTTGAAAACATTTGACATGAAATTACTTCCTCGGTCTGACTGTACCTCCTTGGGCAGACCAAACTTTGTGAAGAACCCTAGCATTTCCTTAACCACGTTCTTTGCTGAGATATTTCTAAGTGGAATGGCTTCAGGATAACGAGTAGCCATATCAATCAGGGTCAACACATAAGAAAATCCTGAAGAAGTCTTAGGAAGAGGGCCCACAATATCCACCAACACACGGGTGAAAGGCGCCTCAAAAGGAGGAATGGGAACTAGAGGTGCAACCTTTTCGGTCTGATTACACTTCCCCACAACTTGACAGGTGTGACAAGACTTACAATACCAGGAAACATCCCTGAAGATACCTGGCCAGTAGAAGTGTTTCAAAATGCGTGCCACAGTCTTCCTCACTCCAAGGTGTCCTGCCAAACTGGAATCATGAGCCACTCTAATGATATCCTGCCTACAAACACGAGGGATGACAACTTGATGTACAACCTCCCATTCACAGTCGGCTGATGCTGCTGGGGGTCTCCACTTCCTCATAAGTACTCCTGACTTTACATAATAACAAGTAGAAGCACCGGCTGACTCTTCTTCACTGTAAGCAGAGTTAGCTAGACCTTTCAACTCAAGGTCAGCAACCTGCAACTCAACCAACTCTTGACGAGACAAATTATCAACACTACGGGGTACTGCCTCATCTGGTGAGTGGTCCAAATTAGCAAGAAAAGTGTCAGCTAGGATAACATCATCATCATCATTATCCTCTAAATCACCAGTAACTTTAGACTTAGCCCTAGTGACAGCACATGCAGGGAACACATCAGGGACATCACAATCCTGGGTCGCAGCCACTGGCTCACTAGACAACTGAGGAGCTGGACACACTTGACTTCCACCAATATCATTTCCAAGTAAGAAAGTTACACCTGACATTGGGAGTGTCTCAACCAACCCAACCATAACGGAACCATTAACAAAACCAGACTCTAAATTCACTCTGCACAGAGGGACAGAGAAGTAATTATTCCCTACACCTTGTAAGATTACAGTTTCATCAGAGGAATTAAAATTAGAGCCTAGAACACTGGTCAGCATAAGGGATTGGCAAGCACCTGTATCACGATATATTTTAACTGATTTCCTGTCATTACTGTCCAGAGGACTGACAAAACCATCAGACAGGAAATTAGCACATGAACTCTTGAGAGTGTCACCCACGTTACTGCTCAAAAGAGGAGCTCCATCATGAGAATTTAAGTTACCCCTCAAAGCAGGTTCAGTTAACTCAGTTAAAGAATTCTGGGAACTCTCAAGAGTGGACACTAGACCAATTGACTGAATATTTAAAGACTCCTTTTTGTTCACATCACGCTGTCTCCTGAAACATCTCTCCGTAGTATGACCAAGCTTACTACAATAAGTACATTTACTTTTCTGAAATCTAGAGGTGAAGCTGGTATTTACTTCCTGAGAAACATCATCTTTATTCTCTTTCCTGTTACCTGTACTCTGAGTAGAGGCAACGTACTTACTCTCAGCTTTCCCTTTTTCTCTAGAATATCTCTTGTGAGTGAGAACATACTCATCAGCTAAAACTGCAGCATCAGACAAATTATCTATTCTTTTCTCATCAAGATATAGGCTTACATCTTTACTAATACACCTTTTGAAGTCCTCCAGCAAAATCATCTGCTTAAATTTGTCAAAATCAGAATCCACATTCTTAGAATTTAACCACTGCTCTAACAGATCTTCTTTGATTTTTGCATACTCAACATGGGATTGCTTATCTTGCTTGTAAGTTGTCCTAAATTTTACTCTATAGGCTTCAGGAACAAGCTCATAGGCCTTAAGAATCAAGCTCTTAACTACATCATAATTATCAGACTGATCCTGAGGCAAAGATGCATAAGTTACTTGAGCTTTACCGGTGAGAACAGTTTGAAGGAGTACTGGCCAATACTCCTTAGGCCAATTAAAACCTGTAGCTACCCTCTCAAACAACTGAAAATACTTTGTTAAATCAGATTCATTAAAAGGAGGGACAAGTTTAACATTTTTAGCCACATCAAAATCATCAGAGCTAGATGATCCAGTTCCACCTTGTTTCATGCGATACTCATGGTCTGCCTGAATCCTAGCAAGTTCAACTTATGCCTGTATCTGTGCCTCCTGAATCCGAGCCTGAGATTCCGCCTCCTTAGCCTGAGACTCAGCCTCCTTAGCACGTGCTTGAAATTCAGCCTCCTTTACACGAGACTCCGCCTCCTTAGCCTGAGCCTCCTGCAGGGCTAGCTGTAACTTAGCTAATTCAATCTGCGTTTGCTCATTTGGAGGAGTTACATTAAACAAGCTTTCATTAATCATGTCAACAATTTGATCTTTAGAATGATGAGAGCGAACAGCAATTCCCAATTGTTGAGCAACAAGCTTAAGTTCATTCTTTGTTCTGTTTTCTACATCACACACTGTTTGCACATTTGACAAAAAATCTTTGGCTTCATCAAGTGTAGAAATAGTAGCCATCATGAATATATCACAGTCACAAAATATCAAACAATATCCTTATGATAATATCCTGAATATCCTGATGACAGGTCGCCAAATTTATGTTACGAAACAGAGAAAGATAACGTACACTTTAAGTGAGAATACGAAGAGTCACTACTGTCCCGTAAAGTTCCAGGTTCAAAACAAAAGAGTTAGGTAAAATTACAAGTTAAAGTTTAATGCTCAAACTAACAACAAAACATTCAGGACTCATAAGGATAATGTAATGGCAAATAAACAGGTTAAATATATGGTTAACTGCAATAGCCTCTATTAACACGAAATTAGCAAGAGTAAATTTATCTAAGTCAGCCCTGACAAAATGAGATACCAGACAATACTCAGTGAACGCCAGATAAATTATCACAGACACAAACTACTATCAAAAATGACTGACATAAAACCCAACATTAATCAAAAACCTCACTAGGACTAAGAATTAACATTATGCTACACAGTACAAGAAAAAATACAACAGTTATACTCAAATTACACACAGCTGCTAGATGTTTGGAGATTTCTTGAGCACTCACAATAATAATACCTGTACAGGGGAGGACAGAGATGTGAACAAAATGAGGAGCAGATCTAAGTGGCCACGATGCAGAGACTGAGCTCATTAAATAGGGGCCAGCAGAGCTTGATACAACTTGCAAGAAGGACGCGCAAACGAAGCCATGGGGACAAAGAGCTGAAAATCCCGCTCCAAACAACAGAGAGAACGACCCACTCCACTATAACGGTAGAAGGGGGGGACTGAGGCAGAACACGCTCGTGATCAAACATGCAGCAACTGTGCGCCAAAACTACACAAAGGATGATGAAATCATAGGCTATGTAACAATAAATATATATATATATATATATATATATATATATATATATATATATATCTATTGCCAGACGCCTCAATCCCGTTTGGGGTGGCCACAAACAAATCGCCTCCAAGTCGCCCTGTCTCCCGCCATTTCACTCCCCTGCTCCCAACTCACACCCCCCTCTCTCATATATCTCTCCACACCATCTCTCCATCTCATCCTCGGCCTCCCCCTCCCTCTTTCCCCCTCCACCTCACTCACATACACTTTCTTCGTCAGTCTTTCACCCTCCATCTTCTCCACATGGCCAAACCACCTCAGTGTGTTCCTCATAACGCTTCCTATTACATCCACATCCACACCACAACGCTCCTTTATATCCTCATTCGTCAGCCTGTCTCTCCATGTGACTCCACAGGCTCCTCTTAAATAACTCATTTCCACGGCTCTCACTCTTGACTTGTGTCCTTCCAACAACGTCCAAGCTTCACTTCCGTACGTTAGAGTTGGTATCACAATACTGTCATGTAGTAACTTTTTCACTTCCATGCTCACTTCCCTGTTTCTTATCACTGCTTTCAAAGAACCAGCAACCTTTCTTCCCTGCTGTACCCTTTCAAGCACTTCACCCTCCAAACCTCCATCCTTACTCATCACACTACCCAAGTACTTAAACGTACTCACATTTTCCAATTCCTCACCATCCAACCTCGCTGTACATTCACTGACTTCACCTCTCTCAAAGACCATCACTTTACTCTTCCCTACATTCACCTTTAGATTCCGTTTCTTACACACTCTCTCAAACTCATCCACCAAGCCTTGCAGCTCCCCTTCGTCTTCATTCAACAACACGGTATCATCTGCAAACAACAGTACAGGGAGTTTCCAAACACTATCCTCTCTAACCAGGGCCACTCCAACAACCACTACCCTACCTTGTACCTCTTTTATTACCCCATCCATGAACAGATTGAACAACCATGGATATATATATATATATATATATATATATATATATATATATATATATATATATATAATCATCATCATCATCATCATCATCCAGAATAATATATATATATATATATATATATATATATATATATATATATATATATATATATAAAATCATCATCATCCGGAACAATATTATACACAAACTTAAATTCGTAAACTAAAGTAAGAAAACTTAACTGGAAGCACTTACATGTCAGTGGTGCTAGCTAAAGTTTGCGTTATACACACATCACCCCATGGTTTGAAATTAACGTTTCCGTAATAAATTTGCCAATGTTTGATGAACATTTCTCACATGGCGTCGGCCATTTATCACAGTACAGAGATGATAGTTCACCATTTTCTGAAGTATATTATACGGAGAACTATATAACTAAGAAGAATTTGTGTGTGCAAAGTATCACAAACTATATTATCATACCCAGTGATAATTAGTATTATATATACTGTACCAAAAGCTTATATTGGGATTAGTCTTACATCTGTTCATACTACAACCTTATACAGCAAGGAGGATGAGCTGCCGGGGCTCTAAGTGTAGTGACGAAGTAGAAATATGAGCGTCAGAGCAATATAAACGCAACATGATTATATACTAACTCAAACCCTAATGTACGGCACGGAAACTTGGACGAGCCCTAAGATGCTGAACCATTTCACTCAGATTATGTATTTTCAACTTACTCTTGTCATATATAAACGAATCACTTCAACGCTGATGAACACCCTGGCAGCAAAGGGGCTAATGAAGACTACTGTATAACTAACCCCTCCACGACAAAAAATATATCCGGTGCTGAAATGAATTCCCTGAGGTGGCATGAAGTAAATACCAAGTTACCGGATCCAAGAGGTTAACGAGACGTACAGTAGTGGGAACAAGTTACCCTGGAAGCACACCCATTAGCGAGACAAATAATAATAATAAAAGCAAAATCAAAGCGGAATGGAAGTGGATGTAAGACGCATGATGAAAAGTAAGCTAGCATTTCTTTCTTTTTTTGTTTTTTTTGCCATGGGAGTGAATGGAAAGTGTGCGTCCGACTTGGTGTATGAGAGTGGAGTGCTTTGGAGATGAGGTAACCCGAAAAAATAAAAAGAAAGACATCGGTGTAGTATATGAGAGGCGGTAATATGTCGGGGAAGAAGGGTCATTGTTATCAGAGGACGGAAAGACCCAGCACGTCGTTTTGACAGGATTACCCCCTACAGGACACTGGGTTAGACAGGGTAAGATATTTAATGTTCATCTACCTATCTATATACCTACATGCCAATCTCTTTCTGTGTGTGTGTGTGTGTGTGTGTGTGTGTGTGTGTGTGTGTGTGTGTGTGTGTGTGTGTGTGTGTGTGTGTGTGTGTGTGTGTGTGTGTGTGTGTGTGTGTGTGTGTGTGTGTGTGTGTGTGTGTGTGTGTGTGTGTATACTGTCTACCTATCTTTCTATATAGGTGTGGTAATATCCATATTTCGTCAGGTGGGCAATATCACAGATGGGAGCTATTTGGCAAAGCACTCACAGGATGCGGCATAATTGCACTCATCAGCAACCAACTATTAATCTGGGGCTGCATTGTTAATTTTACCACTTCACCTTAAATTTCACATCAATATTATTCACACAAAAAATAAATAAACTATACGTACTGTGCTCCCAAAATTTCCTTATTATATGAAGCTCTTGATATAAACTGCAATGGTAATTGTAAAAGCCAGTTCTATATCATCCGCTTGGAGGGCCCAGGTATATGGAAGGTGGAAGGAGGCTATATTATCGTAGTCCTGATCATTTAAAAGTCGTGAGAGACCATCCTACGTCCATTTTCAATATCTTTCACGACACACTGAGGGTACTACAGACATTCGCATAATAGAAAAGCATATATGCTTTAATAATGAAGAAAAATCTATCCTCTGGCGCTAGCAACAGAAGAGAAAAAAAAGTCAATAAACTGAGGAGAAAAATGCTGTCTTAACCTCTTCCTTACGTCACCCAAAATATTATGGCCCGGTGGAAGAAAAACTGAGGCAAAATAGACACAATCG
Organism: Coenobita brevimanus; assembly: GCF_032717465.1. NCBI lineage: Eukaryota > Metazoa > Arthropoda > Malacostraca > Decapoda > Coenobitidae > Coenobita > Coenobita brevimanus. The sequence continues at coordinate 15,288,106 of NC_137019.1, forward strand.
TACTGAATGAGCTAATTCCATTATTACATGAAAATTCATATAGATACTTATATTTTTAAAGAAATGAAAACACAGCTAGGGGTTTTATTTAGCACCGTAACCCTCTGTCCGTCAGTTTTAGGGAAAAAAAAAAAAAAAAAAATCCCATATCCCTTCGTCCCCCTCCATACGTGGTGGAACAATAGAAGCTCAAGAGTCGGACGCTGCAATATTTTTATTCAAATTCAAGACTGGGATGAGACTCCATATATTTCCCCTTCTCAATTGACGCAGCGTCCTCTTACATGCCTCTGATAACAAAAGAAACAAAAGGAAGTTATTTTCTGGAAAGGGGAAGAAGGAAAGGAATATATTTTTTGTTCTCTCATTCGTGGAGTGAGTGAGAGACAAAGCCACCATTGTGTAAGAGAGAGAGAGAGAGAGAGAGGGGGGGGGGACCTGCAACTCTGGCCGACATAGCAAGCTGGTTTTGTACTGATGCCCATATTCCACTTCTTGCTAGTGAATCCCACACCACAGACACGATCTTCTACATACCCTCGCACCCCGGCGTCTCTCCCATCTCACACACTCATTTCCCCCTCCCACAGTCTTACATCTCATACAGTAAATTCTCATACCAATTTTTCCCCTGTCCCTCTTACACCCATTTCCCTCGACATCCTCCCCAAACCTCACTTACAATTCATTCTGCAGTTTCCCCTTCTACTCACACCCTCACGTCTCTCCCATCTCATGCACATTTTACCCTACTTCCTCACCTCTCTCCTCACTGTCCCTCTTACCCCTGTCTCTCTCACACCTTTTTCACTATACATCCTCCCCCAATCTCACTCATACTTCACTCTGCAGTTTCCCCTACTCCTCACACCGTTGCGTCTCTCCCATCTCACCCACATTTTACTTTCCTTCATCACCTCTCCCATCTCCTCCCTCGCTCCCAAGACGAACTGCACCATCTCAGTTCTCAAGCTAATTATTTTCAAGACGCTGCACACCTCCTTCTAAGCAACATGGCTGTAAAGGTTTATTTACAACGTACAATACATTATGGAATAAATATTGTTCGTGAAATACGAGTAGTTACACTGAATGCTTACATGCGGTTGTGTGTATAAATGATCTAAATAAATTTCTGTGATAAGCAGGTTTCCATTATAGCTACTTATCAGAAATTAATTTGCTTTGTCTAATTTTTCACTTAAATATTTGGTTATGAAATGTTTGGTAGCTGTATGAGTGAAGGAACAAGCGTAAACAATTAATATCACACACAAGCTATGCTAAAGAAAGATAATGAATACATACCGTGTCGAACAGTATATTGCCAGTAAATGTTTATGTAATGTGTATGTAACATGAAAGTTACAGTTATATGAAGATGTGGGTTAGGAAAAGAATTTAGTTAGAGAAAGGAGGAGTAACTAAGTCGACGTTTTCAAGGTTTCATAGGAAATTATATCAACTGCTCTTCATTACATTATTATTATCTTCAACACAATACGCCATCATTTATATTTCATTCTTGCTACGACCAGGCGATTTTATTCAGGGTGGGAGGGCGCTTTACCAGTTCGAGAAGTCTCCTCTAAAAGTGAATTAAGTCGTCTGGAGATTGCAAGAACAAAATAAATTACACGTTATCGGATTGATGGGGTTAATCTTTCCATCTAATTTATACTTTCCTTCGTTTTCCTATCTGAGATGGATGGAGGAAAAGTGTAGGTGTTTTGCGTCTTTCATCCTTCAACCCACAACCATCCTTCTCCTCCTCCTGCGCTTACAGTCGGGGCAATAGTTAACCTAGTATCTCACTCCTTTTAATGTATTTCACTCTTTCATCAGCTGGCTAAAATTCCCGAGCTGAAAGGTGTTTGACATATGTTTCTGCTCATGAATGATGCACTCTGATAGGATGTGTCAGGGAGGAAAGAAACATGCATATCCTAAGTGTGAACCAGACGTAACGGAGAAGCCGGGGAACTTTTATCCCTGCATATACGGACAACGCACAAAGCCGCCCTCCTTCATCCCATCTCTCGGCATGCCTGTCTGCAGTGCTCACAAAGTGTTCCTTTTAAACTTTTCTCATCGCGTATAATGGTTCACTTAAAACAGTGCTGATGACTGATGTGGCTGCACACCGCCACCTCAAGGCAATCACAAACGCCTGAGTGGGGACGGGGGTGGGGACGTTAATATACTCAACATTGCTTCAAGATTTTTTGGTGTGTGTCGTAAATAGACTGATATATGAGTCTGACACGGTGGGGACGCTTGGAAGTACCAGATACAAATAACAGAAGACATTATACTGAAGGAGTTAAGGTGCTCAAAAAGACCATCCTAAGCCAAGAACAACACGTTTTTTTCCTCCTCCAAAGCTTCCTAAATTTACAAGAACAGGATTCCAACCCCAACAGAGCTTTATTACTCGCTGGAACAAGTCCTTTTCTCCCCACCTCGGCCCACGACAGCCTCCTAAGGCCACAAGAACACAGAACCCCCTTATATTACAAGGCAAGCGGACGCAGATGGCAGCCTTCGACATCCCTTCCCTCCCCCACCCTACGCCCACCCTAAAGGAAAATATTCTGGTCGTAAAGCACTAGGCATGGCGTCTCCAGATGGTGGCCGCCCCCTCCCCTACCCTTCTCTGTTGGTCACCCCTCCCCCTCCTTCCCCCTACCCTACGAAATGTTGTGAGGGAGTGACCGCGGCCCCTAGAGTTGCTGACGGGCTGCGGAAGGGAGAGACGTGATGTCTCTCCGATGGTCATGTTGCTGGCATTAAGGCGAGAAGGACTCCCAAGATGAACTGGCGTCTCGGTGGTACTACTATACACAGCTTAGCTTTTTTTTTTTTTTCCCTCCTGTTTGATGGGCGACGTGGCTGGACATATTACTGTAATTTTCGCAACTTCTCGTTTTCGTCTTTTTACATTTAGAACGCAATTTTATGCCACCTCATTTATGTGCCAACTTAACTACACCAAGAGAAGTCTTTGTCAAGCCGAGTAAAACAGGAAGGCTTCAAAGATCATTCGCCATCTCCTTAGGAAGCACATATTTTGTTCTGTTTCATTCTTATTTTGTCTTGCGACAAAGTTTTTACGCACTTGTGTGTGTGTGTGTGTGTGTGTGTGTGTGTGTGTGTGTGTGTGTGTGTGTGTGTGTGTGTGTGTGTGTGTGTGTGTGTGTGTGTGTGCGCTTCCCCGTCTCTGGTTCTTATACACCCATGTCTTGTAGTGGAAAATATGCTTTGGATGATGACAATGAAGATGAATATGATTCTAGTTATCACGCTGGGACCTGGAAAACTATAAAGCTTTTAATTCTCTAAATATTAAGCTAAGAATATGTAAGTCAAGAATTACTCTCGATTTTATAATATCGAAGAATTATGTAATGTCAGGGATGCGAAATAATAATAATAATAATAAATTATAATAATAATTATAACGATGATGATGATGATGATGATGATGATGATCGTGGGGGTGGTGGTGGTAATAATAATAATAATAATAATATACCTTTTCAAGAATTGAATGCGGAGCTCTACGTCAAATACGCCTCTCAATTTAAAATTCCGTTTGGAAGGATTGATAAAAGGCGTTCTATTAATACGAGAATTCCCTACAGAGAAAACAAATCGGCTTCGAAACGTCGCTCCATCAAACACCCACGACAAATTAATACACTTCTAAAATCTATCAGTGAGGATTGACTGCGGCGGACAGACTCAACGCACAACAACAAGGGCAACGAGGACAAACCTTCATTAATCAGTCGCCAGAAAACGCCTCAGCACCTCTCGGGCCAAATGGGCGAGAGTTTGTGGGAGTTGAAATTACATTGGCGTTTTTTGCCGAATGTTAACGATGCCCCAGTCTGACACCCTGGCTTCATGGAAATTAACGCAAAGTGGAACGCTGAGGTGGAGGGATTGGGGGTGCGAGGCGCGAGTGGGGTGAGGTTTGAAGGAAAGCGAGAGGGGTGAGGTTTGAGGGAGAGCAAGAGGGATGAAGTTATGGATGATTGAGAAGGATGGGGGTGACCGCTGAGGGTAAGTGGGTTATTGAAAAGATGAATGGGTTAGGGAGGGAAATTAAAGCAGAATGCAGCGATGAAGTGGAGGGGGGACTGGGGATGAGTAGGTGAGGGGGAGTAGGATGAGGATAAGTGGGTAATGAAGAGCAGGAAGGGTATAGGAGGGTGAAGGGGAGTAAGACTGGGTTGGGTGGAAGTGAATGAAATGTGATGGAGAGTATATTAAACCACTGCTGAATACTGAGCCTATGGTGGTAGCTAAAACAGACTAAAAAAAGAAAACACAGACTGGGGTAAGGTTAGTGGGAAGAATGAAAAAATTAATACCTGGTTCAGTGAATGAATGAAAGAGCACATGTAAAGGGTGAGGACGTCGTGCAAGGAGCTACTGAAGGCGACAAGGTTGGAAGGGTGGGATTCAGTGTAAGAAACAGTATTAAAAAACATTATACTGACCTTTACTATGATGACTCTAGTAATAAAAACTTTACTTTCCGAAAACAAAAACTCTAACTTTGCTGTGTGACCTGAGCAAGTAACGTCCCGGGAGAGTGGGATTGGATGGGTAGACCACAGAAATCGCTTTAGAATTCCCATGCCGGAAAAACTATAAACGAAAGCCAGCGGCAAACACACACACACAAAAACAAACACATACACACAAGAATTACTACACCCACACAGTTGTACACACACACACACACACACACACACACACACACACACACACATTTAGCTCTAGTTGCAGATACACACAGGGTTATACAATTCATAGGATCAGATACAAGCGAACACTCAAAAATACCAATCACTTCTATGGATATATTTCCCTCCTTTCTCTCTTATGCCTCCTTACCTCCCTCTCTCTTTCCCATCTCCTCGTCTTTCCCCTGCTTCTTCTTCCTATTTTCCTTCTTCATTCGTCTACATTTCCTCTCTACACATTTATCTTTCTGTCTATCAATTTTTCTCTCTATCTATTTACATACCTACCTATCTGTCTGTCTGTACGTCTGTCTGCGTTTGTCTGTCTGCCTATCAGTCACTCAGCCTATTTATTCAAGTCTCTGAATCTTGTCACATGTTCAACTATCAGTCTAATTTTTTTTCTGTCGGTTTATACCATTCCTCTCTCTCTCTCTCTCTCTCTCTCTCTCTCTCTCTCTCTCTCTCTCTCTCACCTTCAGCAATTCAGAACAAGCACCCTGTCAATATAATCACCCCCCCAAAAAAAAATCAACCCTTGTCAGAGGATAATAAAAAGGCAACAGTTTGGAGCATAAAAACGAGAAAAAAAAAAGTCAAAAGCCGCTTCGAAAAAGAAATAGTTTAAATCCTTTTTTTTTTTTTTTTGTATAGCCTCCATTGTTCAGACTCTTCAGTACAATTATGTATATTTTATTTTTTGCTGCACCTGGACTTTTTTTTTTTTTTTTTAGTTTGAGATCACTTGTAACGAATGGATTAATGTGTGTCCATCCATCCCTTAAATTTCATGACGCTTTTTATTTTTGCTACATTTCTTTATTTACTGATGTATTTGCTCCTCCATTTATATATACCGAATATTTTTATTTATATATACCGAATATTTTTATTTTCTTCCAATCGCAAGATATTGTATCCACCTTAAAACCTCACTCGTACTGACTGAGCTACAAACTTCTGACATTTCATTTATTTATATATGTATATATTTGTTTACTTACTTTTCTATATGCTTACTTCTTTATTTATATGTTTAAAGAGTATGTGTCTATCATCTCATCATGGACATGGGAAATAATATGGCTCTAAATGAATCTGACACTAATCATAATGTTTTTTCTTCTTTTTTAATCGCTTGACAAATTGGTTATCCTCATAATTTTTCACCGGCTTCGAAAAGAATACTAATAATCATCATTTCTCTGTTGTCAGAAAAAAACCGATATTCGTAATTTTTCCAATGTGTGGTCTTTGTGGATGCGGTGCAGTCAGGCAATATTCCTCAAAATTTAAATTGGTGCATCCCGCTTCAGAGGCTTACTGTAATCCTGAAGGCTGCGGTGGAGGTGAAGAGGGTGAGGGGGAAGAACAGGGGGAGAGGGAGGAGATGAGAAGAGAAAGGAAGGGAGAAGGGTGAGGGGGAAATACCAGGAGACGGGAGGGGAGATGGATGAGGGCGAGACATGAGGAGAAGGGAAGGAAGAGGTGTGAGGGGGGGATAAGAAGAAAAGAGAAAATGAGAACGAAGATGGAGACAGAGAAGGCAAGGAGGAGGGAAAAGAATGATGAAGAAGTGAGGAGTACAAAGAAAGATACGGGTAGGGAGAGGAGGGAGAGTAAAAGGAGGGCACACTGAGGAGGAATACGAAGAAGAGGAGAAGGAATACAAAGGATGAGAAATTTAGAGAGAGGAGGAGGTGGAATGCAGAGGAAGAGAAAGTTAGAGAATGGAGGACGAATGCAAAGGAGGAGGAGGATACAGTAAGGAGGAAGAGGAGAAGGGTAGGGAGAGAAAGTGGCTTTCAGGCAGATGATATTGGAGGACAGGATATGCATGTGAAAGGGGGAGATAAGGAAGAGGGAGACAGAAGATGAGAAAGAAATAAGTAATACAAAATGGAGGACAGAATGCCAAGAAACATCCCCCTTCACCACCTAACACTACATAACACTACACCACATTATACAAGTACATCCAAACACACGACCACATCAGGCATCCAAACTCTGCCAGACAGAACGAGCCAGAAATACACTCTGCGCACACTTTCACCCCAACAGCCATAAAGAGTTCACCTTGTTAGAATGTCATATAACCAATCCTACTTTTATACGCAAGGAAGAGAAAGTTAGAGAGAGGAGCTGGGATATGTTACACTATACCCTTCTTTAACTTGGCCCAGACTTTCGTCCTTTTGCAGCTTACTTCACGCAGCGCAGTGGCAGAAAAAGACAATACTATGGCTATAAACCCTTTCCACGGCACTTCTTTATTACTGAAACCATATACCCTAACGTTATTCTGTTGCTATCACTCAGCAATCAAGATGGAACATTGGCAAAGTTAGGCCAAGTTAGAGCAAAAGGAGTATAATCACTGGGTTATGGAGGATGGAGAGGCGGAAAAAATTAATCCCTTCACTTTAGAAATAACGTCATAAAATTCTCAGCTTATTAAAATCGTCAAGAAGTAAAAAGAAAAAAAAACAAGCGTTATCTTACTCCACACGTCAAAGATGGGGATGGAAATTGAAAGCAAGATAAAGAGAGAAACTGGAGAAGGAAAAACGGAGGAGGGAGAGAAAAAGGGTGACACAGGAGGGGAAAAATGAAGTGAGAGGGAGGTAATAAAAAATGAAGGTAGGAAGGAGAGAGAGGAAGGAAGACAGAAGGTATAGGAGACGGAAAATAAAGAAACAGGGATAAAAAAAGATGCGAGTGAGAGAAAAGTGCGACAACAAGAGACAGAGAGAGAGAGAGAGAGAGAGAGAGAGAGAGAGAGAGAGAGACAGACAGACAGACAGACAGACAGACAGACAGACAGATAGACAGACAGACTGAGAATCAGTGTATTCATTTTTCTTCCCTATATTTATCTTTATACTCGTGTGTTTATCTGCCTGTCTATCTGTCTCTTTATCTATCTATGGATTTACCTAACTGCCTACCTTTGCATGTCTGTCTGTAAGTCTGTTTATCTCCACCCCTCCTCCATGACAACTCTCTCTCTCTCTCTCTCTCTCTCTCGTTCTTCTCAGTATGCTGTCAAGACACAGTGAAATGCAGTGTCTGACGAGTAGGAGAGAAGTGTATATGACAGGCTGTGTGTGTGTGTGTGTGTGTGTGTGTGTGTGTGTGTGTGTGTGTGTGTGTGTGTGTGTGTGTGTGTGTGTGTGTGTGTGTGTGTGTGTGTGTGTGTGTGTGTGTGTGTGTGTGTGTGTGCCTTCACATCACCTGCCAGGATATCACTACATTCATACCAGAGAAACACTGCATTCATACTAGGAAAATCACTGCATTCATACTAGGAAAATCACTGCATTCATACTACGAAAATCGCTGCATTCATACTACGAAAATCGATACTAGGAAAATCAATACAATCATACTAGGAAAACCACTGCCATCATATTAGGTCTAAATCCATATCGCCTGCAAGTAAAACACAGCTCTCAGACTATTCTCGCTCTGGTGAACGCCGCTTCTCTCTTTCAAGCAAGCACTTCCCGCCTCTGTTTTTTACGTGTTCCTGGATACATACATGGTTGGATATATATACACACACACAGCCTAAAACGCGTATGTGAAGCATAAACACACACACACACACACACACACACACACACACACAGAAGGACAGAATGCTCGTATTTGCGCTTGTTTACAATGTTTACGACAATTAGTGCGTGCTTATTCTTACAATTTTACTGGTCTTCGTCACCAAACGGTAAAATTAAGCGCTCTAATTTCTTTTTACCACAGGGACAAAGTTTCCCCTGACGTTTTAAGTTTTCTAAAGGACATAAAAGCTAGACATTTCGTCACCTAATGCTGTTACAAGAATTTCATTTTATTACCCAACCAGAGTTAAGTAGATGGATGTAATTTCTGTCCAAACAAATTTTATTTTCTCTTAGAGCAAAAATGTTGTATATTTTATTCTGTGTGCAGGAAGCATATTTCATTAACCAACGACAACTTGTGATTTGTGACATTTGTTGTGTTATAAACTGTTGATAAAAAACAGCAATGAGGATAAAAACAACAAAGGCAACTAACTCACTCCCAACACATACAAACACTTACTGTAATCTACTTATTACAACCATGAAATCTAATATTAACATTCACAAACACACATTGAAATCCAGCACAAACAAGCCCCCTTCTTGCAAAGCATATTCTATGGCACTAATAAACACTGTACATCCAGTATGAACATCAACAGCCTATCTCGCAAAAAACATTGTCCCTCTAACACTGTTACCACTATAGCACTCACAAACACACTCCGAAATCTATCACAACTACGCACAAAACAACATCTTTGAAGGATACTCTATCACGCTCACTAATAACCCTAGCATATCCAGCACAAACACAAATACGACAGTGCCCACACACAATGCCCTTCCCACAAAGCAAACTCTATCGCACTCACGAATGCACAGTCTGAAATCCTATACGGGCACAGAAAGGCTAGAACGCACTGCCACTCCCACTTCCAAATGTCAAAAGTTAACATACAAACACTTTGAAATTCAGCAACGACATACATACATACAGTACAAGACGGACTGCACAAACACTGCTACTCCCACAGTGCAAATTCTATCACATTAACAAGTACATTCTAAATCTATCTCAGGCACAAACAGGCCAGAACACATATGCGACAACTTCTTACAAAGAATCCTCACCACACTCACAAACACACACTTTGAAATCCGACAAAACACTGCTCCCCCACAAAGCGCGATCTCACAATCACAAACACTCTAGAATCGGGCACAAACAGCACAAAACGCACAACATAAAAAGGCCAGCGAGCAAAAACAAACACAAGCAGGAGGCAGGCATAAACATAAACAGGAAAGAGGGCACTAACACAAACGCAAACAGTCCACCACGCGCAAACACTTACAAAGCGGCAAGCACAAACAAGCAGCTCTCACTTGAAGCCAGCATTACCATTAGTAAGTGTTATCAGCATATTCATGTGAGGTAACTGATGAGCGAATAATTTGGCCACCGCACCACAAGCCACAGCTATCACATACTCATACACACCCACCCACCCACCCACACACACACACACACACACACACACGAATGCATAGAAACACAATTCTAACATAAAATCACATAATTCATGCCAAAGAACCACACCAGAACCTACTCCGAATGTCCGCCAGGATTGTACTTCAAACTCAAGACTCGGGATACATACACTGCAAGACGAGGATGTGTGAAAGCAAACTAGCCGCGGGGTGGTGGTGTGGTGTGATGAACTCAGCCACAATTAAGGCATCACATTATTGCCGGACAGCATTACACTCAAACTCCTCACTGCCGAACGCTAATCACTCGAGAACAGGGTCGTCAGAGGAGAGATAAAGAAGGAATTTTGGCCAGCTGGATGTCAAACTGTTAGACTCAGGAAGGGCCTCTCTTTTGTAAGGGGTTAACGAAGGCTGTATCTTACTTCTGCAGCTCCAAAGGTCTCTCCTAAGCTGAATAAAATCGTCCAGATGTTGTCTAATTAAAGGATAAAATACGTAACTCAACTTAAAGTACTCAAGCAGGTAATAGCTCCCTTATCAAGTGGGTTTGAAGCACCAGACGTACTGATCTAGTATAGTTAATGGGCGCTCTACACTGCTTTCCCCCTCTCCACTTTTACCCCTCTCCAGTGGTGCCCTTTATGCTGGCTAGAGAAAAGAGTGGTTGAAGGATTGGTGTGTGTGTGTGTGTGTGTGTGTGTGTGTGTGTGTGTGTGTGTGTGTGTGTGTGTGTGTGTGTGTGTGTGTGTGTGTGTGTGTGTGTGTGTGTGTGTGTGTGTGTGTGTGTGTGTGTGTGTGTGTGTGTGTGTGTGTGAAGGGGAGATGGTTAAAGGAGTGACCTGGGAGGGGGAATGAATATAAAAACCACATTCATTATAATTTTTTCATACGACCGTACTCTTGACCTATTAATTACATAAACCACACACGCAATCAAGCACTCACTCACTCACTCTCTCTCTCTCTCTCTCTCTCTCTCCTATTATGAATAAACTTTAATGCTAATATTTTTCACTTACTAATTACATAAAAATCAAGGTCATACCTATTAACGCCGCATGCGCAGGCACAAACACTCTCTCTCTCTCTCTCTCTCTCTCTCTCTCTCTCTCTCTCTCAAACACACACACACACACACACACACACACACACAATCGCCCATATTCTCACGGTGGGTATACACAGACGCCCTCACACAATTATTTACACTTTTCTCACACCCTCTTCCTTAAAGTTGAAGTGAGCGTAGGTGGCGAGAGAGAGAGAGAGAGAGAGAGAGAGAGAGAGAGAGAGAATCTGGACGTGGAGGAAAGAAAAAAGAGAGGCAGTGGGCGTAAAATATAGCATTATTCTCTTCAGTGCCACTAGACCACCTTTATGTTCTGTTCTTCTCACTGTTAAACTAGCTTTTCTTGATACTTAGTTTTCTTCTATCTACCGCCAGTCCCATTTATTCATCTTAAGGTAGAAATCTGCTAGTGAAAGTGATGTAAAGCTTCTTCATTAATCTCTGATACTATGAATTATGTATTATATTTTGCGTTTTTTTTTTTTTTTTTTTTTTTTTTTTTAGCAGTATTGACTTTTTCAGGCTCGTCTGATTCAATCTCTACGGAATATAATTGCCTGGCATCTGAATTCAATGAAGTACCAGAGAAGGAACTACTATCCATTTCAGAGGCGGAGTTGCGCTGTTTATCGCAAATATCTCCTAAACGAATCGTTGGATCAGTATGGTATTTCAACACAATACTTTTGACATCCGGGCCTAATTTATGACCCTTAAACCATATTGCTATTTATGTTATGTGAGGAGTTTACTCGTGAAAAATAACAGAAAGTCGACTAGTCATGTTGACGCATTCGAAGGAAAGTGTTGCCCCCCAACACCCTCCCAAACTATTCCTTAACTACCCTTACTTCTCCCCCTTCTCGTCCTCGTTATCCCTCCTATTCTCCCGAGCTCCTCGCCTCCTTCATCACTCTTGTGTCCCTCCCTCATTATCCCAGCACTGTATTATAATGTAAGAATGTTATGTAGTTGTAGACGTATTGATATGATTATTTGCAGTGGATGCAAGTCGTATTTCGCGTAGAAAGTACTGTACATCAGGATGATTACGTACATGTAATAGACCTATATGTTTGCAGTGTTTATGGTCAACCATTGAAAATCACGAATTACAAATTGTATCACTTGTTGCCTGAACCTTCTCGGAGAAGTTATTACTATTATTACAATACTGTGTATTCATCCTAAAATGTGAACATGGTCCAGTTGATATATATATTGTTAAATAATATTACTAATGTATGATAAGTATATACATACTGTCATATTCAAATATTATGTATGCAAGTAGAATGAAAAAAGAAAACGGAAGTGCAAAGATGTGAGAGGGATGGTGTGACCGGGAGTGAAGAGGGAAACGGGGAGCGGGTGAACGCGATATTGGGGGGTAGGGAAGGAATGGTCAGAGGGTTGTTCAGGGTGTTAGTGGAGGAGCTACCCCACACAGTCGCACTCGTCCGATTTTGTATAACACCTTAGATTTGATGACTGGATTAGGCTTAATATCCTTCAGTAAACTCCTAATGTAACATATGTAGCAGTATGGTTTAAGGGTCATAAATTAGGCCCGGATGTCAAAAGTACTGTGTTGAAATATCATACTGATCCAACGATTCGCTTAAGAGATATTTGCGAAAAACAGCGCAACTCCGCCTCTGAAATGGATAGTAGGATAAGAAGGCTAACAAGCGATGGATGAAAGAGAGAGAGTGAAGGGTTGGCGCTGTGTGTAAGTGGAGGAGATAAACGGTACGGTATGTCAGATCGTATGAATCACTCTCAGGTGAATAAAATCGTCTGCCATTAAGGAGAAACAGGGCGACGTGGAGGCGATTTGTTTGTGGCCACCCCAAAAAGGATTGAGGCGTCTGGCAATAGACAGATAGATAGAAAACACAAGAGAAGGCGCGACAGTAACACAGAAGTGGATGAAGACGGTGAGAGGGTAGAGGGTTGGCGTTGGGTGTAGGAGATGGTATGGAGTGTTTGTGGTGATGGTGGCTGGGTGTTGACACGGGTCCTCCAGGCCTTAACGCCGCCGCAGCCTCCGCTTTTCTTCTCGCAATTTGTAATCAAGGGTTTGATCTGGGCCTGGAATATATTAGGGTAGGCGAGACGGTGAGCGTGTTTGATCTGCCGCCTCACGCTGCTTCCTGCTTCTGTAACTGGCCTTTTTCCATTCTCAACAACCGCCTGTTCTGTTTTCATTCTGGGACTGTGAAGACTAATGAATATTCCTCTTTTTGATATTTAGTGTCTACTGCTCGGGACAAACACCCTGCTCTTAAACACACACACACACACACACACACACACACACACACACACATTATTTATACACGATATCATTTTCACCATGAACTCCTCTCTACGGACTAAAGCGTTACCCTTATCTAGAGAACTTCCTTGGAGCTCATTGCACTTTGAGGCCGAATACCCTTCCTCATGACAACCAGTGTCTGTTACATGGCACCCAGCACTCCACTATGATGCTCTAACACTGCCATTCCCTCCTGGCAAACCATATCTCGTTGTCAAACATTATGGAGGTGACAGCGAGAAAAGAAATTAGGTATTCTTCCTGCAGCTTTTATCCTGTCTTACACGAACGGATAAATTGCTTCTGAAGTCGTTTCCAGCCTCACCGTGACTTCATCCCTATAGCTGGTTTGATTTCACCTAACGGGACTAGGTTATTTTCACAACCTGAATACTAAGTCGTGGCTGTGTGAAATTCTATGATCCCTTGTTAACAGGCTGGAATGAGGCTCCTTGGTCACTAGTCAAATCAACCTTCAATTCTTACTAAATTTGTCCATCATCTGAGATGAAATGGATAAGGGTTCTTTGTAAGACTAAAACATACGAGCTATATCAGTCAAGGTGGTGGTTGCATGGAAGTCTCGTCTTCACAATTCTTTCAATCTCGTCCACTTATAGATACCTTTTTTCTTTGGAAATTAGTACCCATTACTCCTAGAAGAACTCCGCAGTGTCATGAAATTGCGCGTTTGTTAAGTGTGTGTGTGTGTGTGTGTGTGTGTGTGTGTGTGTGTGTGTGTGTGTGTGTGTGTGTGTGTGTGTGTGTGTGTGTGTGTGTGTGTGTGTGTGTGTGTGTGTGTGTGTGTGTGTGTGTGTGTGTGTGTGTGTGTGTGTGTGTGTGTGTGTGTGTGTGTGTGTGTGTGTGTGTGTGTGTGTGTTTTGTTTGAAGAAAAGTCTCAAGTTTTTTTTGGTTACATATTCGCAGACTCAGCTTCAACTGGCACTAAGTAGAACAGAATACATGATTTGTTTAATGGTGGAGTATCAACATTCTCAGGCTCCTATGACTCACCCTCAGCTGAATAAAATCGTCTGGCGTTAGCTGGAACAAAATAACGGCACAGGACTCCATAAATAAGGACTGGGAGGTTGTGGGAAGGTCTCGGGCAGTTGAGAAGAGAGAAAAATTGTGGCCATTACTCTGCCTGACATAGAGTGGCCAGATTACAGCAAATATTTTCATAATCCATTCTCCCCTCATGAATATAAAGCGGGAGAGAGCAACGGCCCTCACCGACCCGGGAATATCTGTACTATACGCTAGTTGGCCTCACGAGACACAAGGGGCACTGCGGCAAGAATTATGTTCACTGACTAAAACTGTGTTTAATGTGAGTATTCAACAGTTGCATGGACCCTCTTGCCTTTAGAGGGTCCAAGTAAGGCCAAAGTTGTGTATCATCACTCTCTCTCTCTCTCTCTCTCTCTCTCTCTCTCTCTTTTAGAATAGCTAATTTAACCCTCCCACTCCTCCTCTTTCTTTTAGCTTCTGTGGCACCCACACACGCACTTCCCCCACTCCCCGTTAACCTTCGCCTACGCTTACTCTTTCCACGTCCCCTTCTCATATTACTCGGCTGACGTAACTCATTTGCTGTCCACGTTTTAACCATTTCTCTCTCTCTCTCTCTCTCTCTCTCTCTCTCTCTCTCTCTCTCTATCACATATATTACTCCTTACGCAACTGTCACGGATCGTTCCTGCATTTTTTCCAATCATTTTTCACCAATATTCTCTTTCCTATTTGCACTTACTTTCTACCATCACTCAATTTAATTTCGTTATTCATTTTTTGCCAATATTCTCTATAACACCTATTATTATTTTTCTTATAACATTATGCCAACATCCGCTTCCTCTGCTTCCTCACATTCTACCAACTCTCCAATATCTCTTTCCTCATTCCCTACCAACACCCATTTCCACACCTTTGTCCAAATTCTACCGACACTCGATCTCATCTCTGTTCTCACTTTCTCCATGCTTATGCTCAACCAACACCCACTTCCACCTCTTAGACTAAATTCTGCCAACCTCATGTCTGCTCACACTTTCTTCCACTTCACCGGCGTCTATTTCCTTATGCACTACCAACACCCACTTTCATCTTCCTTTCCAGATCTTACCTGTATTCTGCTTCTTCCATTTTCTCCCAACTCACCCACGTCTTACCTTCTACAAACACACCGTCTTGTCTTATTCCAGAGTTTTTACCAACACCAACTTCCATCTTCCTACCCATGTTCTGGTAATATTTGCTCTCTTCTCCCCTCTCATTTTTTCTTTCATCACTTCATTCCGATGACGTGTTTTTCATTTAATTCTTGCTTAGGAGTGATTATTTGGACTGAGGGGTAAAACAGAACCTTCGATAACCCCTCCATTACCGGAGATCCCTAAACTGAATAAAATCGTCTGGAGATATCAAGAATAAACCCATGCAAGACTTTACTGCAGGGGGAACTATAATTACTGTAATCTCTCTTTGCCCTCTACTCTGACACACCCAGGTTCTCTACCGAACTCACCTCCTTCATTACGAATATTTACACAGATTTATTCTTGCTGTCTAATAAGAATTTTTACTCTAAGAAAGATATCTTGCAATGAAGTAAGTAAAATGGCACTATCTAGCTTCTCCTGCAGGAAGAGTCTCTTCTAAACTGAATAAAATCGTCTGTAAGCAGCAAGAGAAGAATTAAAAACCGTCATCGTGGTGACGGGCTAAACCAATCCTTCTATCATCTACTACCAACATCCATCCAACCTCCCAGAGCACTTCTGTCCTCCGTCACCATCCAGTAACACCCACACAACCTCCCTGTCCACTACAATCCGATTCCACCAACACGTACCTATTCTACACTCCCTTACCCTTTACCATCACACACACAACCTCCCTGCCCATTCTAATTACATTCTATCAACACCCACCCATTCGTCACTCCTATACTCTCTACCAACACACACCCACTCCTCCCTGTCCACCTTCTACCAACACTGCCACCCTCTCAGAGCAAACACGTCATTCTTGACTTCTCTGGGATATGAATACACATCCCTAATTACAATTACAAATCTCTCTGAGAAATCCTGGGTATGTGAAGATGAATTTATGCGAGTCGATGGCACACGTGGAAACAATATGTGTTATCTATTTTGCCTGGTTATTTTTTTAAAGACCAATATGTTCTTAATTTGCCTTAAAACTAAAGAAAGTATAAACTCGTGAGATTTGTATGAAGGCAATGTGTTCTACTTTTTCATTTATTTTATTTCTTTATTAATTTTTTATAGAATTTGTGTGCTACATAAATCGTATATAATCCTTTGCTTCTGGTTTTTCATTTAAACGAAACAGGTAATGTGAATTTTATGCTGGCCCGTCATTCGATAACCTTGATTTGTAATAATCTTTATTCATACCTAAAATACAATTATTATATAGATCCCGAATATCGCATGCGGAAAGCAAAGTCAATTTTTTGTAAGTAAAACGTTAATTGGATTTCTGTTTATAAGCGATACAGGCAGCGTACATCAAAATTTGCAGTGTTTTTTTTTTTTTCCTTTTTTTCCCCCTTAGCTTTTCACTGTTGCGACGTTCGCTCCTACACAACACTTCCATCCCAAGAGACTCAACATACACCCAGTTTTCTCAGCTCGTCAAAATACACTACTTTTGTCTGATGTGTTCTGCTTAACACACACACACTGATCACTCTGTCTCTCCTTGTTCTCCTCACCTGACATTTGCCTTTCTCCTTTTTGCTGCTATGGGAGTTAACACTGACCCTCTGAACGTATCCTCCCTGAACTTTTAAGATAGCGCAGGACAAGACTTTCCCGTGCAGTGTCGTTGGTTTTCGTTCTATTTATATATGTTTTAATGCCAGAGTATTAATAACAAGCAACATGTAGCATCAAGTAGCAGTCAGTTATAAAGTAGCAATAAATATCGAATAGCAGCAAGCACGAAAAGTAACAAAAAGGAGCCAGACAAGAAATTTCAACAATATGCAGCAAATGTAACCAGTAGCAGTCAGTAGCAAAAGTAGCAATAAATACAGAGTAGCAGCATGTATAAAATGCCACATAAAACAGCATTATCGATTAAGTAGCAAAAGTAGCCATGAGATACACAGGTGGGAGTAAAAATGTCCCTTTACTACGATGGGGGTTTTATTTTCCTACCACCAGACGACTTTACTAAACTTACGGACTCTGATGGTGAAAGGAGAGCAAATAATTTTCACTAAATCCCTGAACTCGTTAACCTATTTGATTTGTTTAATTACCACATGGAATAAGTGGCTATGACAGCAGTAGAAGCAGAGGAATTAATATCAGAAGGAGACAGAGAGTAAAAGTAACGGAGGCAGTAGCAGTAGAACGCAACCACAGTCTCAGCAGCAGTAGTAGCAGCAGAGGAGGTAAAAGAAGTAGCAGGAACAGTAGCATCTAGAACAATGGAAGTAGAGGCAGCGAAACTGTTGCAGTAAAAGTAATGGAGGGACAAGGAAGAACAGCAGAGACAAAAGGCTTAGCAGTATTGACAGCAAAACATTTACAACACTATGGAAGAAACAATGACAGGGTCAGCTGAAGCAAAGACAGAAGAAATATACCGATCAGTAGAAGCAGTAGCAGAGGACGTAAGACAGGAACAAATGCAATGAAGGGTACAAGGACGTGGTCAGGCAGGGAACGCAAAGGTGGCCGTAAAAGTACACCGATGCGTGTTTCTCTTACCACCCTAAGATACAACAGGGACGGGAAAAGGAATAGTAACAACAGAAACAGCAGACATGAGTATCAGCAAAAGAAACAACAGTTCAAGAGCAACTGCACAGGCTTCACAAGTAGGAAGAGGAGCGCAATGCACAGAAATAGCAGTGGCAGAAATAAGAGCAGACTAGGAACAGTTGTAATAATATCAGCAGGACTGAATCAGTAGTGGCAGCAGAAGAAATAGGAAGACAGAGGTAGAAACAAAGGCAACAGCAGTAACAAAACGAGAAGAAAGAAAAGCATAAGCAGCAGTGGCAGCTGCAAAAGAAACAGTAGCATGAACAGTAGCAAGACGAGTAGGAACAGGGCAAGAATAAGAGCAACAGACATGAACAAAAGTAGCAACATCAGAAGGTAAAGTAGCAAAAAGGGGTAAGAGCAGGACAGGAGCAGCAGAAGCAGAAAGAGGACAGGAACAGGAACAGGGGCAGGAAAGGGCCAGTGAGTAAGGGTCTGAGTGAGGCAGGGAACGTACAGTAATGGGAGCCGTAAAAGAGGACAGCAGCGTGTTCTCTCCCGCACTCCCCTTAACTTTTACCTTTTCTCTACTAATTACAGGATGCTTTATTCCGCCCTTCTTCTGGCACTTATTACATTGCTGTGTGTGTGTGTGTGTGTGTGTGTGTGTGTGTGTGTGTGTGTGTGTGTGTGTGTGTGTGTGTGTGTGTGTGTGTGTGTGTGTGTGTGTGGAGAGAATGTGTAGGTACAGATGCGTTGGCTGTGTCTGGCTTGGTATGTGTAAAGTACGTGTCTGTGTGTCAGTAAGTGTTATGGTATGTATTTTTGTGTGTTGCGGGAGAATGTTGATTGCTTTGGACCTGTCATTGTGGGACGAAATAAATTGTGTTTGGGTTATATATATAGGGTCCTTCACCCACCAGACCACCCACCCACACACCCACCCACCCACACACACACACACACCAAATCCCTCACAACCCACGTCCGCAGTCACCCCAACTAATGCCGCTCTTATTAAATACGCGACCCATAAATCCGACGCTGCACATACGTAATTAATTTAGATTGGACAGTTGGGCACCAAAGTTCATCAACAAATAATGACGCCAATGAGCCAAGAGTCATAACAATTAGGGGAAGTGGAGTCAGCGGTGGGAGGGTGAGGGGGAGGTCAGGGAAAATGTTCATATAGGATTTTAGTGTTTTTTTTTTTTTTTCAATGAGTTTTCATACCTCTGTGAATTATTCCCGGATTTTTTTTTTCCCCGGTGCTTGGTGACGTCGTTTTGAAGTCTATTCTTGCTGCTTCCTGACGATTTATTCAGCACTGAGATCACTCGTACCAAACGGGTAAAGGCAGACTGTATCTAACCCAACAATCCGAAAGTGTCCCCTAAACTAAGCAAGATAGTCTAAGGGGTAGTAAAAAATGAAATGCACGTCATCAGAGTGAGAAAAAATTGAGCAGTTTTTAAGATATTTTTTCATTTAATTCTAGGAAATATAATACGATTTTATTCGACCTAAAATCTTGGCGAAAATGGGTTAAAAGATGCTCTCACTTGCTTTCCTCAGTGGAGAAAGTGTTAAAAGCCTCCCAAACACTACCCTTTTATCTCTCGCCTTTGAATCTATTTTCACGAGGTATATCCGAGAAGTGCGAAGCTAAAATGTACCTCCCCCCCCCCCCGGCCTTTTATCTCAATCTCATCCTACTGTTTCTTCCTCCTCCTGTCCCCCTCACCGCCATCCACTCTCCAAGTTTCCCCCCTTCACCCTCATCCACTCTCAACGCTACCCTCTTCACTCACATCCACCCACCATGCTATCCTACTCCGATCCTTATCCCCCAACTTTCCCTCCCCATCTCACCTCACCATCGTTCTACATCTTATTTCCCTAAGTACCCCCTCTTTCTACACAAAATCCACGCCTCCTCGCCTCCCCCCTTACCAAATCCCTGTTCCTGCCCACCCACCCACCCGAGCGGAAATAAGTGAACACAATTTTCAGCGCGATTAACACCACTTGGCAGAGAGGGGCGATAATGTGACGCAATTTGCCCTGATTGTCACCTTTTCCGACAAGCTCTGGGTGTGCGGATGTTTCGGAATTCGAGTTTCTCCGATACGAAGCGCTCTGAGTGTTTGTCTTCATCATAATCAAGAATATGGCAATTATTTTCTTATTATTATCGTCATCGTCAACAACATCGTCGTTTTCAGCACTGGTATCACTTTCTTCAGCATCATTACCATCATCATCACTTTCAATGGCATATCATCAATTTCATCAAAATCGTCATCACTTTCAACTGCTTCATCATCATCGTTTTCATCAGCATCATCATCATCACTTTCATCAGCATATCATCATCATCATCATCATCATCATCTCAGTCAAAGTCTCCACTGCATCTACAAGGAGGGAATGACTCAGAAACTGCAAGAAAACAAACGTAGGACATTATACTGAACGTACGCAATTTACCCTGTGCAATAGATGGCCTGTATTTTACATTTAAAGCTCATCGAGGCACTGCAGTTTGTGAATTTCTGGAACTTTTCCGACTCTTTCGCAGATGCAGACGCTACTTAATTTCTATTGCATACTGGCTGTTCAAAAAGCCGTCATAGTTATATATCGTAAGTCTTTGTTTGTATCTCGCCTAATTATAAAAGAACATCAATTTAATTAGCTACTGAGTGTACTGTCATAGAAATAAAATGAAGGGAAAATATCTACTAGGCACTTACCATTTATATTGGTCTGTTTCAGAAAAATCCAACACTTATCTCTATTTTAAGTTGTTGTGTAAATGAAAACAGAAACATATGTACCAAAAATGTACCGTTCACTAGAAGCATCGTCATAAAAATAAAAGAAACAACTACATTTTGCTTACAGCTGCATCATAATAAAGAAAGAAGTGGTCTTAAAAAAAAAAAAATACTTCATTCTAACTCAAGGTACAATGATAGCACACGATATTCATTTTAACTGATCGGTCTGTTCACCTTTGACAAAAAAGAATAAAAAAATAAATATAA
The DNA here is from genome assembly GCF_032717465.1 of Coenobita brevimanus. Lineage (NCBI taxonomy): Eukaryota > Metazoa > Arthropoda > Malacostraca > Decapoda > Coenobitidae > Coenobita > Coenobita brevimanus. The sequence goes on from NC_137019.1 coordinate 15,309,125, forward strand.
TAGGTATAAAAAACACTTACCTTATTTTGATCCAAGAAATGATAAAAACACATGATCATCTAATAATAATAATAATAATAATAAAAAACTAAATATAACAGCGCGTACCTTCTTTTGTCCCACGATACGGTGATGGCACATAATCTTCCCTTCAGCTCTCGGTCTCTTCACCGGCCTCAGTCTGTACCGCCTCACACCTTGGCTGAGTGAGTTTTCCGCAATTCAAGAGGATTTCCTGTCACAAATGAGAAAAGAGTAGTGAAGACAAATTCATCAATTAAATAAATACCGTATATGATGCATATTCTCACAAATATTAAAGTCAGGAATAACTATTTATTTACCACCGGCCTAAAATTTAAATGCACGTCACATTTAAAACATTCATGTATCTATCAGATTTTATATTAGTGATACATACAAACGAAAGGATTTTATATACCACACATGTACCTCCTAATAACCCAAGGGAACAAGAAAGCAAATGAAATTCCTATCAACTTTTCGGTCTCTTCACTCGCTCTTGGTCTCCCCCTCCTCTCCCCTCCTGGTCTTTTCTCGGCCCCCACCACTCAAGGAGATCCCCTGGAGAAATACATACTGTGAGCCGGCTCACCATCCCGGATACAGGAGACGTGTCCAAAATGCGTGGGTCGGCGCCCCCCGGATCAGTCAGGTACGGTCGGAGACAAGAGTTCGACTAATATTTCCCCTTTTGCCTCTCAATTCCTTCCACTGGGTTATATCTACAAGCTGAGAGAGGCCTGGTATGTCTCCCTACTCACAGATGAAGCTTTCTGATAACACTGTGTCAGGGAGAAAAGTGATGGACGTGCCCTAAGTGTAAATTTGACGCTCTGGAATATTAAACGAATTTTTGCACCCGCCTATACAATACCGCTTTCAGGGCGGGCCAGCAAATACCAGCATAATGGAAACTTTGCCGGGGTTTTATGTCCCTGTATTCCTTTATTGTTGAACCTGCCGGCACAAAATGCAGCCCAAATGCCGTCGGGAGCAGCGCATGGTGCCGTAGCGCGATATAGGGCAGGGAAAGATTATTAAACGCCCTTCAATCCCAGAATGTATTTTTATTTTTCAGTCCTGCAGTTTCCATGTGATTTTATTCAGCTCCGGAGACCCTCGAAAATGGAGGAGGAATATGTATTGTGTTAGTTAATTCCCTCACATCAAGACAGAAAGGATATTAAATTCAATTCGAAGACGTATTTTTTCCTTTACATTTTATTCTTACAACCTCCAGATAATTTTACTAAACTCCGGAGAGACTTTCAGAAAAGGAGGAGATAGTTTTATCCTCCACTTACCACTCCAGAACAAGACTCGTCCCTACCGATCTCAGGAATCTATGACTCACTTTCAGCCGTATAAAAATTATCTAACGTTAAATGGAATATACTTCTTAGAGCTGTCGTGATTTAGCTGATGTCAGTTTAAACACTCTACTGTAGGGTTTAATGTCTGAGGTGAATATGATCGTCAAGGGTTAACCGGAATAAAAATGAATTCCACAGTTGTCCCGAGAATATGAGCGTTAAAGGTGACTACAACACAACATTAAATTCTCAAGCTCCTGTGACTTACACTTAGCCGAAATAAATTATATGGCGTTAGGTGGAAATAATACCAGCGTCATCCTGATCATGAAAGAATTAAGACTTTCAACACACGCATGTTTCGGTCGTCCTTTGTTACATTTATGCGCTACAATACAACCTTATAATACATTGCAGATTCCGAGATATTTGAAATGCAAATACGAACTTGGTGGAAAGGCTAAGCCTAGTCCCTTTAAAGCAATTTTGAACTTGCAGAAGCTGGAGGCAAGTACGTGGGTGTTAAGCCTTCACTGCGATGATGTCTTTTTTAGTTTTTCTTGTTTTTTCCAGACGGTCTTATTTAGCATTAGGGAAACTTTTCGAGCTGGAGGAGCTTGGTATAGCCTCCTTTAACTCCATCGCTACAAGAAAGCAGAAAAAAAAGAAAAGAAAAGAAAAGAAAGAAAATAAAAATGGATAAATGAACACGGCTACCGAACAGTGAAAGTCAAGGTGCCTGGTGCTGGATGACCTTTATTCCGTACAGGGACAGGAGTTCTGAGGCTGCAACAGGAAGGCATGAAGGTGTGTCAGTGCCCTCATTAAAGTATGAATGTGAAACTTAAGTGGGCTATGATTATGAAGAGTAAGAGCACCGAGTCAACATAGTAAAATCAGTGGTATTCCCGTGTGAATCAAGTACAGTATTATATTTCCCTGACAAAGACGCGTGTACTACTCGTATTGTTTGTCCACACAGAGGATAAATCTTGAACTAAAATGTGCCCATGATTACTGGATACAAACGGGGTGTATTGGTTCTTGGGAATGTCGAACGTCGCTGAAATTTGTATATCACTTTTTCAGCTTCAGTTTTCTTTTGCTACAAATGCATTCACTGAGCAAATTTGTACTTCTTTGGCTTAGAAAATCATCCTATAAGCTGTCTATTCATATTGGGAGTAATAGTAGTATGTAATAATAAAAACGCGGAGTAAAAAGGTGTAAACTAACAAATGAACTGATTTTTCTAAGCCAAACAGCATCCTTATTAACACCTACAGGTATCAGGGAACATATTCATACGTAGCTTGCAACCAGCTTTTTACAATCAATGCCTCAGCAACATATAACTGCTATCAAAGACCTTTCTTTTTTTATTGTTAAATAACTACCTTTACTTGACCGTGAAGCGTTCAGTTGCCTTATTTGTAAACACAAAAGCATATGCAAGCAATCCTAATGTATAAACATCTTAGTAACAGAAATTTGTATACAGTAAATACTGGCTTTCTAAGATCAGTAAGTACGGAATACTGGCGCAAGAGGTTCATGCGAAGTTCATGCACAGATTTACGCACTAAAAAATGTGCGTAACGAGGTAGTTACTGGCTCTCTAATTAAGAAGCTTTTGTCGGAACCCACTCTAAATGTCATACGATTTTCGCCTCCACGACTCCCCTGCATTACCCCAGTTTTACGCCTTCACTACGAGGTGTCTCTTCGAAGAGGAATAATATCGTATCTATGGGATCGTATGTATGTATCTATGTATTATCCACTTCTCTGTTGCCCCATCAGGAGAGTAGGACCCGGGGCAAGGTTACATAGTCTCAACATTCAAGGACAGTGTGACCAGTTCCTCTTCCGCATGTGGCATGTGAGCAATACACCGCAACCACCCCGTAGATGTAAGGTGGTGGAAATGTTAGGTGGTTGGTGAGGTGGTTTTTGTTGGGTCTTTTCTCTGATTTCAGGATACTCCATGGAGAGTTCTGAAGATGCTGGCCTTAGAAGCACCAGAGGAAGCAGGTGACGGCGCTGAAGACTGGCCGGCATTTGCGTGTTATTGCATGGAAGCTGACGGCGACTGATAAACAGCAGCGGGAGCAGTGAAGCGAGTGTCTGAAAAAACAACCTCGGCGCGGCAATTTGGGTGGGAGGACAACCAGAGTTTATATTTCCTTCGTCATCAGCGACATTTCCCAAGGTGATGGGCCTTGTACAATGCGGTAAAAAGGAAAAACAAGGAAGAAAAAAATAACAGACTACAAAATTGCCTGTTCAATAAAGAAAGAAAGAAAAAGGGGGCATTCATATAGTAAAACGTTTAATAAAAGTCATAAGCTGTATCGAAATATCAGCTCAGTAGCAAGAAGAAAGAAGAATGCGAGGTTCTGCCAGCGAAACGTCTAATTATATTCAGCGAAGTCCAGACAAAGGGATACACACCACGGCCTTATCTGGAAGGAACTCTTGAAATTCTGAGGCGGGAATTAAGGCAGCGGAAGTAAAGTAGGAGGATCTTGTTAAAACTTGGGCGCTCGGTCGGAGGGGCACTTGGTGTAATTGGTGGAGGAGAGACGAGGATACGGCGGCCGAGAGAGAGAGAGAGAGAGAGAGAGAGAGAGAGAGAGAGAGAGAGTTATTTAACGGTGGAGAGAGAGGTTCCACTGGTTTAACTGTTATGAGGATATAGGGTCATTTGGTGGGGAGACAGAGAGAGAGAGAGAGAGAGAGAGAGAGAGAGAGAGAGAGAGAGAGAGAGAGAGAGAGAGAGAGAGAGACTGATATCCACCAACATGCTCTTTTTCCATCAGTCAGTATCTCCCATCAACTTTACATATATTTCAAACAATTATCAGTATCCCTTCAAATTAACAAATATTTCTATCAATAGTCATCACTTTCCACTCCATATATATTTCCACCAACGAATGACTCACCAAGTTTACACACATTTCCATCAATAAGCACACCCTTGCATCTATGTTCCTGCAGTTACAACAGTTACAAGGCAATAAAGGACGAATTATAGCTCAGGATGGCAAGTTATGGGCCACATCACACACAGTAACTCACTTAATAAATAACTGAATCATTACTTGGTGCTGGAAGGACTGAGAAGAGGCCAAAAATCTATTTAATGTTCCAGTACGACGACGTTCCTTTGACTAGTCCTGTTACAGCCTGAATCTTTTATTCATTTACGGGGTATCATTCTCTGTGACGGGAGTGGAAACAATCTCTATAATATTATGATGTGTGAAATAATGATGATATTGATGATGACGATCACGACGATCATTATGTGAATAGATAATAAACGCCTCCATTTACTCAGCTGTGAAGGGTAAATATACTCCTGAATATCTGAGATCATGACGAACCAATCAAAACACCCTCATATAAAACAATACCTTTTCAGTCAACAATATTTGGGAAACATTTTGCGGCTCAGTAACTTTCCAAGCAATTAGTTCTGCTTCCTGCCTCGAATTTGATTATATGCCGAATGTAAACAATTAATATACATTGCAAATAAAATGACAGCCGTAATTGGCGTCTATCAGCATCCTATTTATGAATACAGATGATTTTATATGGAACGAATTGCACTACATATAATAATAATAAATAAAAAAAATCGATGAGAACATGAGGGAAGGCTGCTTGGACTGGCATGGAAGGGGTCAAGATAAGGAGATTTAACCCACTCACTTCAAAGGCACTTAAAACGTCGATTCATACTACCCTCTGAAGATTTTATTCAGACTGACGGGACCTTTAATTAACCCCTTCAGTGTTATAAATCTTCCCAGAGTTAGACAAAAAAAATCGTCTATATAAAGAAAAGAATAAAATAAGTAAATACGTCACTGATTTGAATACACTAAGGCATTTCCGTCGAGGCGCCCCTGAATGAAGCTAGAAATTAGACATCTGATATTCTATTAGTAGTAACAGTCACGAGACTCATTCATTACCAAATAAAATCACCTGACGTTTGCCGGAACAGAATACTAGAGTTCTCCCGATCATGAAAGGGTTAACACTTGCTAGACTAAAACAACTTCGGGACAGACTGGAGCCAATGGCCTGGTTACTGATGACTGCTTTTTTCCGGTGACTTTGACCTTTGACTAATGACCTTCCAGTTCGTACTTGACCCACAGCCACCAGAACAAGAACAACAAAAAAAGCAAATAAATGAGGTTTCTCGGTCATGATTTTCGAAAGTTTTTATCCCATTAGACGGACAGACAAATGCACAAGACAGACGGAAATCCAGACATAACCAGTGAGAAATATGTATGACTTGCATGTTACAGAGAGATAAATAAAAAAATAAATAATGAACACGTGAACAAATAAACAAATATTGCATGGTATCCCGCTCCCCCAGCAGTTATATTTTCAATTATCCCTTACATAAAACCGAACGAAAATTATATCTGTATTTTCATGTACCTTTTTCATATTAAATTTTTCCCTCTTACATAAAGCCAATGGACGATTACATTTCATTTCACCTTTTCATAAACCCCGGGAAAAACACCATCAAAGCACACACACACACACACACACACACACACACACACACACACACACACACACACACACACACACACACACACACACTACATTTCAAAAACCGAGGAAGAATGCGTTTAAATATTTACTCTGCAACCCATTCAAACAATATAGCATGTACGAATGATATAAATTGAAAAAATATATATTGTTTGTAGTTTATCGCTTCCACAAACAAAATATGTCATTCATTTTATCTCTTACGCAATAAACAAAAAAATACACATCCACCCCTACACACATATACCCCTCCCTCCTCCCCACACCCACATCCCCCCAGACACACACAGCATCTCAAACGCAGAGGGAAAAATAGTTTAAACATTTATCTTGCAAACTTTCCAGACGAGGATATCAGAACTGGGGCATAAAACTGTGACGGGGGGTCCGGATGGGGGCCGAGATAAACAATGAGCGTCGTAGGGGGGCCGAAATTATGCCGCGCCGTAACTCAACCCCCCGCGAAATATCCATGTTTATTACCCAGGCGCTGAGTACCGAATTCTCCTGGGGCGTGTGGGAGGCTTTTTGGCACCCCTTTCTTTAATTAATTTTATTTTTATTACTAGGCATTTAATATTCACTTGTTCGTTGCTTTTAAAAACTGCGAACTCTGATTATCATTCCATTTTTTGGTGAAAATCATGAAACTTATTTCTCTTAGGGATTAGGGGGCTTTCTCGCACTTCTTCCTTATCGCTTAATTTTGCATATTACATATGGCCAACCCTCCAGGGATTAAAACTTTGATTATAGATTGAGTTCACACCTTCATTTTTTTTTTTTTTTTACGTGTCAACTTAACCATTTACGGCGCAACCACAGCTGAAGACGGTCATTTTCCAAAGCTAATTAAGGGCAGGACCGCTAGACCTTAAACATATGAGCTTCGCGATTATGAGGCGGTAGGTGTTAGGTAGCTTGATAGGTACCCACCACGCATAACCCCACGTGCAGTAGCTTTGTGCAGTAACTGGCTACTATCAACACACGGTGGACTGAATAATTAAAATGAAAGACAAACAGGTGCAGAAATAAGCTGGTAAGGAGGAGATGCTAGGGAGGCTCCTACGCCAAGAATGCTGTCCTTAGTCGTCTCGTGATACATTTCTCTTACCAATACTAACATCTGCATGGAGCTAATTTCGCACCTAATTTCCTATGTACCCAAAATATACAGAACAGGCAAAAGCGCACTTAAATTCGAATAGCGGTTCAAGAAATATCAGTATGAAAAGACAAGAGCCGTGAATTGCATTAGCAATTTAGCTCACCATGTAATAACAGGCGCATTTAGGTATTATATATATTCAGTCTGACAACAGTAAAACCACATAATTTAGTTATGCTAACAAATCCAATAAAGTAATGAATTAAATGCTAGGCTAGAAAAAACTCTCATTTCTAAGGACGCCTACTGGAACATTTTTCAGTTATGAAATTTAATAAGGCATCAGATTCCACGTTCTGTGCCCCACCAATTCCCATAATTGCAAGCTAGCGTCCTGATACAGAAAAAAAAAATCATACAGTCTCCTAACTTAATTATGGGGAATAAACACATGTTCACTGGTTCATTTATATTATCTAAACGGAGAGGCAGAAATTTTCGTTCTGTTGCATCTATTTCCCGCACCTCCATGGCAGAACAAGAAAATAATACGGCTTTCCATTCTCTTTGTAAAACTACTTCGTGACTAGCACCATTTTCTTGAGTTAGTCTCTTGCTACGCTCTGTGTTCAAGATAAAGAGTTTGCCTTACTATATGACGGCTGACTGCATTCTGTACTACAGGATGCTGGCTGACCATACGTAATAACCACAGACGTTCCATAAATCACAGTCAAATATTTGGGTTTTGCAGTTCATTTTGTCATTTCTTTAAGTATACTCGTACGACCTACAGTTTCATTAACCCTTTCACTAATAGGTTTTTTCTTATCATGGTTTAACTGTCTGGAAACGGGAAGAACAAGATATAATAAAACGTCATGGCAAAGGCACTAATTCCCTGCCTTATGCCCCAAGAAATAAATTCCTGTCGCCACAAAAATGACAAGTTAGCGTCCTGATAATGAAATAAACTCACTTGGGGCCCAAACTAAATCAAGGAACAAGCTCTCGCATTAGGTCTTCGCCTCGCTATGCTGACATTTTTCCCAACTCCAAAGTTTTTTATTTATTTATTTTTTTATTGGACTGGAACATAATTTGCAAGTTAGCGTTAAGGCGACATTTTCACCCTACCCAAATCTGCGGGGAATGTCGAGACCCTGTGGGGGGTTTGAAGGGGGTTTGTGGGGGGGATTTGTAAGGGGGGATTTGGTAGGTTTGTAGGGGTCTGGGGTTTCTCGGGGATGGGTATGAGGTCTTCCTGGAGGGATTCCGAGGGCAAGGGGCTTTTGTAATGGGTATGTGTGTATCTGGGGAATTGTATGGGGGTTATGGGGGTTTCTGGGGGATTTTGTGGGGGTTATGGGGGTTTCTGGGAGGATTTTGTAGCGGGTTTGGGGTGTTCTGGGGGGCTCTGTAAGAGGTCGGGGGATTTGTAGGGGTATGGGGCTGGAGGATTTGAAGGCATAGGGGTCAAAATGATATGATATACAAGCATACTGATTGATGTATCGATAAATATATAACATATTGATTGATGGGCAGTATAGATAGAACAGATACATCCAGACAGACTGACAAACACTGACAGACAGGCATCTAAAGAGGCAGATAACAGATAGGGATATAGATAAATATGAAGTTAGATGCAGTAGTTTGATAGATATTCATACAGACAGATGAGTAGATAGATAGCAAAATAGATAGTATTCATCACTCACGTCATCTCAACATAAACTCCTTTCTGCTCGGATCTAACGCAAAATAAACCTTAGACGATTCGCTTCTCGGAAAAAAAACTCAAACCAGTAACGACTGTTCAAATTGTGTAAGAATTGCCTTGACTGGGAAAGGAATTGCAAAGGTAACACGGCGCCTTCCGATATTGCATTATGGTGATGTGTCTCTCGGCTGCGTTTTCACTCAATTTCACTTTCTGGCGTGGTGCTGGAGGGGACGCCTTCACGTGGTGGCACCGATGTAATTGGGCGACTCCGCTGCCTAGCTATACAAATGTTCTTTAAATATTTCCTTAGCCTTCCAAAGGAGGATGGTCGACTGCTGCAGAAGGGCAACTATTACTACTGCTTCTACTACTACGACCACTATTAGTAATAGTTCTTCTACAACTTTCTTGCGTATTCCTTTCCCCGCGTCAACCATTCGGAACGATGGCGTCTTCAAAATCTTATCCTCACTGCCTCCAGACCCAGTCAAATGGTTATAAACACCTAATATAATCCTTACAGTACTACGGTATATCTTTGGTGTCTATTGATGCTTTTAAAATACTGTTTAATTTGAGCGCAGTTGTGGAGGGCGTGATGGTAGGTTTACTCCGCTTAACTTCTGATGTTTTAATTATATGATATAAATCCTACGCAGTATTTCTCCTTTATTCTTCCGAACAGTGATGTCAAGGATGTGTTTGGTGCCTGCTCCTAGTTTACCCCCAACGACTTAAATTTGTGTGGATAAACCCAACGGAGTCAAAGGGTTAAGCAATAGGATGGCGTGCAGTAAGTAAATTGTATTCTGGGTCGGTGGTGAAAGAGGTTGGTTGTGATGTGAGGGAGACAGCGGGGCCCCGGGATATTGGTTCCACCCCCTGCTGAGCCCACACTGCCATGCCTCTCTTTACTGCCACCCCCTAGCCCCCCTCCCTATTTTCTCCCTGACTGCGCTCCCCTTTCTCCCTCTCCTTTCATCCTGGCTGTGCCCCCACTATCCTTCCCCCTCACTGTTCCAGTCTCCCCCCTCTCCCTCTCTTTTCATCTTGATTGTGCCTTCGCTCCATCTCTACTTCTAACTGTCCTCTCCCCGTCTCTCTCCCCGCTGCCTTTGACGCTTTGAACCTTTCTCTACAACCTCCATTCCTTCGTGACTACCCCGCTACCTCACTTCCTTGCCAACACCTCCATCCATTCTGCTCCATCCTAACTTCACCCCCCTCATCCCCTACTATCCCCTTACTGTGCATCCCTTCTCTCTATTTCATTCCATCCTAACTGTTCTCCTTTTTTCTTCCTTACTGTTCTTGCTCCTAACCTGTCCTTCCCCCTCTCTCTTCCATACTCTCTTGATCTCTGCTTCCATCCTGATTGTGTCCTTACGCTCCTCTTCCTTACTATTCTTGTTCATGCCCTCTCTTTCCATTCCGAATGCTCCCTCTCTCTCTATTGTCAATTACTCTCCTTGCACCCTCCCCCTAAACTGCACCCCACATCCGCTCATCCCATCCTAACTATGACCCCACCTCTCTCCTCTCTCCCTTCATCCCAATCTTTCTGCATCCCCCCTCCCTCCCCCTTGCTTTCCCCCCTTCCCTAGCTCTTCTTGCCTTTCACTCCCTTCCCCTTGTTTTCCTCCTCTCCCCAACTCTTCTTCCACCCCCGCTCCCACCCTCTCTCTTACTTTCTTCCTCCCCACCCAGCCTCTGTACACAGTGGCAACCCGTATCACTACACTATTTTTTACTTTTTCACCAACAACTTTCTGATACTTCTTTTTCCTGGTGGAGCTTGATTTAGGTCAGTGAACTATTAAATATTCATGAATTAAAGCACGTGATGTGTTGTGCTACATAGGAGCACTGAGCCACAGGGAAGAGAGTGTCATGTCTCTGCCCAGTGTCGGACACATGTAAACCAAACTCACCAAGCCTTGTAAAGCAGTTTATTTCGCTAACTGATTCCTATATTCCTTTTTTCTGTGTAGCAAACTCTGAACACTCCGTCAGTGCGTTCAGTTTACAGACGCAGACGTCACTGCGTTCCGTTTAGAGACACTGGCGTCATTTATTCTGTCAATACGAAAGGTCAAACCCAGCGATGAACAGAATAAAAATCATACAGAGAGATTCAACACAAGCGAGCATCAATCACCCTACAAAACAGCGTCAATAGCAAGGGGAGGGAGGTAGGGCTGGGTGACCGACGTGGACAGATATAAATATACAGACATATTGTTGACATAAATAGATAGATAATTATAGACAAACAGACTGATGACTCGATAGACATATAAGACCGACAGTTTTCTATTCATTCTATTTGGATCAAGCCAAGGCAACATCATTTATCCCCGAAGACAACTTCAATAGCAGCTGCAGAGGTAGGGAGAGTTAATTACGGCATGGTAGCTGACGTCGACTGATAAATAAAAATACAGACTAACAGACAGACAGATAGAGGGAGAAACCAGTTTATATTCCCTCCTCGTTCGAGCATCACTCACCCTCGAGGACAACTTCAACAGCAGGGGCAGGGGCAGGTAGGGCAGGGTGGCTGACGTCGCTTAATTAGCTCAGCACACCTGTCCTCTCCTGCGCTCCGCCCCCCCTCTAGGGACTTATCCATCTGTCAACGTGTCTGTTCCTCGTGTCTGCCTGTTCGTCGGCTTGTCAGTCCGTTAATCGTGAGGGTCATTTGCATACTTTACGTGCAGAGCAGCAGCCACCTCCAACTTCCAGCCTTCAGGGGCGCACAATTCACTTAGATTGTTGTGGTTCAGGACCAGTTTCTTGTCTGAATCTTCAAGGTTTTTTTCTTTGTGTTTTTTAGCTAAGCACAATAGTCTGATGGCACCAAGAAGACATATAATTCCTGTGTGTTTAAATCGAGCCCTCGCACTCCCACCTCCAATTTCCACCCTTCAGGGAGCGCACAGTTTGGTTAGGGTTATTGTGATTCGGGACGAGGTTCCAATCTGTGTCTCAGCCCCTTAGATACACTGACATCATTCTTATTTTGCTCTTGCCACTTTCACATTGTTCACGAGCAAACAGCACCTCCCCACCTCAAGTCTCCAATCTTCATGAGGCGATCAGTTTCGCTTCGATTATTATTATTTAGGATTACAGCGCGTTTATTTGAACGTGACAAAGGTCCCTAACTCCTTTAAGATTAGCTGATGACGAGGTTTAGCCAGACGGGAGGGTCAGTCGGACTAGTAACCAAGGTGATTCACTCTTAACTCATAACTAAGGCTCATCGAACATCACGCAATCAAGACTTAGTGTTCAAGTCGAGGGAATGGCTTCGCCCCGTCAGATGAAAATAAACCGACTACAGTTTTTCGATTGGGTCTTAACGTATACTATCAATTGTACCATATCAATAACTGAGACGATTTTTTTTTTTTTCACTGTGATAAAATATTCGTGGACCTAAAGGTACTCGCTAAAACTTGCCTTATAACAGATAATCCCTATGACTGCTTGGGATTCTTTCAGCTAAACAAAGTCATAATCTGGGTCTTGACGCCGTCGCTCAAATCCTAATACAGAACAAAGTGCTCTTTGATTACATTTTTTATTTTTTTCTGAAGAAAGTGATTTTGGTGTCGGCATGAGAACAATAGCTATGTGTCCGCGGCAGAGAAAACTGGTAGTGCTGTTACACATCCGGGGTTTCGAACTAAAAAACGTAACTCTATCCCTGCTACCCAGCATGAATGTTACTACTTAATTTATGAAGATCACACTTATAAGTAGTGAGAGTTTCGAGACCTGTCAAGGAACTGTTGAAACCACCTCATTCCTCAGTGTGGCAAGTGATGATGATGATGATGATGATGATGATGATGATGATGACAATGATGATCATGAGGAGGGGGAGGAGGTGGATATCGTAATGTTGCCGTTAATACTTCTGGTCATGGTGATGATGGCGACGGTGGTGATGTTGATGATGATAATAATAATAATGATGATAACGATATTAAGATGGTGATGTAAAAGTAGCTCTAGACAAAAACCGTAGGTACACCAAAATCTTTGCAAAAAACAGCGTTATTGCATAAATCCTCAAAGAGTCGCATTTTTGCTTGATGGTTGTGAGTGCCCTGGCGGCGGTGTTATTGCTTGCTGCGGTTCGTGTGTGGTTAATAATGGGAATTGGAGGCGCGGTTAATTGCACCATTGACATTGCACCTGACTGCCAAATGACTGGTATTGCACGTACATGACCAGGCTTGCGCTTAATCATAATCCAAATTCATGTGATTTTGTGAGAGTCCCGGTGGTAATTCTGTTTGATGAAAGTTGTACTCTAGTAAATTCCTTGATACTTGTTTCATAGATATAAATTCTTTGATATCCTTAGCTGTGTTCATTTTAGTTTCTCCTTACAACATAGTGGACGAGTACTTTAAAGCCACGCAAACAAGAAAACACTGTTACTTGTTGGCTAAACCAGAATCAGTCAGCCTCTCTCTCTCTCTCTCTCTCTCTCTCTCAGTACCATCCCTTCCTAGAAGTCTACAAACTTGAAAGGAATTTACACAGTACGAAGAGTTGGGGTTTTCAGGTTTTGCCCCCGCTCACAATAAGAGACGGTAACAAGGTGAAATAAGATGCTGTGTCAAAAATGCCCTCCTACGACACCCAAGGAAAACAAAGATATGGCCAGTTTTTTCTTACCCGACCATGATCCCGAACCCCTTCCAACTCACCTCGTCGCCAGATGCAGTTACACGTGAGGCCTGATTTGACTAGAAACCAAGTAGACTTAGTCCTACCTCATAACTATGGCTACGACGGAGTGGCCCAGTTCTCTCACGTGAAAAAGACACCAGGGTATTACTGGTCCCATATCCTCGAGTATATTAGTACTCGTATTTCATGCATGGATTGCCTGTACCTGATACTGGGTAAGAAAGAGAGGCCGGGATGATGATGATGATGATGATGATGATAACGACAAATATTTTGATGTTGACGATAGAGATGACGATGATGGTGACATTAAAGATGCTGCTGCTGATGATGATGACGATGAAAAAATCGCCAGAGTGAAGCCAGAATATAACGATAAAGCTACGGCTGGTCTGAATGGAATGTATAGACACAAGCTTTAACCCATCTAGTCCCCGAAGCTGAAGAAAATCGTCTGATGGAAGCCAAGTAAAATAAAAAGAAAAAAAAAAGTATATCTACACTCAAATGTATGTTACCAGAACCTGTATTAAAATAAACCACGAGGGATTCTGTTTCAATATTTTGTAATTTTAGGAGTCGCTCAAAAATACCAGTAATTGAGTCATGGAATACAAAGTGAAACGGAATAGTAGCTAAAACTTTTAAGTGGAATGGGACCTCTGTGGGGTCAGCCTGGGAAAAAGTGATTGTGTATTGAATCCATTTACAGACAGAGTGGAGAGGACAGGAGAGGGAGAGAGAGAGAGAGAGAGAGAGAGAGAGAGAGAGAGAGAGAGAGAGAGAGAGGAAAGGAGGGGAGGGGAGAGGAGAGGAAAGGAGGGGAGGGGAGAGGAGAGATAAGATAAGAAGAGGAGAGAAATTAAGAGAATAGGAAAACAGAAGTGTGCTTAAGTGCAAAGACTGGGTTCTAGTAGAATGCAGATTTAAACAATATTAATGTACCCAAGTTGGTGAATATATGACCCATTACTCTGGCTGAGTGACTTTATGACTCATTTTACTGGTTTCCTGTTCCTGTTTCAGGAATTATAGCGTCCCACATACAAAGGTGAAAATTAAGGTTACACTGATTATGATAATGAATACATTAACTTGATACACACACACACACACATACACACACACACACACACACACACACACACACACACTTATATATATATATGCCAGGTTCTTTAAGCTAACTAATTAGAATTTATATTAAAGGTAGAATTTACCTGAAAATTTTTCACATGATTATTGACGGTGCTGCTGCTGTTCCGAAGGCAGGAAACTCTGTTCTTGAAATTAAAAGCACACTTTTTCTTGGCATGATAATAATATGACCGAACATTTTTCTCAGTCTAGTACAGAGGACTAAAAAAATAAAGATGAAAAGGGTGGGAAAATGCTGGTAATCTGGCACGGGGGGAGGGGGTGGAAAAAAATATTGTTGGAGTGCGGGCTAGGCCATAACTTGGATGTATTGATTAATTGGAAGCGTGGTGGACTGGTGACGTGCGTGGAGGGAGGCGGGGTGCATGATTGAGTTATGAAATGATGGAAAAACAGAGGGAGAGAGAGAAAGAGGGAGGCAGGTGAATGAAGAGGAAATAGAGGAGGAAGAGAGAGAAGGAAGGATAGGGGGAGAGCTGGAGAGAAATGGGTGAAGAGGAGTATTGGGAGAATTTGGGATAATGGGGATCGAGGGAGGAAGGGGGGGTGCATGATTGAGTTATGACATGATGGAAAACTGGAGAGGGGGATAGACAGGATGATGCTCGTGAACAGAAAGGAAAGAGAGAGAACGATACAGAGGGAAACGAAGAGGAAGAGAGAGAAAGACAGACAACAAGAAGTGAGAGGAAAAAGGTAACAGACTGAGAGAAAAGGAGAATGAGAAGAGAGAAAGGCTGGGTGTTTGATAATGCTATGAAATGATAGAAAAACAAAGACATGAAGGGTTGATGGTGAATGACGAGGGAATGATGAGAAAAGGAAGGAAAGGAAGAGGTTGACTGAAGAGGAGGATAGGGAGAAACTGAGAGCACGGGGACTGAGGGGGGGCAAGGGAGGGTGCGTGTTTGAGTTATAAAATGATGGAAAAACAAAGAGGGGACGAGAGAGTGGGTAGGCTGCTGAATGGAGAGGAAGTGGAGACGTGAGGATAGGGAGAGAATGGGAGGGTAAGGGAGATATGATAAAATGGGGAAATAGAGAAAATGAGAGGAAAACAAGAAGGAGAGACATGGTGAGAGGAAACTAAGTAAGACAGATGGATACGGAAAGGGAAAGGGAGAATTGAGAGAAACAAAGAAGAGGAAGACAGAGAGAATGGTGGGGGTGCATGATTGAGCTATGAAATAATGGGAAAACAGAGAGAGAGAGAGAGAGAGAGAGAGAGAGAGAGGAAACGAGGTTAGGCTGGTGCAGTGAGAGAAGGGGAGAGGGGGAAAGTGGAGAGGGAGCGAAAATATGGAAAAATGGGAGAAAGATTGTATGCTGAGGGAAAGAATATGGGGAGAGAGGCAAAGAGAGAAGGACAGAGGGGATAGACAGAGAATAATGGCGGACTGGAAGGAATCAGGAAGAGAGGAGGTGGAGAAGTACTGGAAGGGAGAAGGGGAAGGAGGACTGGGAGGGAAATGGAGGAAATGGAGAGACAATAAAAAAAAAAAAAAAGAAAAAGAAAGAAAAGACGGGGAGTTACTGTGGGGAGATGCATGATTTGAAGAGAGGGAGGAAAAGCAAAAACATGGAGAAAGCAAACAGGAGAGACTCTGAGAGAGGGAAAATGCAGTGGAAGAAGAACAAAATGCAGAAAGAGTTGCTGAAGAGAAAAGCAGCAAAGCAGAACTGGAAGAGAACGGAAAAGATATATGCTAAGATGAGGAAAGGAACAGAGAACAGGAAACATGGGGAGAAAAAGGAGATAGCTAAGGAGAGAGAGAGAGAGAGAGAGAGAGTAATTGCGTGAGGTTGTAATGGACAGTGTTGTTTTTTAGTTCTCACCAGATGTGGGTCTGGCTCTGGCGTCTCTCTCTCTCTCTCTCTCTCTCTCTCTCTCTCTCTCTCTCTCTCTCTCTCTCTCTCTCACTTTTTATAACCTCTTTCAGTTAATACCATCAAAGAAATTCTGAACGATAGCCCCAAGCATTCCCCAGTGTGGATGGGTCAGTGTTAGCGCGCAAAATATTGAGATACAAGGATGTGTAATGCCGTCTGCTGAAAGGGGGTAGGAGGACTCTGGCCCTAGGGGAACGGACTGCCTTCTAGTTGTATGCCCAGAGTAGGAGGCAAAGAAAACAGATAAGCATAATTAAAAAATGGTATAATAATAAAAATGTCGCAGCACACAGGAGGCAAATATAGAAATATCAAACGCAATAAAAAAATCATGTTTACTCTCGAATACATGAAAAAAAAAAAAAAAACAATAGGAAAGGAGCCACTAAATGTACTGATGACCTAAATTAAGTAAAGAAATAAACAAATAAAAAAAATGATACACTAAAAATAATCATACAGAAGTAGCAAAATACTATCCTGCAGGGGATCTTTTGAGTTTAAAAATATACTGAGAGGTATAAAAATAGAGTTGCAAATTTTCTTCTTCATGACCGGCTTGCAATTCAGTGCCTGATACCATGCACGTGTTGCTTTGAGAGAGAGAGAGAGAGAGAGAGAGAGAGAGAGAGAGAGAGATTCTAACCCCTTCACTACTAAATAATTTCCCCATAGGTCTTAAATCGTCTAACTGTACCAAGAACAAATCAAACTATGATTATCGTCGCAATAAAGAGGTTATTTATTGATTTACTTATTTATTTTTTTATTTATCTATCTCAGTGTATTTTATTGTTTTTTTACATTTTAATTTACCCCATACAAGGTTCAGATTTATAAGCTGGCTTTTTTTGCGTAATTTAAAGCTTACGGATTCTAGTTTTATTTTATTATTTTTTCTTGTCATTTTTCAGGCTGCATTTTTATTTACTGTATTTTCTATCTACCACAGCCTCCATCAATTTTGCTTCCCGTTCGTTTTCCCATAAAATATTTGGGTTCTCTCCCCCCTCTGCGTTTCTGAAATATTCTCTTTCCTCTTTATTTATTTTTACCTCACCATTTTCTTTTCACACACATTTCGACTCTCACACGCAACCATTTTACCTACAATATTTAATTTCATTCTCTCTCTCTCTCTCTCTCTCTCTCTCTCTCTCTCTCTCTCTCTCTCTCTCTCTCTCTCTCTCTCTCTCACCCACCGTCCCCTTTCTCCTCCCTGCGTCTTTTAATGCCTCGAGTTACCGCCCTTCAGGAATTTACTACTGCCAACATCAAGGGGCCAAATGGCACTCAGAGAGCCAGTCACAGGCATGCCAAGCTAAGTGTAAGTCCGACAAGCGGTGTTCGTTCTACCGTGTTCGAATCCCTGAATTGTGTGCTTCAAGTCAGGCTTCGAAATATGGAGTGTGTGCTATGAGTGTGCCCTCGAAACCTGGACTGTGCAGTATGTAGAGTTAGGAGAGCAGGGGTGTGTGCTGTGTGCATGGCTTTAAAATAAGGAGTATGAGCTGTGAGTGAGGCTTTGAGACACCTAGTGCGTCCTTTGTGCAACGATTCGAAATTTGAGCTATATCCTATGAGTGAACGTGGCACTGAATTCTAAGACGATGAAAACCTAGATTTCATATGTATCTACTACATTGAGACCAATATTGCAAAAAGTCAATTCATACTGAGTCTTAACTTCTAGAATATGATCTGCAGTAATTGTCCTACATTGAGATTCCCAACTGCGCTGTCTCGTGGACAGGAACAAGGTATAAACCGAGTGAATCCACAAATATGACTAACCTAAGAATCAGACGTGGGTTTCTTTTACAAGCTGGCTATGCAAACCAGTGTCTCACCGGATACCACTTTATATCTCTTCATCTTTCTTCTGTACAGGTTGTCATAGATTTTCGTCCTACGGCAGGACCGATATAAGCATAACCGTGAAAGCAGGGACTGAAAAAAAAAAGCAAACTACCTGTATTACGACCCGTTCCCGGTCATGAAACTGGATTTTTATATTTCATTAAGATTGTGATGACGATGGCGATGATGATGATGAGATATGGCTGATGACGATAAAAATGATGATACAAGTGACGACAGTGATAATGAGGATGAAGCAGAAAGAGATTATGACGACGACAACAATGGTAATGTAAAATACTAATGCTGACGTGTACAAATCTATTTTACCGCGTCTGTATTATATTACTGAGTTCCGAGAGATATGCGCTATCTTTCTCCGTGATAAAGCACGACTGAGGCGAGATAGGAGGGTAAGTCAATGTTAATTATCATAAATCCACCACCAGTACACAATAATTCTCTCTCTCTCTCTCTCTCTCTCTCTCTCTTTTCATCATCTGATACAGCTTCTTTTGGAAATCACTGCCAAAAGACTGTTGCTTGTGTATCAGTTCATACCTTAACCTTTTGACGTGTGTGTGTGTGTGTGTGTGTGTGTGTGTGTGTGTGTGTGTGTGTGTGTGTGTGTGTGTGTGTGTGTGTGTGTGTGTGTGTGTGTGTGTGTGTGTGTGTGTGTGTGTGTGTGTGTGTGTGTGTGTGTGTGTGTGTGTGTGTGTGTGTGCGAATTATTACCTAACAGCCAATCCCTGAGGTCAGACGATTTTCTTCACCCTCGGACTATTTTCTCTTCCTCTAAGACCTACTAAAGTATTCATTAACCCCTTGAAGGCAACAGAAATTTTAACTATTTTTATCTTATCTAATGGCGGCCGATTTTGTGCAGGCTAGGAGTGGCGCCTGGTCCTCTAAGATTAATTACATGCACGGTGTCTGGCTGGTGAATTAATCTGCTTCAAAGTTTATTACACGAAGCAGTCCCTTAATTAACCCTTGGCCTACATACGATTCTCACTGCTAATTTTATGTAACTATAAACGTTCATATATGTCTACCTATTAACCTACATACGTCTATCTGTGTGTCTATATGAAAACCCTCATTTGTCGAAATATCACTTTTTTTTTTTTCGCTAATGTTGACTTTTGTTATAATTTCCCTAACTGATGTGGCTGCTGGTACGCATATATTGTACACTTACGTCTTCCATCTCACACACACCACAAAGCCAGCCAGGAGGCAGGACGTGTGTGCTGGGCAATCCCTAGGTACTGTCCTCCCCCCTTACTATTTTTATCCAGCCCATACCCCACTGACAGGGTTAATGTATGGCCCTGCCTGCACTATTGGTGCAGGAAATCTTTGAAAGAAAGAAAGTCTTCCATCTAATAGCGAGCAGACTACATATGACTGCGCAAATAGTTTCGGTGGTCTACAAAAGCTGAAGAACAAGTGAGAAGTCATCATTTTCGCAAGCAAGAAAAAGAGTCTCTTATGACTAAAAATGCTTAAACTCATTCATATCGCCTCTCTTACCAGTCGACGAGCGACACAAGTATTTCCAGTTTACTTTCCCGAACCCACAAGAGATAGCAATGATATTAAATTTGGTATTATTATCGGTGGGCAATTTCTTTCGCAAGGGGGAAAAAAATGGCTTCTTTGAGGATTGCATGGAATGAAGTCTGCATCTAATTTTTCATCTGATCTAAACTTCGATAAAAATTGTACATCTTCATCATCATCATCTTTGCCATTAGCATTATTCTCATTACCATACTGATCACTATTATTTTTTATATTCATCAGTTTTCTTTACGTCGTCCCCCAATACAGTATTATCAGCATATTCATCACCATAATTATCATCAGCTGCAGCAGTTTCCTCCTCCTCCTCCTCCTCCTCTACCTCCTCATCTTCTTCATCATCATCATCATCATCATAACCCTAATCCGACTCTCATAAGACCGATTGGCAGGATCCAGAAACAAGAAAAAAGAAAAACCCCAAAACAGGACAACTATCATCAGACTCCCAACGAGTATGGTTCAAAATTTAAAAAGAAAAAAAATCCATAATGCACATTGCTATGGAGCCAAGCCAAGCATGGCAACAAGGCAAATGACATCGTAATAAAGTTAAAAGTTTGTGTGTCGGTGCAAAAACTCGCGTAACGCAATTATAACTCAGCTGTCACAGGCAGGAAGTAGAAAAGGTACTCCTGTAAAAACGCCATGAACATTTTCAAACGCTGTACAAATTACAGACTAAAAAGTAAAATAAAAATATACGGAGAATGTCAGCCAATTTCCAACACTATACTAGTTACAAAATAAATAAATAAATAAATGCTCAATCATTGCAAATTTCGAATATTAAATGATTTACAAAAAATATAAAGAAATAAATACACAACATTTGAAAAAAAAATCATACCTTAAAAGATTTTACTATTGTACTGCACAATCGGCATCAAAAGTCCTGTCGCCTCTTCCACTTTTCTCTCCATGCAGTTTGGAAATTAGTATGATGAATCCGTATCAAGTGACACAGATGAATATTCATTTGGCCTCAGATAAATTTTATGTGTAGTTTGCTGCGGGTCCACCACACATATTTTCTAAGTTAACAGAGACAGGGAAGGCGATAGAACTTCTGATGATTGTACACAGAAGACCTTGTGATCTAGTAGTCTGAACCCCCTTGTTGGAGTGACGGCCAAACCAGAGGCAAGGATTCGAGCCCCGGGAAGTTAGTGTGGGTATTCGTTTATGTAATGTCACAAAGGGGGTTAGCCACGCAACTTAACCCCTCCACCAGAGCTTTGTAAGTGATGGAATTTCATGAAGGCGACATTTTTCTTTTCCTCTGTCCTTTCCTTTGCTCACTTTCATCCCACTCTTTCCATCTCTAAATTCCTTTCTTACCCCCCTCCCCCACTTCATCTCCTTTTTAATTCATCCTTCCATCCACCTCTCTCATCCTTCTTTCAATTTCTCTCCTCTGTTGGTCTCTACTCTCTCCGTTTACCCATTACCCATCCATATCTCTCCTTCATTCTTCTTTTCACTTCTCTTCTCTCACTTTTGTCGTTCTTGCTCTGCTTTTCTTCTAGCTGCTCCTCCCAGGATATTCCTACATTTCTGTATGTTATGTATTTTTCTTACCACTTTCCACACAACTCTCTCTCTCTCTCTCTCTTTCTGTGTGTGTGTGTGTGTGTGTGTGTGTGTGTGTGTGTGTGTGTGTGTGTGTGTGTGTGTGTGTGTGTGTACTGTCCTTGTTCCTCTCACTCTCATTCTATCTTTCCTTTCCACCCTCCCTCCCATCTCCTCCCTTCCATCAGCTCCTTACAGTCCCCCTCCGTCCCAGCCCCCACCACCACTCCCAACCGTATTGGCCCATCAGCCCCACAAAAGCCGCCACTCGGGCCCCGCGGAACAACACCACACCACCACACAAACATTTTGACACACGCACATATTCCGGCGGGAAATACGGGTACATTTTTATCTATAATATTTTCCCCTTCATATACACGAAAAAAGTTAACGAACGGGTGGCACAGTACATCATCCTAACGAAATTTATATATATATTTTTTTTTACAAAAAAGAAGTGATATTTTATCAAAACGATTTTTATTTATGGTTCATAACGTCATACAGTCCATGCTGTAAATATAACCGTGATAGAGCATAGTGTCCACTTTCCAGTTTAATTTAGTAATGTTTTTAACAGCAATATGAATCATATACTTTTTACTGGACTTCATTTTCTGCAGAAGTGTTTTTCATTTGATTCAACAATATGGCACTTTATTACAACCACATTTTCACAATGATTTCTGAAGATACTTATTAATGTGAAACAACTAATTCTGTTTACTGATATAAAAATCAACGAATTCGACATGACTTCAGCTGTGAGAGCAATTACAAAATGTCAAGACGATGTCACGCGTCCACGGCTGTTAAAAGGCAGAACTCTTGTGCCCTTGTTCGTAAAGTCTCATATTCGATAACCTTCTTCGTTACCTTGAGCTGGAAATTGAGATCTTGACAAAAATTCAGTTCAACCGTAAATAAACACTTCAGTAAGCTGCCCCACCATTTTAAGCAGCATAAGGTTAACCATTTTCCTCTCATCGTTACTAATGCTTCAGAAACTCTCATCTAAATTCGGTTTTTATTCAACCACATACAAACACAAAGAAACTATACTGTACATGCCATGGCTTCACGATGAATGTCCCCTGCTTTCTGCACTCTCTCTCTCTCTCTCTCTGGACTCATGTTTAGCCTATTACCGTCCTGTACTGCATAATGTTCAGGAAATGGAGACAAACACGACAAAAACACTGCGAGTAAAGCTGCAGCGTGAGGGGTTAATCTCTTGTTTGATTCACCGGACAAACACACTAAAGAGAGAACAATTATTTTACGATACTGTTGCCATCGGAAAAAAGAAAAAAAGTTGAATACAAGAGACAGTGGAAAAGATTTTAAAACAAACACACACACAAGAAAATTATACTTCCCCTCTAAAGCTTCTACTGTAGATCTGGATATGAAAATGTTTTATCTACCTACCTATTTTATCTATCTATCTACCTATCTATCTAATTTGTGATTCTGGACTGAGAGTAAGGAATGGAGGAAAGCAACCGAGCTTAGATTTAGAAAGGAATCTGATGGTAAGAGAGAACGAGAAGAGATAACAGAGGTGAGAGAGGTTGTGTGCAGGAGCGGAGGTGACGTGAAGTACAATAATTCTTCCCCGGAGCTATTATGCTTCCGTGCCTGTTCATCATCCCTGTACCATAAAATTCCCTAAAAGATGTTTACTAAAGCTTCACTTAACTCCTCTGTGCATTCCCCTGCCCTAACCAGAAATGTGTTGGTGGAAGTCAGCCTCTCTTGGGGTATAAACTTATGCATCTCATAATCCCTATTGTGCCTGGGAGTTTTGATCTTTAGTAGGCAAGGCTTTTAGTGCACATCAACCAGGGAATGATGATAGGTTTTCGTGGTCTGTATTAGTGATGATGGTGATGATGATGATGATGATGATGATGATGATGATGGTGATTGTGGAGAAGATGAATAATACGAAGATGATTCTGATGGCGAATAAGATAACTGATGCTACAAAAAGTCTTTACTGTTACAAGACGATTTGATTAAGCATGGAAGATACCTTTATCAGTGAACGGGTTAATGAAGTCTATATCTAACCCTTACTATTCATAAAATCCCTCTGACGCATAACACAACTATCTGATGGCAATAACAACAAAAAAAGCTGAATAAGCATTTTGAGTGAGAGCAAGAATAAGAAAAAAAAAAGTGTGGTGGAGAATGGCTACCCTCTCTTGAAATACCAACTTCTCTTGCTCTCTGATCCCCATTGTGTCTGTGAGTTTGATCCTTCATATTCAAGGCTCTGAGGGCAAATGAACTGGGAGTGATGGGTTCTGATGCTTCGTGTTTTACTATTCCTGTTTCTCCAGCTTATCCTGTTCATAACACTGAGAATTAGTTTGGATGATGATGAGGATGATTATGATGACTAGGAGTATAATGACAATGAGCTGATGAAGATTAAGATCAGGATGAGGATGAGAAAGATAATGACG
This sequence comes from Coenobita brevimanus, assembly GCF_032717465.1. Classification (NCBI taxonomy): domain Eukaryota; kingdom Metazoa; phylum Arthropoda; class Malacostraca; order Decapoda; family Coenobitidae; genus Coenobita; species Coenobita brevimanus. The sequence goes on from NC_137019.1 coordinate 15,333,155, forward strand.
ATGATGAAACGCAGGAATAGACGACTCTCTCTGGTTTCTGAAGGCTACTAAAGTAATATGAATATTTTTTTTAGTCGAGGGCAGAGAGTTCAGATCTTTTCAGGTTTGATGTGCGCACACACACACACACACACACACACACACACACACACACACACACACACACACACATCCTCCCCCCCACACACATAGGTACACAACATCCTCCCGCACACATACAAACACTCCCCCCCCCCTTACACATACATTCACACACCGATCCACACAAAGGAGCAAACAATTAGGCTGATCACCGTAGTAATTTGAAAGGGACACAAACTAATCACGCCAATTATTCATGACGACAAGGGGGATTCCGGCTGAATATTGTCTTGCCCGAACGTAAGATAATTCTTGAGGGGAAATCACGCTCTTTCTTGTAACTGGTAAATACGATGATTTATAATCTTTCTCTTACTAGCTTTAGACGGTGATATTTAAATCTGGAGAGGCTTCTCGTATTAAAAAAAAAAAAAAAATGGTCAAAGAAAACCATATATTACCCCACCACTTCGAAAACTATTGAACTCCGAATAAAATCGTCTGAAGCTAACAAGAAAAAAATAAAATAAACAAGACGACACTGTAGTGAGGAATTTAAGTGTATGTTACTCGTGTATTATCGTGTAGGAAATACTTGAGATCACTTAATAAGAGAAAAATATATAAATTTAAAATGATGACGCAGAAATATAAAAATCGCATCAGTACCCCTTTTGTTTTAATATATGACAAAGAGATAAAAACGTGTATAAATGATTTCATTTATCAGTACTAACTCTTCCAGAAGTGGACGAGAGCAAAAAATTGTACAGTCGACAGAGGAATTTTCGTTACTCACAGGATCGATGACACTGGCCCCTCTTATTACTATCTGTCTAGTATTCATGGGTAACCAAAAATTTTAGCTGACGTTATAGCAGTATACCATAATGAATGACTACATATTTTTCTGTTGTTTTTCACAGGCTTACGTGGAGGTGAACTGTGGACTGTAGGCTGTGGTGGCTATTCTACTGCAGTCCCTCATCTTCCTTACTTCACTGCCCAGTTATACAGATGCCATCACGTGAAGGTGTAACAGAAGTACCACATACACTGTAGTACTAAGGGAGATGATGGTGAAGTGGATAGGGTAATGGGCTACAGGCTGTTTGGATGTGAATTCTATAACACGATGGGCAGCTCTGTTCCATATAGCCCCAATAACGCCTTTACCAATACCAGAACACTAGATCTGAATGTGATATCCGTAACGTACAACAGTGTATACTTTGGATATTAGCGCCTATGTGCCAGGTAACTTAAGGAAGATGAGGCCTCTGTTGGGGTGTCGCGGATGGACTACTACACCTCTTTAACGGGCCTCCTAACTTGTATCCAGAGCTGGATACATAAAAAAGTATTAATATAAAATCGAAATTCCCACCACCGAGTCATGTTTCAGTGTGTAAAGCAAGAGTACCTATTTTTAACAGTATTACCACGATCAAAAGGTTGCCAACAAATGCCTGTCAGCATTGTCCTGCCTTCCAAATTTCTCCCCTGTCAGCTTCAGCCCCAAACCATCGTACTGTGTGCCTTTGACCGTAGCACAGAAAAATGGTTCCTGTAACACCTTTCACCGTCACGACCAATGGCAAATTGTCGGCCAAATTTTGATCATGTTACTTTGTACATGTAGAATTAATGTCTCATTTTTTCCCTTCCGCGTCAAAGGATCATTGTCAACCGTTCTGTGCGCTTCAAAAACGAGTGCCCGGTGCATGAAAAGGAAACGTAAAATGCAACCCGATGCTTATTACTGATCAAAGCCGCCAGGGGGTGAGAACAGTAATATCACACTCACTTCCAATCAACATACCTAGGGAAATTGAAGTTGATGGTACACGGGCGCTACAAAATTGAAATCGGCGATACTTGAAGTTGGAATTGGCAATAACTGAGCCACCAGTATGTTGGAAATGGCGATATCTGATCCCTAAGAAACTGGACCGAGCGGTATAGGAGTTCTAAAAAATAGGAAAGGCGCTTTTTCAATATTAGGTAATTGGAAATAACTGTCCTTGAAGTTGGAATTGGCGGGCCTTGAGCCAAAGGGTAAGTGAAGTTGATGAAAGGAGGTTATAACTGAAAGTATGACGTAAAAGTGGGTGTTTCCAGAACCAAAGTTGCCAGTAGTTAAAGAGGGTGACGTTGGGAAACTGAATCTGATCTCAGGAAACTGAAACTGATGACAAGAAATTTAAACAGGAAAAGTGAAACTGATGGTACAAAACTGAAACTGAAGGCAGGAAACTCATCCTGGGAATAGATGCTGACGGCAGGAAATGAAACGCAAAACTACCAGAGCCAAGATATTGAAACTGACGTAAACAAACTGAAGGTTCAGAAAACAGAACCGAGAGAAATGGAGATGATGGCAGCAGAATTCAGGAGGTTACAGCAGACGGCAGGAAAATGAAGCTGACGATATCAAAGCCCATGGAACTGAACATAAGCATTGGAATTTAAAGTTGACGGTGCCATAGCCAAGGGAATTGAAGCTGAAGACAGAAACTGGACCTAGCAGTAGTAGTAGCTGTTGTTGTTGTTGCTAATGTTGTTATTGTTGTTTTTGTTGTCTGCTGCTGTTCTTGTAGTCCCAAGTTCATCTGAAATGTGAACCCGGTGGATTGCAGGTTGAAGATGCATTTCCTCTGCAGTTCACCACCCTCTTTCGGGAGATAGGGCGGCAAATAGAGGATGATGTATAACCAGACACTTAAGCTGCCTGGCTATATCAGTGCCATGAAGGTGTTCCTCTTCAGCACCACACGAGACGATAGGAAATAAAAGTTTACACCGTAGTCCTCAAAGAATAAGTTCAAGGAAAATGAAAATTCACAATATTGACGTGAGGCTGATGTCGGGTCGAGGTTAAAGACTCCCTTGATGATTGGTTCCGTAGAGGGGGAATTTATGCCCCTATTACACCCAGGTGGCAAAAACACGAGAAAGGCTAAATGTGTGTGTGTGTGTGTGTGTGTGTGTGTGTGTGTGTGTGTGTGTGTGTGTGTGTGTGTGTGTGTGTGTGTGTGTGTGTGTGTGAGAGAGAGAGAGAGAGAGAGAGAGAGAGAGAGAGAGAGAGAGAGAGAGAGAGAGAGAGAGAGAGAGAGAGAGAGAGAGAGAGAACAATGAAAATACAAAGAACACATTCAAACACAAATATTAAAGAGAAACACGAAGAGGAAGGGGAAATTAATGTGGGCCCTGAAAAAGAGGAATGTTAAGAGCACGGAGGCGAGTGCTTTGATACTGCTTTTGATAACAACATTCATCAAAGCATGAATAAAAAAAAAAAAAAAGTTACATGAAAGGGAACACAAGCAGAGGATTTGAAAAAACATGAAAGTTAGGTATGTAAAAAATGAGCAAAGGTGAAAGGATGAACAGTAAAGAAAAAAATAAATGGATAAATATGCAGGGAAATATACCGAGAAATATGGCACAGAAAATATGCGGAGGAGGAGGAAATAGGAGGTATTAAAAAAAAAAAAAGTAGAAGCCAAAGGAGAGGAGCCGAACATTAAAAAAAAAAATCTGACCTACCAAAAGAACAATGGAACTGATATTTGAAACAACGTAAATTATAATAAAAGATAATGTAATTTGCACCTCTTCTCGCTAGCAGATGTGCATCAATGGAAACAATAAGGAAGAATGACAGACAGCAACGATAATGAAGGACTAGTTTGCAACACTGTGAATGATAAAAATAAAAGGCACTGCAGTAATTATGAAGGATAGATTTGCAAGATCATAAAAGATTAGTATTTTTGCAGCAAAGCTTATCAATGAGGAAGATTTACATATGATGCAACAAATATGTTCAAGGATGAATCTCCAAAAATGTTAACAATAAGACAAACACACTGCAATGATTATAAACACTGGTAGCTGAAAACTTATTTAAAGTCAGATATGACAAACGCTCTCCCAAGGCCATAGGGAAAAGAGCAAAGGTCACACACACACACACACACACACACACACACACACACACACACACACACACACGAACACAAATCCCTCCTACCCCTCAACTCTTTCCCCATCCGTGGTCACCAATAACCCTTCCTTTACCTCCCTCCTCTTCTTCCACCCCTCCTCCGCCTTTCCCCTCTCCTTCTTCTCTCTCCCCCATCCCCTCCCCACCTTTCGGGGAGATGGATGCCCGTGTGTATCTCCCAGCAAGGGTATATGATTTACTGACCAGGATCCATGATTACAAAGAATCTCAACCATTTTTTCACGATAAAAATATCTCCAAAGCAGGTTACTGTACTGGAAATAATTTAGTTTTCCATTCTGTTCACTTTAATATTTATTTTTGTTTTTGTTGTTCTTGTGATGTGTATGGCTGCTGTAGGAGTGAAGATAAAATAATAAACAATCCATCTTTATACAAAACTTAAACTTAAAAACATTAGTAACTACGGATCCAGATACTTAGCTCGGAATCTGTCCCTATCGTGATCAATGGACCTGACTCCGTTTTCTTTCCAAATCCCCCCTGCCCGCTCGATCCGTTTTTTGGTGCGTCTGGGACCTCTTCTCGTTGTGCGTTGTTATCGGTTTGGTCGGTCACAATATGATTTTAAAAAGACTGTGATTTTTATCTGTACAAGTTTGTAATGCGCCTGCCTCGAGAATGCCAAAACTTTACTCAATTAATCACAAATATTTAACACATTTGAGTTCAATGTCTTCTCAATATCGGACGGAACTGGGCATTTTCAAAAGTTAATAAAGGGGAACCCTGCCTGCACCATGATTATGTTGAATAAAACTATCAGGCGTTAACTAGATTAAAATGCCAAAATACTACCAACACTGCGAGAGAATTACAACTTTTTAACTCTAACGTCCCGGAAGGCTTCCCAGTGACAAGCAAAACCGTCTGGCATTATTCTGACTTATAAGGGTTAGTCGCCCCCTGAGGTTAATGGGCTAACACTCTGACAATACATGGCTTCCTTCTTCTAAATAAAACGGTTTTCAGTAACATTCCAAGAAATATCCAATTTGTATATCGGAGTGGAAATGGAAAAATTATATGATTACGCGGGTTTTGGAATAATCACAGTTGAGCAAGCAGCCTCAGCTTGTACACCAGTAGGGGTGTTCAGTGCTGGCCTGCCCCGTATGACGTAAGGTGTGGTGGAGGCCAATGCTTGGTTGAAACATGGTCGCTCCTGCACACACGCTGGCCACCTTAGTCTATGTCACCCTCAGATGCCTTACTCTTACAAACCTTCCTGCGTCCTTAATATCTTCAGTACGATGGTGCCTTTTCTATTTCAACCCAACCATGGCCATAAGATTGTATTCAACTTAGGGGAAGACCTCTCGTGCTGAAAGTTTAATGGGTACTGTTTTTTAGTCCCTTCAGTTCAACAGGCCCATCCTACGCCAAGAAATACACTGTGGTATCTAGAATTATGCATGAAAATTGACCTCGCAGTGAAAGAATTAAGAATGATATCCGAGGAAACTCCAAGTGAAATAAAACGATGACTCAAACACAGATATGTTAACCAGAGTAAAAAAAAAAAAAGAAAAAGTTCTATGCATTCAGTAGACTAAGCAATAGCTCTTTTATACCGATTACAATGTTTCTGGTTAAAACCATGCAGCTACCGTCGGGCAGTTTTTTTCTCCATGGGATGGTAATAGCTATGGTAATAATAATAATAATAATAATAATAATAATAATAATAATAATATCGTTCAATATCAGAAAGGAGTAAAATACAATTGAATTTCAGAAGCGCATATATTGTGAGAGAACGAGAGAATATTGTGGCAGGGAGTGGAGGCCCGAGACGGATGGAGCGGTGAATGTGAACGAGTGAGCGAGAGAGCGACCGGAGGAATGAAAACATTTACCGAGAACTTGAGTATAGGAAACCAATACCACACTCGGGGCGGTGAGTTACACAGCTCCTTTACATGTTGGGTTGCCGCACCGGATCCCAACACACCACACCACAACACACCGCCCCACACCGCGCCGCACCACACCACACTGCAGCACACTAACTAGCATCACACTACACCACACCACACCAACCAGCATCACACCACAGCACTCCACACCACACCGCACCTAATCATACCAAACAGCATTACACCACACCACACCACAGGGCACCACACGACACCGCATCAGATCACACGATACCACAATACACCACACCACTACTCTGTGCCCTGGTAACTGTCTAGTATGCCTACCATACTGTCTGGTTGCCACACTAGTTGCATGCCACTTTGCCTGCATGCCACATTGCGTGCCTGCTACACTGCCTGTCTACTACTCTGAATGCTTACTACACCACCTGCTTACTACCCTGCCTGCCAACTACTCTGCCTGTCCACTACGCTGCCTGAATACTATACTGCCTGCCTACTACATTGCCTGTCTGCCTACCACGCTGTCAGCCACACTACGTGCTATTAGGCCTACCTGCACCACCACCTGCCTGCCAGACTGCTGCAGTATATGCCTGCCACATTGTCTACCCTCCAGCCGGGTATATTTTCGGTGTCAATATACAGTAGTCAGTGTTATTTTTTAGTATTCCCCACTAACCATCAAAGGGCGACAGAGATATTCATTTTTTATTCTAGCTTCCACTAAAAGATTTCACTGGACTGAAGACTGACATCACTTCTAAAATTTAAAAGGTGGACTGTCAGTTAATGTAAGTTACTGTGGCAGGTCTTCTCACAAGGCCTAAAAATACCCCCCTCTCTGTCTCTCACTTTCCAAACAAACTTCTTCCAAATGACTGTACCGCTGCATGCATCATCATCATCATCATCACCATCATCATCCTTACTCCCTCCTAAAGATGGAGTGAGGTAGCACCCAGAAACAGAGAAAGAGAAAGTTTAAAAATGGGAGAACTACCCTGAGAAATAGACAGAGCATGTATTCACACACCATACCAAACCTTCGGAATCTTGGCTCCAACCTCACAAGACGAGTGGTTAGAGAAAAGACCTCTGTTTGAAAAGATCCTAGTTCGAACCTAGAAAACAGGTATCTTAAATTTTATTAATATAGAAATTACTAATCTTCCCAACGAACCACCGACATGTCATTAATAGAAAGCAAATACCACTAAGCTTGTCCTAAGTGAGACAGCCCTAGTATGTATTTCGTATGGACGGTGGGTATTAGTAAGAAAGTGGTGACTTATGAAGGTATGCAGCAAATAGAACTATTGGGCCTCAGGAAATGAAAAGTCAAATCTATGCCCAAATAGGTACATATAAAAATAACCATCACCACATACCACTATAAAATCCCCCAAATGTTCATACTTTTCCAAATTCTTCCAAATAACAATACATTTCTCCAAAGCCCAACGGAACTCAATTTTGTTACTTCTCACCACTCTCAAGGGGCTTCATTTTCTCGCGATTTTACGTGGAAAAATCATTCGACCTTTCTTGGTAAGTTGGCTTCTAAGAAAAAAGGTGTCCCGATCCTGCTTCATGGCATCTTTAGCCTCACGCGGCGGCTGGTTGTAGAGGAGGAGAATTTGTGTCCCTCTGAGAATAACGGTACTTGTGTTTTAGTGTGTGTGTGTGTGTGTGTGTGTGTGTGTGTGTGTGTGTGTGTGTGTGTGTGTGTGTGTGTGTGTGTGAGAGAGAGAGAGAGAGAGAGAGAGAGAGAGAGAGAGAGAGAGAGAGAGAGAGAGAGAGAGGGATGGCGTGTAGGTATGTGTGGGTATGTGAACGTGCTGTATGCGTGAACGTCAAGTTACTCTGTATATCCATATTCTTGTATTATTTTCCACTCCATATGTGTGTGTGTGTGTGTGTGTGTGTGTGTGTGTGTGTGTGTGTGTGTGTGTGTGTGTGTGTGTGTGTGTGTGTATGTATGTTGGCAGTATTCAGTGAACATACATAAAATGCCAACAGGAAAAAGTGTGTGTGTGTGTGTGTGTGTGTGTGTGTGTGTGTGTGTGTGTGTGTGTGTGTGTGTGTGTGTGTGTGTGTTGGCAGTATTCAGTGAACATACATAAAATGCCAACAGGAAAAACATATAATCGATAAAGATAACTACACAACGTAAAAGCAAGCAATATCAGAGTGTCCCCCTTCCCTCAGGCTGATTTATTCTTTTGGTGAGCAATCTCCTCCACCATCAGTGAGATCAAAGCATACGTCTCACATTTTCTTTATCAGGTTTTTCCGACAGATCTTCTTCCCACTGTGTTTCGTTGCAGAAGAATTACTTTTTTTTCGGAAGTTACTGGCAGCATTGAAATATTAAACAGATCTAGAGTCATCCTTGTTTAAAAGCTAAAGGTAATATTGCTCCTTTTTTCAGTTATGGACTCACATATATAAGTTAATGTAGCTAATACCAGGCTATTTTCTACAGCTTAAGAGAAATCCACTCCTTTAAAGGATTAGAAGCTATTTATATTAACCTTGAAGCTGATATCAGCTTAACTAGGCATTATATTCATCTAAAATCCAAACAGTTCCTTCAGGCTTCGGTACTGCAAATAGCCCACCGCTTCACCTACGCATTGAGGTATGGGTGTGAGGTGGTATCAGTTCTTTTCTTATTTCAGCGCTCTTCCCCTCCACTCCCAGTTTTCTTTCACCTCCTTTTGGGTCATATTATATAAACGGAGGGGGCGAAGCTGTGGATAATCCCAAAGTTTTGACAATTCTTTCTGAAGTGTCTGATGATCATAGAATATGCCTGACTTCTTTAAATCACTGCTGACTACACCCTGTAATGTGGGATGCAGGTTGACCACAGCTAATAGTTGCAGGTTTGTTTTCATCTGACAGAATCGAGCTATGGCAACAAGTCGAATAATAAGTCGTGATTGCATGAAATTCGACGAACCTTAGGAGTTAGGAATGAGACTCCCTGCTTACTAGTCAAAAATTTACCCTCCAATCTGACTACTTGGTGGGTTAGAAAAAATGCACAACAGCTATTCAATACACGTCTGCCAATCTGTTCCATCATGTGGCTATCCGATATAAATTACTTTCTATTCACCTGTAAATAAACAATCCCTATTTAAATAGCCTCTCTCAGGGTATTCCGATGGCTTTCTGTAAGTAAACCTGAACTATATGAAGTTACCGATTACCCTTGTTGATCTGATTCTTTTTCAAAATGGAAAATATAAAACAACAAAAACATTATACCCTGTAAAAATCTGAGGCAGAAATAAAGCATGTGTCAAACTAAATTGTGACAGAAATTCGCTGTTTCAAATTTCAGTATGGAACTTTTTCGCCACGGCTAAAGTTGGCTGACCTATTAAACAAAACTGGTGTTCCAGTTTGAATGTCTTTTTGGTCGGGCTTCGAGGGCACTCACCATGCATGTAACATTTCGAAATGAGCAACAGTCAGTCTTCCACTGGGATATAAAAATGACTACCTAACAATGAAGAAATACTGAAACAAGCACAATGCAATGGGGTCGTTGTACCAAGGAGGCCATTTATTGACAATATTCCACTTTTCCAATGCTGTAGAGGAACGCCTTCCCGAAGTGTCACCCATATAGTCAGGCGGTGGCGCGGCCCGGGTATACAAACTTCCCTCATCTCTCCACTCCCCCGAAAGGAGGAGGATGTACTGTAGGAGAGGGGCAGCTTCAACCTGCTGTACACTGAGTTCACATTCAGATGAACCTAGGGCTGGAACTACTAATATTACTTACATTTTTCCGCGGAGCTTCATTTACACAGCTATTTTCTAGCAGTTCATGAAATATACGTATATAACATGTCACCTGCAGGATCATTTTGTTGACACTAATTGTTACTGTTGTGGGCTGAATTATCCTGAAAATATTATTCATGCTCATGAAGAATTGTATATAGAAGTTATTTAAAAATATATATTCAGTTGTAACAAATAATATGTACTCTATTTTTGTTACTATTTTTTTTTTCCTGCATTCATGGTAAAGTTTTCTGATGGCTGTCAAAGTTTAATACTAAACTATCAAACCAGTTAATATGATTTTACTTTATGATGCCTTAGGAAAACATGTACATATATTCTGATTCCGCCATTACAACGTATGCATATTTTCTCCTTTATTTTCTGCTTCTTACAAGACGAGTTTATATGGATTTTCATGGATCGATCGCACTCCGGGGATAACAATGTTCACCTTTAATTCTTTTACTACTGGACGACTTCTAAAGATGAGTAAAATCGTCTACAGATAGTATGAATAAAAGAAAAGACATAATTACAGTTAAAAGGGTTAAAAAAATATGCCACTCTAATATTTTTCTTCTGAAACACAAGGGCCTTTTCGTTACAGATTGCACTGAAAGGAAAACACTCTTACACAAATATATTGCCAATCTTTTCCACGGTGTTAACCTCACGTGCTATACCTTCCGGAAATTGCTATTCCCACGTAAAACACTATACAGGCACAAAAATTACCGCTCCGTGTGATGCTCCCTTTGCCAATATCACCTGTCCCATCACTTTGTTTCATTTCGAGACAAGATACACAACACGACACACGAGTTTACCATAAAAGGAGGGTGCTTTTTGAGTACGAGAGGAACAAGTTCTCCACAAATTCTGCTGTCAGTAGTTATGTAGAACTAGAATATAAGCAAAGAGACTGGCGGTGTTTATTTTTCGGGGGTGGGGGCGGGAAGACAGTGTCACAAAAAGGTTAATATCGGTATTGCTTTCCACTCAGTCTGACGTTTCTCTGGCATCTTGCGACTAAGGTTCCATGCAAGGCACTCTGTTGTACATCACATGCTTCGCAGGATTAAAGTCAATCAGAGAAATGCAATCAAGATATACAGTACGTGGTGTGAAAATACAACTTCGGTAAGACTTTGGTTAAGCTAGCGTGTACTTTATCTGCACAAAGCTATAATATTAGTATATTCACTTAGTTATTTTGTGCACTATACCTGGCCTCCTTTATGTTATGATGATTATGATGATGAAAGACTAAGCAGGTTTTTCCTTACAGGTAATAATGAATTTGGAGTATGTACGAAGTATCTGCACCCACAAAAAAAGGGAAGTGGAAAATCGAATATGATATAGTTACGAGCTTCGTTTCACCTGCTAATCTGGAAAATTGGAACTGTGCTAATTATTTCTTTTACGTTTTTCTGTCTCATATGCCATTTTAGTGCATTACTCCCTCTCAACGGAATTGGTACTCAACCCACTGTTTTGTCGTTATTTAATCATTTACTCATATTTTTCATGATACAGCTCTGAAGCATTTTTTTCTTATCCCTATTTTACAAAAAAGTAATTAATATTTTATCCACTTACGTAAATTACAATATTGCTGCGTTATGGCATACACAGCACAATTACTGAAAGAGAAGCACACCCAATAATGCTAATTAACTAACACAGCCGAGATGAAAATGGTTAGAAATGGCATCCTATATTTTGCTCTGTCAGACATGCACTACCATGCACTTTGAAATCGTCCCGAAGAAATAAAATCAATGTATAAAGCATCCTAAGAGTAAATGGGGAAATATCCCAACCGCATGATGGAAAATATTTGTAGGAGAAAAATTATCAACTCCTTCAATATGGCGATAACTTTGTAAAAAATTACATTCTTCCTACCAAGAGCCGAATATCATAATCTTAGGTGAGATTTTCCGAAATGTATGGGTTAATATTATATCCTTCATTTTTCCTTTCAGTACAAAAAATCTTCCCCAACTTAAAAGATCGTGAGGAGGTAGTAAGAACAAACTAAAAAACGACGACGTGGTGAAGGAATCAATACATCTCAAAGAGTGTGCAAGACGCGGAGAAATAGTGTTTACATGAGGTGAACCGTGCAGGAATCAAAACTGAATGGCTAGACTTACATGTCACTGTTGCACACACACACACACACACACACACACACACACACACACACACACACACACACACACTTGCAATCAGGCACAAACGCAAAACAAAAACAAACCCATTCACTTTTGCACCCCAAAGGTATACATTCCTTCTTACACACACACACACACACACACACACACACACACACACACCTGACCGCGGGCACCTTTGGACTCACTGAAGTATGAAGAATATAACTTCCTTGTAGGCCACTTCTTCCTTTGAGAGCGTCCAGCTTCCATTAACACCACACAAAATAGGACTGGGAGGGGGAAGAGGAATGGAAGAAGAGGAAGAAGAGGAATAAAAAAAAGAACCGAAGAGGAATGAGGAGGAAAAGGAAGAAGTGAAGATAGAGGATGATGAGGAAGAGGAGAAGGAGAAGGATGAAAAATAAGAGGAGCGGGAGAGAGGAGGAAGACGAATATGTTAAGAAAGATGGGGAGGAAGAGAAGAAGTTTTGAAGAAATTAACTAAGATAAAGCAGACTACGAGAGGAAGGAGATAAGTTGAAGGAGAGTAGGATGAGGAGGAAGAGAAACAATTTTGAAGAATAAAATAGAGGAGAAACAGAGCGGGGAAGGAAAGGTAAAAATAGGAAAGAGGGACGACGAAGAAGGAGTCTAGCAGAATGGAGAACAGAAGAGATGACACGAAACGAAACGAAACAAAACGAGAAAAGAAGAGAAGAGACGATAAGACAAAAGAAAACATAGATACAGACACTGAGACAGACACACACACACACACATACACACACACACACAAAAAAAAGGCATTGACATAAACACAGGTCAAAACAAGCACTAAAACAGCACATGCACCAATGCAGGCACAAACACAAGCATAAACCCAGAAATGGAGTAAACAGCACGAAGCAAACCCCAGGTAAACGAAGAGTAAATCAAGCTCATACAGTTAGGCGGAAATGCAAACAAGAGCAATCAAAAAAGCATTAAAGAGAGCCTTCAAAAATGAGTCACAAGAGGGATAATATTCGTACAGTGTGGGGAACATTATGGGGAAATATCAACGCCTTTCTGCCTCTCAGTACAGAGGGTTAGGGACAAAAATTCGTCTACCAATCTACTCTGCCTACCTCACACTTAGGGCATGTCTTCCACTTTTTTCCTTGACGCAACTTAGCAAAGAGAATCACAAGTGTTAGACAATAAAGTACCGGTGAGTGTCTTTCAGCTTTAGATTATTAACTAGCAAAGCAAAAAGAGGAACGGAGAAAGTGAAATATTAGATATACTGAAGTCCCCCTTTCAATATGGCTCTATTTTTTGCTCGAAGAATTATTAAAAGTTACAAAACAATCTGGAAAGAAAGAAATTTTACCCACATACAGTACTGAAGTTGCGTTAAGTTGCGAGGGGTACAACACTTGGTCCCTATTCACCTGAGTCGAGCTGGAACTAATGTAGATATAACTTCCTCAAACTGCAAGTCGAACGGCAATGTGAAATCAAGATCCACTATTCTGCAAAGTTTGGTAGGTTCTGGCGCCTACATCACCCAGTTTCGAAGGCCAAAGATCGCTGTCTCGATGTTTAACGTAATGGAGTGATTCAGAAATAATGTCGGCAACGGTAGAATACACACGCGGACCAAAACGTAACTCTATTTGTAACCCGTATTATCACCAAAATTTGAAAAGCGTGATGGACTCCGGGGATCGTATCAGTGAGCTTTAAAATTCATCGCTAAGTGTTTCGTTATTTATTGTAATGAAGTGAAGACTAGCGCGATTACTTTAACCTAAATATGATCCCTAACTCCTTCCAGCTCCACTATTGGCCAGGTGTAGTAAGACAGGCGGGTTGATTTGCGTAACAACCAAATAGATTAATATGATCAATCTTGTTTTTTTTTTTAAAGGTTATCCAAACGAAGTGTTTGGTACAGCGAAAGTAATTGCAAACGCTATCAGGTGTTTCAGAGCATCATGCAACGTAATTATCAACAACAGCAACAACAACTTCACCACATACGTCGCGAGAAACGTACTGGAGTGCGGGAACAACTAAGATTTAAAAGAACTGCCCGCGCCACAAGTTCCTAATGTGTTTAGTTGGTCCGGTATGGCCTCATGGAACGGGCTGACCTCCCCCACCTTTACGATATTATTAGGCAGTAGTTTCGTAGGCTTAGGAGTCCTGCTGCCTCGCTCTACTCACAAATTATCAGCGTCATCATCATCATCATCATCATCAGTCTTTCTACCATGTTCTTTTTACAAATCATCATCATCATCACCATCACGATTCTCACTCAAGAGATGAGGTGAAGTAGAACCCAGAAATGAAGAGCAAACACAATAGTAAGAGTATTTTAAATAGCATGCTCAGTGAAAAGGGCCACACAATCATCCTCATCATCATTATCATTATTATCTTCCTCCTCATTATCATCATCACCATTATCATTATCCTTATCCCCCTCATCATCATCATCAACCCAACCGTAAGTCCCACCTAACAGAAACAATTAGGCTACCAAACAGCATACCCAGTGAAATGACCCACGGAGACATTGACACAAAATGCAAGCCTTTGGAATCCTGGCTCTACCACACAAACAAAAACATCTATATATCATCTAGCTACGTTGTGCCATAATAATACATCATGAGTTTTTGTGTTTTTTTCTGATAGCGACACACAGAAAAAATGGTTCCTATAATTATACCACCCCCCTTTCACTCCGCCGAACGGTTTTTCTTCTGTTCTTGGGAAGGCTCAACGCTGTCATTGTCTAACCTGCATCATTATTCATTTCCTACTCCCACTGCCTCACCCACGCCCACACCAGCAGACTGAGTAGACTGGTGCGTCTAGATGGGTTCCTTGTGCGGCGCTAGTGAAGAACCACCATGCAGATTCTTTAACTAACATTACAGAGGATATGAACACAAGAATGAATAATTAAATCACTAAGGTAAATGGGAAGACTTTTTTTTACAGATAATGAACTGAGGAAGGAAAAACAAATTAAATAAAAAAAAATCCACACACCAGTTTATAGGTGCCTTCCCTCCATAATAAATCCATTACACTTGGACTTGAACTGTTGTAGGTTGAAGTTTGGGGGGGAAACTATTATATAAATGAAATACAGTATAAAATTCCACCTTACCTGAGAACCAATAATCAAACCATTGAACCAATCGCAGCCTCAACTTCATGCCTTAAAAACTTGGTAATGGAGCGGGGAGGATTTCAGCCCGACACCCAGAAGCACTCAGACGTGATCTTGAATACTGAATGACATGGCACTTTTTCGGGCAATAAGTCGCTGTGCAGTCTTTAAACGAGCATCATACATTTCCATAATCTCGACAAACAGATATCTCTCGTAATGTATTCCAGGCACTGTTCTCTCTCTGCATATTAATAAAATGAATGAATTATTAGGACATTTACTGCACTTAACGGGAAAAATGATAATCTGTGCAACAGGATCTCTCATATCCAGACAGTCCTCTTGATGTAAGCCCATATCGAACGAAACAATCTGCTGCCGTAATCTCTATAACACTGTGACCTTCTTGTCATATTCATGGTACCATCAATTAGCATCAGGGAAGGCCTATGGTGGTGAAGATGTTAATTCAAGCCATATCTAACCATTTCAGTTCGAAAAGTTTCCCACGAGTAAAATAAAATACTGTGCGCAGCAAAAGCATTATTACAAGAGGCGTCATAGTATTGAAAGAGTTACAACAATCAGCAGGACATATAATAATTCACTAAAAAAAAAAAAGCACACAGGCTCGCTTTTGATGCACCTACTTTTAATTACTCTTTTTTACACCATTATGCAATGAATAGTCATATTTTATGAAAACGAATGAGACAATTACCCCCAACAATGGAGCCGAGTTTGTCGCACCCACTGACAGACAAACACAGCATCATAATAATCTGATTTTTTGGCGAACAATGACAGGTTTGGTAATTTTGACGTCAAAGGTAATGAATATTTGCGAATTGTAATCCAGTCCACACCATGTTCTGATTTTCATTTTATTTTATTTTATTTTCCAGAATGACGGGGTTCACTATTTATCTCTAACCTATATTCAGTCTAAACGTAACTAACTCTAAGATAGCCTGATTTTAACGGCTTGACCTAATGTGACGTAACCTCACCCAAATAAATAACCAAAATAACCAAACCTAACCTAACCTTAGCTTACCTAACCCAATTTAACCAATCCTTATGTCACCTAACCTAGCCTAACCAAACCTAATCTAACTTAACCCTTCCTAATCCTACCAGCTTAACGATAACTGGCAATTCTGTGTGTATATAGGTAGACGGGACTGATATTTTATGAGACAACGGCAGGTGTTTGGGAGTCTGGCGTCACCTGAATTTTGACAGACAGTGAATGATGCTTGTGCTGTTGACGTCATCACCCCCACACGCTCTCCTCTATGCATGAACTGCCACCTTTAACACCTGCATTGAGTACATTCGGTGTCATTTATTCTTGCTGTTACCAGACGATTCTCTCTCTCTCTCTCTCTCTCTCTCTCTCTCTCTCTCTCTCTCTCCTTACCCCATTATGTGTCTGTCTACGTCCTTCTGTCTTCTTATCTGTCTGCCTGTCTGTCTGTCTATCTGTTTTCTGTCTCTTTATGCAAGGCTGGGTAGCTTTAAGGCAGCCGAGGTCTCCCCTACTGTAGCAATATCCCTTTTAAATTATGTCTATTCTGGTATTTCCGTGTGCTCCTCTCTCTCTCTCTCTCTCTCTCTCTCTCTCTCTGTGTGTGTGTGTGTGTGTGTGTGTGTGTGTGTGTGTGTGTGTGTGTGTGTGTGTGTGTGTGTGTGTGTGTGTGTGTGTGTGCTATCTAAAATTCTGTTCAGTCAATAAGCGAAAATGTAGAGAGACGTGTAATAGTTTGTAGACAGATATGCATACAAAGATAAAGAAATAATTAGACAGATGTGTAAAAAGTCAGATAAGAGCTGAGTGACAAAGAGAGATACTGATAATGACAGATGGTTACATGATTAATATGCAAACTTTATACAGGGACAGAAAAGTAATCATGCAGAAATTCAGACCAACGTGAGAGGAAGAAATATAAGAGAGGGAGATGAAAAACCGACAAGATCCATGCGTGAAATGTGAAGAGAGAATCAGTCGGATATATGAACAAATAAATGCAAAGAAAGAGAGAATTAATGGATACCAGCCAAGTGCATGAGGACAGAAAGAGGCAAGTAAGGGAAGGGAGGAGAGAGAGAGAAAAAAAAAGGCGAGTTTTTGTGAACAATATGCTAAGGGAGAAGAGGTATTAATAATATCAAAGGTAAACGTGTATAGGCAAGGAGGAAATTGAAGTTAAAAAAAAAAAAAAAAAAAAAAAAAAAACTTCACTCTGGGAAAATACACAGAAACGTTGTATGATTTCCAGGAACACATAAACAGGGAGGTGAAAAGATTATCAGACAAAACTATGAACAGGAACAGAGAGGTAAAAAGACAGGAATAAAAAACTGATCCTTGCGTACAAATACAGAAAAAGGTGAAATGATTAATTAGCACACATTCAAAGAGAGATGAAAAGGTACCGTAATCAAGCAGAACACTGTGGACATAAAAAGTGAGCTGAAGAGACAGAGACAAAGGTGAAAAGAACCAATTTTAAAGTGAACCTGTAAAGAAAGAGGTACTGATAAACAAATAAAAAAAGTGACAGAATGATTATTATCTGGTACAACTGTCGACAATAACTGAGAGGTGAAAATACAAAGAAAGAGGAAAAAAGAAAGAGAAAGGTATATGCACAACACACACACACACACACACACACACACACACACACACACACACACACACACACACACACACACACACACACACACACACAAAATGGAATGGTCTGACTGCCAACACTGACAAAGAGACAAAGATGAACCGACAGAACTTTGAGGATAAACCAGAAAGGTGGTGAGACAAAGACCAACAAGAAAAACGAAAGACTTTTGAGGTGAATACGTAGAGACAAAATGACTGTTTTATAGCCACAGGTAGCGTTTACAAAGAGACAAAAACATGCTATGAAGAAGTGTATACGTGCAGTCTGAAGTGAGCAAGTAAAAAAAGGTATAAAAAAGCTCTAGAATGAAAGTACAAAGAGGAAAGCGAGATGAATTATGAGGAGGCATGAATAAACAAGAGGCGGTTAGAAAGAATAATATTAATGAAAAGTGAAGAGCTCAGGTAATGAGACACAAGCGATATATTCATAAAAGGGACATACAAAGACAGAGAGAAGTATAAAGAACCAAGTTAATCAAAAAGAAATACTGTGGATATGAAGAGCGAGGCACAGACGTAAAGATGTGCGTGAAACAAGCAATAAAGGAACACATCTGTCATGGCCGAGGTGAGTGTGAGGTGCGATAGGAAGGAACAAAGAAGACAGGAGCTGATAAGATAGTGGGGAGTGTTGGTGGATGGGTTTTATTGCTGTTTTTGCTGCTACTTCCCACACTAGCAATATAGCGGCTGGTGTGTGTGTGTGTGTGTGTGTGTGCGTGTGTGTGTGTGTGTGTGTGTGTGTGTGTGTGTGTGTGAGAGAGAGAGAGAGAGAGAGAGAGAGGAATCTCAACTGAAATATTCAAAAGAAGCGAAGGCAAAACTCTTCAATCCACAAAAGACAAAGGAAAATTAACAAAACGAGAGAGAAATAAAGGAAAAGTCAAAGGGGAGAGACTACTGGTGATCGAGAGGATGCAGCGGTAGCAAGAGGTCAAGGCCGAGAAAAAATGAATTAAAGAGAGGGTAGAAAAGAGGAGAGGCTCGTCAGCGAAAGAGGGCTAGGACGAGAGGAGAGAGGAGAGAAAGCAGGGAAGGGAGCAGAAAGGACAGGAAGAGGAATGAAGACGAAAGAACGAGAGGGAAAAGAAGAGAATAAGAAGAGACGATAAAAAGACAGAAGAGACAGCAAGGAAGGGAGCATAAAGTACAGGAAGAGAAACGAAGATGAAAGAAAAAGGAAGGGGAGAGAAGAGAAAAGATAAGAAATAAGAGGAGATGATGCGAAGGGCAAATATACTCCTTTCTTACGATACTTTTCGAATTGGGGAGATTAGACATAGCCCTCATTACCAAGAAGTCGATCCACAGCA
Organism: Coenobita brevimanus; assembly: GCF_032717465.1. Taxonomy (NCBI): domain Eukaryota; kingdom Metazoa; phylum Arthropoda; class Malacostraca; order Decapoda; family Coenobitidae; genus Coenobita; species Coenobita brevimanus. The sequence goes on from NC_137019.1 coordinate 15,352,304, forward strand.
TAAGAGTCATCTGGAGCCAGCAAAATTATAGCAATCGAACGTATCGTCGAGAAGAATGGGTTAATGGGGCAGTTAAAGAAGCAGTGTCACCCAGGGCTTGATGTCAGAACCCATGGCGAACCACTCACAAATAAAACTAAGCTGACGGGAATCGCAACACATCCACTAACAAGAGCTTAATGAATGTTTACTTAAGAGCATCAATGAAATCGATCTATTAATGGAGAAAGGAGCTTGGAAAGTGAAGCTTTCTCTCCTCTAAACAATCCTAGCGAGGTGTCTCATTCATAAGTTGTGCGTATCAGTTTTATCTTACGTTCTGATGATGATTATCACTGTAAAATTAATACAGTAAGTGCCATTATTGCTACATATTATCAGTAAAAAGAGAATACTATGTACTAATTTCTCCACATTATCACTGTTAATATTAATAAAAGTACTGTGAAGGAACTTATAATAAAGAACTTTGAAAACGTTATCATAATCACCAAATTCACGATCATCTTCCTGAACATCTAAATAATTCTTTGAGGAATATGATGATGATGACAGTAATCGTGATGATGATGATGATGGAAAATACAATGAAGATAATAATATCTCTACGTTTCTTCATCCAGATTCTCTTCTAGTCCGTACCTCATGCACTGTATACCTTCACCAGCACTGCAGACTCTCTCTCTCTCTCTCTCTCTCTCTCTCTCTCTCATTAATAAATCTAATAATTATATACATGGCATAGTTTGAACGCCATTGCAAAGAGTATAGTTTGTGACAAAATTACTGCAATGGTCGCGTATAAATCTGTACTAACCTGTACCACAAAATTAATGCCAGAGAGTAGCAGGACTGTGCAAGATAGTTTACAAACCTATGACTGGCAGAAGTTTCCCATTTCTTGATAAAATCGTATGGGGTTAACTACAGTGAAATAATATGGCGTTTAAAAGACAAAATACATAAGTGTGAAAATCTGTTAGAATGATATATACAATCTAAGACAGTAGTACAGCTGCAATTGTTGCAGGTCTGCTACCTGCAGCCTACAACAATTAGCCTAGGATCCATACCGAAACTAACACTTTATATTTACTGTGACAAGCAGCGCCCTTTGCTCCCAAGGACACGGAACTCATCTCTGCCCGCCTTCACCCTGCTGCTGTTCCTGCTGTTGCAGTTATCTGCCTCACAACCCAAGATGCCCGTTCTCACACTCCCTCCCACCTCTCCCCCGCTCTCTCCACCTTTCCCTCCCCTTCCACCTCTCCCTCACTCTCTCCACCCCCTCTTCCCTCCCCCTCGCCTCAGTCATCATGCATTCAAAGTGCGTCTTCTGGAAGGCAAGTGGTGCGGGAAGGAGCCTGGGGAACCATTGTGTCGGTGCAGAGGTCAGCGGCCCTGGCTCCTGCAGCTACTTTGCGCCATCAAACCTTTGTTAAGTTGCCTCATTCCTGCGCCACTCTCCTCCTCCTCCTCCTCTCTCGCTCCTTTTCTCCCTTACCTTCTATCTCACTTTCTCCTCTTTTATTTTAATTGTAGTTTTTGTCGCACGGATTATTCACCTTTGTCATTTCTGCTTTTATTCCAGTCCTTTTTCCACACTTACCCTTCCTCCTCCTTTCGCCCTCTTTTTCTCTTTTCCTTTCTTCTGTTACTGAGATCGTCCTGGGTGAATGAGGAAGGTTTATGTTAGTTTCCTTCTCTTATTTTTATGCATTGTACCGTAGTAATGCATCTTTTCGCTCCTCTTCTCCTTACGCTCCATCTCCCTTTCCTCCGTATTGTTCTTTCTCTTTTCTTACTTCAGGTCGTCCTGGCTGAATGCTGACGATTTATGTTGCAAGTTTCTGTCACCTTCTGCAGCATTTTTATTTCTCTTTCTTCGCTGCCTCCTCATCCTCGGCTCTCTTCTCCTTACCCCTCCTCTCTTTTAGCTCGCCTTAAAGTTGCACGGTGTTGCCTTGTTTCCTCCTCTAGCTATTCTTCTGCAACAATTTATCTCCATTTCGCTCCACCTCCTCCTCTCACGTGTCTTTCCTTCACCCTCTTCTCCTCTGTTAACCCTAGTCTAGGCATAATATTTAAGGCATTCGTTGCATTCTCGTATTTTTCTCCTTTGACGACTGTCAATTGCAATCATTTCTATTATTATTTTTTTTTCACCTTCTCTATCTACTCCTTTACTCTCTACCCTAAATCTCCTCTTCTTCCATCTAAATTTTTCTAGTCACCGTTATATGACACAGTTTTTGATGCTTGATATCCTCGTCCTTCCATCATCCTTCTCTTTTCTCTTTTTCACTCATTCCTCTCCTTTTTGAACCACCGTCTTTTTGTCCTTTTCAATTTTCTCTTTCCATTTGCTCATTCATTTTTAACACTTCAAAATTTTCTTACGTGTTGTCCTCTTCTTCCTCGGGACTTCGCCATCAATTGCAATTTTCTGAGCCATTTTGTGTCATCTTCTCCTCCTATTCATTTTTATTCCTCATATCCTCGTCTCCTCTTACACTTTACCTCGTTTGAATTTAATCCTAAAAGTTTTTGTTCATCATTTCTCCTCTGTCTGCAATGATTCCTCCCCACCATCACCATCACCATCCTCCTCCTCCTCTTCCTCCTCCTCTTCTCTTTATCCCTCGTTTCCTCTTTTTCTTTTTTTCTTTTTTCACTGTGCCTGTTTAATACTTGACTTTTTTTTCCTACCTGTTGTCCTCCTTTTCACCATCATTTGCAATTTTCCACTCCATTCTGCCCTCTTACCCGCCCCATTTTCCACACCCTCCCTAAATCCTGCCTCCATATTTACAAACTTTCTTAGACTTGGGATGCGTATAAGACTGCATTTTAATACTCCTAGCTTCACTCATACAGCTACCATACACTTCACTACAATACCGGAGGGAATATCAGAGAGTGAGAAAAAACAGTCATTCTATTTGTCTATCTGTCCATTTATACCCAGAGGCCTTGATCCCTGATGGGGTGACCACAAGCACATCGCCTCCATGTCACCCTGTCCTCCGCCTTCAAGCTGTCCTCTCTCCAACTCACACCCCTCTCTCAAATACGTCTCCAACATTATTTCTGACATAAGTAAATTATTATGGAGGTTTGTTCTGTCTGGAAAACTGTTAACTACTTGGTAAATACAGACCCTTATTACAACTGACCTAATCTTCTTTCTACTCATTATATTTTCTCCCATCGTCATCCATCCTCTCTCTCTCTCTCTCTCTAAATCCAACTTCTTCCCTGACCTCCCTAACACTTTTCTTCTCCTTAATTTTCCCTCCCGTCATCATCCAACACCTCCCTGTATCCTTCCACTCTCTCTCCCTCCCTCACTCCCTCCTCCCTTCCTTCCCTCCCCTCTTCTTCCCTCCCTCCCTCCCTCCCTCTCTCCCTTTTTTTCCGCTCCTCCATTACTGGCCGGGACAAGAGGGAGATAAAACATGGAGGTTTACAGCCTTCATTAATTACAGCAAGAAGCCAGAGTGTCAGCGATGCTCCTCAACTTCGCAAAAAAATGACCTAAGCGTTTTTCCCTTCGTCCAATAACGCCACATGTGTTAAAAAAGGAAAAAGAAAGAAAAAACTGAACTAAGGTCACCGCCGACGAAATAGGAAGACTGTTAATTATCTTCTGTTTATCTTCATGTGACACAGTGAGTCCGGATGATACAGTCAGGAAATCAAACTATCGACCTATTTTACGTTTATTATGAAACTAGTGACACAGTACCAAAGGTTTAAATTCATGTCATTTTTTAGGAGGCTGCTTAACACCTCCCCAACGATTTACTTTGCTTATCACAACGTATTCTTATCTTGTGTATTTTTGGTATCTTTTCAGTCTCGACACATTTCATACATAACGTATTATCAGCGTACCAGAGGCATATATAAACTGGGAAGGAAGGGAAGCTGGGAAGCCTCCTTGTCGATGACGATTTTACACATCTAAAAGTGAGTCACAGGAGCCTTAGTGCTAACATGCATGGAAATATTAACACTTTGAATCCAGTGACAGTTTTCCTCATCTTTTTACATTTTATATCGTTACTAACACATGACCCTACTCAGATTACCAGAGCCCCCTGGCAGAGAAGAGGTTTATGAAGGCAATTATTATCATCAGATCTAAAAGCCCACAAGCTTAACAAAATCGTCTACTCATGGCAGTAATACAATCTAAAATATGTCACTGGAATTAAATGGTTCAGGTATTAAATGAAAAAATCGCCATGGAAAATGTGTTACAGAGCTTCTTATCTATGACACTAGGAATTCAGATTGATGATCGAATAGGGTCGAGATGGAAAGGCTGCTGTCACTCAGTTTTCACGGCTCAGCAAAGCATGCAAACTTCTGACACTCCCAGTTTAGGATGTTTTGATGTGACGATGGGAAAAAGTTTGTGAGCTACAGATATATTCAAATGACATTATTTTGCTATATGGAGCAGTCTTGAATAAGCTTTGTTCATTGTAACGCCAGGTATTTAACTCTTTCAGTTCAATGATATTTGTTATATATGTATTATTTCTATCTGGATCACCCTGACGACTATGTTTAGCTTAAAAGGGACTCCATGACCCCTCTGACTATGATAATGTTTTAAAAATATATTTCATTCCAACTACTACCAAACAATGATATAAGTACTGGGAATTCAATCATGCAAAAGTAGCGTTTTCTTGCTGACGGTGTCAAGCCCATTTTGTTGTCGTGCTGCCTCACATCAGTAATTATTTGTACATAGCTTCAAATAAAGCCCGATGTCAGTCAATATTGTAATTTCAGGCTATAATACATCACCCAGCGTTATTTTCCCTGGCAACCCCCAACAACATGAAAAAAAGTAGCATTGTACGTACCAAAATCCCTTTGATTCACCGCAGCGTCATATGTCGTGGCGGCACAAAGGCACGTGACAAGGTATAGCAGTCACGATATATCACAACCCGTAATTAAAAATGGCCTGCCGACAGAAAAGTGCAACTGGTGGATATCAAAAAGCCTGTCACGTGGTAATGAATAGATGGGGATATTCGAAAGCTGATTGGATGTGAAAAATGCATGCCGAGGACGTGAGAAATTATACATCAGCTTGACTATCACGCGTAAAATAAGTAAAAAAAAGTAAAAAAAATAAACAGAAAACAGAAAACTTGTTGCATTCGCGTGAGAGAGGTGAAAAAACATATGGAGACTTCTGAATGTTTGTAGTTCGAAAAAGGATGTGGGATCATTAAATTCTGTGTAATATCTGAAACGATGCTTTACAATTAGTGGCAATCAGTATGGGAAATTGATCCCTAACTCAGTGGGAACTTACTCTGCCACGTAACCAATGAACAAATATGAAAAATTCTCCTCTCTTCAGTTTTCCCTCTTCCTGGCTCCAAGTTCTTTAAATTCAACTAAGCATAAAATTACCATCTCGTCATCTTGAACGCTTGAAGTGTAACCAGAACACTAGAATATTGTGTTAGTCACGAAGAAGTGCTATGGTAAGAATGCAGGGCTGTAGCATTGTCTGATTTCGACCATGAAGTACATGAAATAATGCGTTAAAGGACGGAAACCTCCACCAAATTTATGTGAATGAGCTGAAGATTTATCCATCCAATTTCATCAGCAAAAAATAAGATTATGATGACAATTCAATTCTAATAATGATGCCAATATCCACAGCGCCATGCGACCATCCTTGAATATTACCATTGTGTGTGTGTGTGTGTGTGTGTGTGTGTGTGTGTGTGTGTGTGTGTGTGTGTGTGTGTGTGTGTGTGTGTGTGTGTGTGTGTGTGTGTGTGTACAGAGGCTAATTAGGAGATGCAGGAGTGTATCACGTCGTGTCGGTGGAGAGAACCAGATTCACCAACGAGGAGTTGATGATAATGATGATGTGGTGATGGTGATGATAATGGTGGTGGTGGTGATGACGACGACGACGATGATGATGATTACTCTTTTTTTTTTTTTTTTCTTTTTGTTCCTAAATTCTACTCATCTCACACAGAACAATGAAAGATGGGGTGTCCTATTTTTTTGGCATTCATTTTTTTTTTTACAAGACAAAAATGAAGACAAAGATGATATTTATCAAAGGCACAATAAGGACGACGATGGTAATAATGACCATGGCTAAAATGACGAAGTTGATGATGATAACGATTATGATGCTGCTGCTGCTGCTGCTAATGATGATGATGATGACGAATACAATGATGATGATTAAAGTGCAGATGATGACGACGACAATAATGGCGATCAGGAAATCCCAAATGCTCGATCAGGCCCGAGGAAGTGGACACGGCATGAGAGGCTAATTAGGTTGTGCAGGAGTGTATTATGCGGTGTGAGTGGAAATAACGAGAGTCAGCAACGAGGAGAAGATGGTCTCATTAGGTGTGCCGCCGGGTAACGAGCCAGGGAAAGCGAGAAAAGAAGTGCCAGACGGTCTTTGTGGTGGGGATGTGTGGGTTGGTAAGAGGTGTGTGTGTGTGTGTGTGTGTGTGTGTGTGTGTGTGTGTGTGTGTGTGTGTGTGTGTGTGTGTGTGTGTGTGTGTGTGTGTGTGTGTGTGTGTGTGTGTGTGTGTGTGTGTGTGTGTGTGTGTGTGTGTGTGTGTGTGTGTGTGTGTGTGTGTGTGTGTGTGTGTGTGTGTGTGTGTGTGTGTGTGTGTGTGTGTGTGTAAGTAACAAGTAGCAAAACAGTAAAAAAAAAAAAGACCATCAACAAAAAAACATATAAAACACACCCACACCCACCCACCCACCCACCCACACACACACACACACACACACACACACACACACAAAACTCATACCTATATACACTCAAAACATCCACACTCAAACATTCCACACACACACTTTCACACTCTCACACTTACAAATATACTTCTATCTGGCACATGAAGCTTATTGCCCTTATTTCTCCTTGTCAGGTCCTGAATAAGTAATGGCAGGCCTTCGTTAAGGGAAATTATTTCTGAATTCACTAGGGCGAGGAAGATAAGCTAAATGAAGCAAGGAAAGTGGAGGAGTAAGTGAGGAAATTAGAGCAAGAGAACTGGGAAATTAGGAGGAAAGCGAGAACAGCTGAAGGAAATTTCAGAAAGAAAGGGAGGTAATTAGGGCAGTGAGGTTAATGACAAGAAATTATAGGAAAGGGGGGATATTGGACGGAAAGCCAGGAGAGTGAGAGGAAACTAGGCATAAAATGAGGACAGTGGACAGAAATTTAAGAAGGAAAGTGGAAATAACAGGAGAGATTCTGAGTGACGTGAGGAAGAGGTGTGGAGAAGGTCCGAGATGTGTAAATAAGCATGCAGTAGATTAGGAATAAGAAACATGGGAAATGCTGGAATTAGGGAGGGGAAGACAGGATGATGGAAGATAATTAAAGAAATGAAAGCAAGGAGAGTGGGAGATCCTGTGTGAGGTGTGGAAGAGATGTTGAGGAAATGAGATGCGGTTTTGATGCAGAGGACGAGCGAGGCAAGATGAGGAAAAGGTGTGGAGTGTGAGAAAGGTGATACGTGGAGTGTAAAGTGTGGAGTCTGATGGAGGTGAAAAGTGGAGTCAGAGGTGTGTGTGAAGTGCAGTACAAGGAAAACGAGGTGAGAAGTGTGGAGTGTGATGAGGGAAATGCGATGTGTGGAGTGTGAAGTCTGGAGTCTGGCAGTGGTGAAGTCTGCAGCATAAATTTTGAGGTGGATGAGATGTGTTGAGAGAGGAAAGTGAGGAGAGGATTATGAGGTAGCTGTGATATGTAAGGCATGTGAGGTGAGAGGATGGTGACCACTGTTGAGCTTCGGGTGAGCTGTGGAGGATTATAGTTTTTTCACTTTAACCTGACCCAGATTTTCGTCCTTTCGCAACTTCTTTCACACAGCTCAGTGGCAGAAAAAAAATAATGCCACAGCTTTACATCCTTTCCACATCACTTCTTCGTGACTCGCATCATATTCTAGTATTATTCTCTTATTACAATTCAGCATTCAGGTTGGAAAGATGGCAATTTTAGGCCAATTTTGAGTACAAAGGGCATAATGTGAGATGTGGATAATACCTGGGTCTGAGGAGGTGAAAGTGGGTAAAGAGAAACGAGGTAAAAGGAGGATGAAAAGTGTGCAAGACGCAATGAAGGTCTTTTAGGAGAGGGGTGTAAAGGAGAGAAGGAACGGGGGTTAACTTAAACATTTTGGGGAAACTGAATTGAGAGACTCGCGAGAAGCCTTTAACGACTTAAATTCCACGATGTATTTTTTTTTAACTTTTGCTACATTCTGACGATTTTATTCAGCGCTGGAGAGACGTTTCAGAGTTATATGTAGCCTTAAATAACTCCTTCACTGCAAAATATCCTTTCCAAGTTGAGTAAAAATCTTGTACTAGTAAAAATCTACTAAAAAATATCACCCGATTCAAAGGCTTGACTGTGGTAGCGACCGGCATATTTTAACTTACATATATTCCGAGAAACATCAGACAATTTCGCCGACATAAAAAATATCTTAGGGCACAAAAAATGACAAAAATTAACACATTTAACATATTTGGCTGATAATATTGAATTCTGTATTTCATTTAAGGTTTCGGCTGACGATTTTGGCTACCTTAGGAAAAAGAGTCATGGAAAGCGAGAAAGAGACGCGTGAGATATGCAATAAATTTTTGTCGTGAGAGACTAGATAAATTCTCGAGAAGTGGGGTGAGACTCATGAGGAAAGAGAAAGGTTATATGTGAGGGAAATGAGACACAGGACAGGCGTGGAGTTGGGTAAATGAGTTATGAGGGACGTAAAGAAAGAGGCGGGCAGTATGTTACCCGGGTAATGTGTGAAGAAATGGGGTGTGAGGAGGAGGAGAAGGAGAAGGAGAAGGAGGAGGAGGAGGAGGAGGAGGAGGAGAGACAGGCAGGTTACAGAAGAGATGTGAGAAAGAAGCAGGTGGCGTGTGAGGAAGAGGAAGTGTAAGAAGATGTAGGTGTGGAAGAGGAGCAATGGAGAGGAAGAGTGGGACAGGTGATGAGGAGAAAGGGAAGGGTGGAGAAGGAAGAGGAAGAAGGACGGGAAATTTTAAGAGATAGGTAAGATGTGGGAGAAAGATGAAAAAGGAACAGACAGGGTCGAAGAAGCGTATGTGCAAGTATGAACAAGAAATGCAAGTAAAGTCAGATACAAAACAAGTGATACATAGCTAAAGTAAAACATGTGACAGTTGTGCAGGAAAGGAGGAGGAAAAAGAGACAGAAACTCTGTAAAAGAACTATGACACAGAAGCAAAAGGTGTGGGAGGAAGAGGAAGTGCAGGTAAAGTTGAAAGCGAAGCAAGCGAAGCGTGATGGAGAGGAAGTGTTGGGCAGTTGATGAATAAGGCAGAATTGTGAGGCAGCTGAATCGTAAAGGTGAGGTAGGAGGGCGGCCAGATGAAAATGTAGTGCTGGGTAGATGAAATGCGAGACAGGTGAGACACGAGGCAGGTCACATGATGAGGTAGGTGAGGTATGAGGCAGGTAAGATGAAGCAGGTGAAAGGTGAGGTGGGTGAAAGGTGAGATAGGCGAAATGTGAGGTAGGTGAAAGGTGAGGTAGGTGAAAGGTGAGGCAGGTGAGATGTGAGGCAGATGAAAGGTGAGGTAGGTGAGGTATGAGGCAGGTGAGATGTGAGAAAAGTGAGAAGTGAGGCAGGCGAAAGGTGAGGCAGGTGGAGTGTGAAGACCGGCTTTTATTGGAAGGTTGGCCACTCTGCCCTCCTTAGCGTCTCGCGGGGGGAACTTCAGAAGGTTTTTCTGTCAACTTCTGAGTCCATCTATCGTCCCCTGCGAGCATCACCCCGATCAATTTAGCCGCCAAAAAGGGAGACCAGTAATACTATTTCACTTTAGATTTGTAGGTAAATCGTGATAATGAGGCTTACATAGCATCAGGTGATTGTGGAGAGAATTGTGCTGAAAGGTTTGTATGCGTGAGCGAAAGTGTGATCCATTTTTCATTGAGCAGTTCTTTTTGTTGTTAAATCTCCTAGTTACTAGTTTTCCTTTATTCCTGCAGGACTCCGATGGTCGGATGAGTAGGGCACTAACATCTCACCTTGTAGGTCTGGGTTACGAGTAGATAACACCCGGGAGAGGATATAAAAATGGGTACAGTACTATGTCCTTATATGTCTCAGCTCTGTCGCTTCTACATCAATCTCTCTCAAGATACGTTCTGTGTAGCCCCAAACGTTAGAGAAAATAAAGACTTCAAGTTCTAAGCTGTGTCTCACTCCCACCCAACATTCTCTCCTTGCACGTGTTTTTACAGGTTTTACACACTTTCAGGTTTTTCACACTTTCCAGCTTTCTCTGACGTCCTATACAGATTTTTCATTCACAAACACGTTTACTCCAACAGAACGCTTTTTCACAAGCACTTCTCGCCCTCCACTTCAAAACTCCCACACCTATGCCTCTGCGAGTATCACTGGAGGCAGGAGAAGCACTTCAACAACGAGAAATAGGTGCTGCTCGGACCTTCAGACCTGCTGCCCTTCAGGACTCGTAGAACACGGCTTGGAATTGCGTAGTAGAGTTGTTCGCCCATGTCAAGGGTGTACACGCAGTCCGTTACGAAGAATATCTTGCATTTACTCTCATTTCCTCGCATATTCCTTTTTCCTGTTTCTGGATCCTGAACATCTTGTTTGTAAAAGTGGTAACGGTGTTTGATGATGATGATGATGATGATGATGATGATGATGAGGAGGAGGAGGAGGAGGATGAGGAGGACGAAGAGGATGAGGAGGAGGAAGATGAGGAGGAGGAGGATGAGGAGGAGGAGGAGGAATGTGAAAATGATGATGATGATGATGGTGCCTTTTCGTCGTACCTGCATTAACCCCTTTTCTACGACAGCTTGGATTTTCTTGACACTCCAGACTATTTTATTCCAAGGGAGATTTTTCGAACTGTAGCGGTTAAATCAAGCCTTCATGAACCACACTGTTAGTAAATATTCTTCATGAGCCGAGAAAAAGCGTCATGTTTTAGCAGCAATAAAGTATAAACATCATCGCAGTAAAGGAGTTAAAAAGAAGGCGTAAATTAAGGCGTAGGGACAATGAGAGGGTCACAGGCTCTAATCTTATCTCAGAATGGCTGATGTTTTATCCAGGTTCCTAACTGTAATGGCGGGTGAATGGGGGCAAAGGAGAATACAAAGCTGATGTGATAATCTAACCGGTTCGAGGGGAGTTAAGAGTTGACTTGATTCCCTATTCTTGGTGCGATGGATGGACGCCTTCAGGTGGTGGCACCGATATAACCGGGTGTTGAAGCGACTCTGGAATACAAATGTATGTCAGTCTTTTTAACCCACTAAAGGAGGATAGTAGATTGCAGAAGGGCATCTATAGGCTCTAGTCCACTGGGTTCACATTCAGATTAGCCTTGGGGTTGTAACTACTACTTCTACTACTACTACTACTACTGCTACTACTACCACTAACACTATACTCTAGCCCGTCTGTTTTACACTCTCGCTCTCCCACTAACATCGCCTCCCATTGCATTTCAAGCAAACATTTGCCAAGACCACCACCTGTTTTCAAGGTCTGTATAACTTTCCCTCCCCCCCTTCTCTCTCTCTCTCTCTCTCTCTCTCTCTCTCTCTCTCTGCCCCCCTAGTTCCCAAATTACTTTTTCTCCTAGCTCTCCCTTGCTCTCTCCACCAAGTTCTGTCATTCTTTTTCCCCTCCTTTATTCACTCTTCTCCCTAGTTCCCTTTTCTTCTCTATCTCTCTTCTTTCGCCCTTTCTCTGTGTCTTCCTCTCTCCCCCTACAGCCAGTTCCTCTCTCATTTTTCCCTACCATTTCCCTCCTCTCCCACACTTAGTCTCCTTCTTTGCTACTCTTATCCATGCATTTATTGTTCCTTCTGTCCCCTCCTTTCCCTCTCACTCTCTTTCTCCCTCTCTCCCCGCTCTTCTTCTCCTCTCTCTTACTACCCCTTCCCCTTCCTTTCCCTCTCTCGTCCATCTCTTCTTCTCTCTCCCTTTCTTGTGCTTATTCTTCCTGTCCCTCTCTCTCTTCCCCAGTCATCCTCTCTTTTGTCTCTCCCACTCCCACTCTCTTATCTCTTTCTCTTTCTCTTCTCTCTCACTCCCCATTTCTATTCTCCCACCCTCACCAGTCACTTCCTCCATCTCCTCCCTCTCTCTCTCTCTTTCCTTCCGCCTCTCCCCTCCTCTCTCTCAGTACTCTCTGTGTTCTCGCCTAAAAGAAACATTGACCCACAGAGAGAGTTCTTTGGACATTCTCAAACACAGATACCTCCCCCCCCTACTCTCTCGCTCTCTCTCTCTCTCTCTCTCTCTCTCTCTCTCTCTCTCTCTCTCTCTCTCTCTCTGCAGGTTAACTGAGCAGAAGAGATGGTAGGATAAGGAGGCTCCACTTCATAATAACAGCACTCACACATTATGCCAACATTCTTCGCCTTATGAGGTTATTACACTTTCTCGCTCTCTCTCACTCTCTCTCTCTCTCTCTCTCTTTTCAGCGCCTCGTCTCATATTCCCACACAGGCTGGTTTTATCTGCGACAGGGGGTGTACTAGTAGCCCTCTCCCTCCCCTCCCTGCTTTAACCTCCCTCACCTCCCCCTCCCTCTACCCCTTCTCTCTTCACATCCCCCTTTTATGCCCCATTTTCACTTCCCTTCCCCTCCTCGCCTCCTTTTCCCCCATCTTCCCTCTTCTTCATCTGCCTGTCGTCTTCCCCTCCCTCTCTTCCCTACCCCTCTGCTCCAACTCCCAGACTCTCTCCCACCCCGTCACTGTCATTTTCACTTCTCTTTTTGCTCTCCTCTTCAACTTGTCTTATCTCCCTCCTTTTCCTATTTCTCTTTCCTCTCCTCTCTCCTCTCCTCTCCTTTCCTACTCTCCCCCTCCCCTTTCTCCCTCCTCTAGTCCCCTTCCACCTTCCGCATCCCCCGCTCCCCTGCCTCTCTCTATATCCTCCCTCCCCTTTCCTTCTCTTCTTTTCATTCTTCCTCCTCCCCTCTTCGTTTTCATTCCTCCTCCGTCCTCTTCCCTTCTCCTCTCCCCCCTCCACCTCCTCCCCTTCCCCCTTTTCCCCCCTCCATTACCCTAACGCGGTGAAAATACAGGAGATGAGGCACTCCACAATGGCCGTGAAGAAGAGATCATGTGCATCCCCTGTGTGTGTGTGTGTGTGTGTGTGTGTGTGTGTGTGTGTGTGTGTGTGTGTGTGTGTGTGTGTGTGTGTGTGTGTGTGTGTGTGTGTGTGTGTGTGTGTGTGTGTGCCTATTTACCTAACCACGTACTTACCTCCTCAAGCCTCATTTTCTTCGTTACATCTGATTTGTATCCTATTACAGTTTGTAATAGTTGCTCCTATCTCACTGGCTTCTCTAAATATTAATTCTATTTCATTCACTTGCGTTCTGCCACATTAAAAAAAAAAATATATTATTTTCGTGAAGGCAGAGTCAAGTTCATTCTGTTTTGTGTTTCTCTGACGTATAATAACATATCAAATAAAATCTCATTTGGACTGGATGGCACATTTAATAAAAGCTGGGTGGGAGAAAAACACAAGAATGAGTTCAGGACAGGAGATAATATTACACAAGGACGTTCATATCTGCATCTTCCATCGTCTTCCCTCACCAGGTAAAATTTTTTCTTCTCAAGTTGAATAAAAATGTCTGGAGGTGGCAAGAATTGAAAAAAAAAAAAAAAAAAAAAAAAGTTACTCCACATACTCGTACACTCCCCATCTACAGCTTCCTTTGGTTCTCCCCACCACCTAAAATACCTTATCCGCCTGTATGTATTTTAAACTCTAATATCACAACATTTAACCTATACTCTCTTCTTCTCACCACCAGATATTACAGCAATGAATCAGTTAACATTGTTCATGGACATCCACATCTGCAGCTGCCCTAAATGTTCCTCCATTCCACTATGTCTATATATGAATTTTCAAAGCGACAACACCACCACCACTAAGACAACACAGTTAAATAATAAATCATATAATACAACCCGCCATGGTACTGAACCAGATGTTATTATATGTGGACGTCCCCATCCTCAGCTTTCTTTAAATTTTCCTCCACTCACTCCGTCTGTGTATGTATTATTAAAACGGCGACAACAACATACACAGGAAGACAAAGTTGGGCAATAAATCTAATAAAACAACCCGTCATCAAAGTGAAGTTGTTATTACACGATTGCATCCCCATCTGCTGCTTCATTTGTTTTCCTGCACTTACTACGTCCGCATCTGTATTTTTAAACCAGCGACGTAACCAAGAGAGAGGTACAATTAACACCAGCCATTCCGCCTCGTTGTAGGGCGAACTCAGGTGTGTGTCTATGATCATTAACAGGTGAGGAGCGGCGTTTGCGTCCCTCTCGCCCCTCCTTCTGTATCCACAACTGCCTGCGGGGAGGTGTAGCGGGAAACATAACAATTGCCGCAAGTGTGGGGAAGACGTGTTGTGCAGACCCTTACAGCAGCCGGACGGACAGGACAGGGAAGGCTGGGGCAGAGTTAAGGGGAACTCGCTAGATGATGATGGCCTTGGTAATGGGCCGAGAATTGCTGCGACAGTACCGAGAATTTTAGTGTGTGTGTGTGTGTGTGTGTGTGTGTGTGTGTGTGTGTGTGTGTGTGTGTGTGTGTGTGTGTGTGTGTGTGTGTATTACTGTAGTGCTATGTAAATTTTTGGTGCTAGAACAAATAACACAGCACTCATAACAGGAAGTGCCCAAAGTAGAACACACACACACACACACACACACACACACACACACACACGTAAAGGTATGGGGAGCTGGCGAGGTGATGACATTCCTGTTAATGGACCGAGACTGGCTGTGGTGGAAGCGAGTGTTTTCTCTTTTTCCTTTTTATTAAATATTTTTCAGTCCAATTTCAATAAAACAAAAGGGCAAAGCAAAAAAAAGAAAATTACACACACACACACACACACACACACACACACACACACACACACACATACAGGCAAATGCAAAAACACAGAAAACTATGGTAATGGGGTGAAAACGGGTACAGCAATACTGACGCCTTTTTAATTTACATTATTGTTTTTTGTCAGTAGGGACAGCAAACCATTTACGTACAGCAGTGAACAAAATAAATGAGAATGATATACAGTTACTCGTACACACTTTTTAATGCACATGGCGGCATAGCTGAGGAACACCTTTACACGGTTTAAATTTTGATGGTGCAGCTTGCAATGCACTGAAATAAAGAAACGATAAGATCAGAATAAGGAAGACGATAAAAACAATCATTCTTTCCCAGTCAGCTCTAAAACAGGCAAACACAGAAAGAAGCAAAGCAACTCTCCGTCACACACACACACACACACACACACAGGTAAAGTTAGAGGCAGTCGACCAGGTGATGATGACCGTGCAAATGAGGCGGGAATGTCTGCTGCAGTTCTGACTAACATATATTTACAATCTCATTTACAGTCTAAACAGAACAATGGTAAAAAAAAAACGGAAACACATATGATGAAAGGTATCTGCAGCACTGGGAAGCATATTTTAAAGGTCATACTCTTTGGACTCAGAGTTTGGAAAGAAAGAACTGGGTGGTGCAGAGAAAAAAAAAGAGCTACATGAATTAAAAGAAGCATGTCTGTAGTGTGATCGAACGTCTTTTTATATTTAGTCTTTGTTTTGTAGTCAGCAAGGTTAGCAAATCACTTACACACACACACACACACACACACACACACACACACGCAGGTAAAACTGGTGGGAGGCGCTCAGGTGATGACGTTGGTGCTAATGAGGGAAAACAGCTGGTGCAGTACTAATGAGCACCTTTTTAGAGTCTGGCCTACGGAAGTGACAAATGTAATTGCAAATGGTAGTAGGCAAAATCACATATCACTATTTGGGGGGCCTGAAAGGGTCTGGAGTGGAACGCCTTCATGTGATGGCACCAATATAACTGGGCGGTGGAGTTGTTCGGTTATACAGACGTCCATCAATTTCCTCTCTATCCCTCGAGAGTATGATGGTGGTGTGAAAGAGGAGGGTAACTTTAGCATGCAATCCACTGCCTATACGTTCAGATGAGTCAAGAGTTATTACTAGTACTATTACTTCTACGCCTCCTCCTCCTCCTCTTCTTCTTCTTCCTCCTCCTCCTCCTCCTCTTCCTCCTCCTCCTACTACTACAACTGCTATTACTGTATTACTACCGGTATTTAGCCTAAGAGGGTCTTTAGAATAAAAGGGCCCGAGGCTAGACTATCTTAAACCAGATCATTCAACGGTAGGAGTTCAGCCTACGTCCTTGCCAGCGTTATACGAGACAGAATCAAAGTCTAAATATATTATGACTTAGGACAGAAGTACCTCCGACACCTCAAGCATTCGAATCTTATCACGGAAAAAGTAACGCCGTATCCATACCGAGACTATAACCACCAAATCGCAAATATCATCAAAAATTAACACGGATAAACAAAGCACTAAAACAATGACACAAATCAAAGCAGAGCGAGACTCCTCCCCCTTACACACACACACACACACACACACACACACACACACACACACACACACACACACACACACACACACACGCACGGATACGACAGAATACCGAAGAACTGAGATGTAAAAATTCCAACTAAATTTTTATATCAGAAAATACCTCCCCCCCCCCAAGTCCTACCCCTCTCCCGGAAAAAAATAAATTAATTAAAAACAGAGTGAAGAAGAACTTCCAACGCTCAAGAGAGAGAATAGCAAATTCAGGAGCATTTGACAAGTGTGACTAACTTTAAATTATTCTCAGCTTCTCTCTCAACGTGGGAAGTATTCCCATTGGTTTCGGCGGCTTCCTAACACCTCTTCCTTAATCATGTTTCCTCTTCTTTTGCAGGATGTTTTGCACTGGTAAAATTGACAAATTTAGTACGCTGGAAAGTATATTAGTGTGGGAAATACAGAAATAGTTGGATTAGGAAGATGTTTACAGCTGCGTTGTTAGTATACTGTTAAAAATAACATTAAATAAAATGTATCAATCCCCTTGCCATACTTTATAATTTTAAGCAACACAAGACGGAGAATTTTGGTGCAAGCTTCTTCCTGTGATTTAAGCGTATTTATATTACCTATTATTTTTGATACTCGATCTTACAATGATGATGATGATGATTATAATAATAATAATAATAATAATAATAATAATAATAATAACACGCTACACGATATTATGTAATACGACGTACCAACATAATCTTTTCAGTTCCATGACGCCCTTTGATTTTTTTCTCTTGATTATACCAGGCGTTTTTCTTTTAAGTTATTAGTGTTCGTTATATGTGAAGGATTTAATAAGGGCCGTATATAATCTCTTCCAAGTCTCCCCTAAGCTGAATAACACAGCCAGGAGGAAGCACGAAGAAAATGTTTAAGACCATTTTATTCACCACTGGAGAGGACCGTAATAGTGAAGGGATAAATGGAGGCTGTTTACAACCCCTCAGGTTCAGAAAGACTCGACTAAGTATTATTAAATCATCTAAAAAGGGTAGGAGTATATCTTAAAAGGCACCATCGTAGTGAAGGGCTAAATATATCCACCTGCAGTATATCTGAGGAATTAGATCAATTTAACATCCATCATACTCCTGGGAACCGATTTTTTTATTATTTTTTTTTTTTTCTGGGTGCAAGCGTACTTCATGTTGTCCGAATTTCCTTTTTCACACCCTCTATTTTATCTTTATTTTTTCAGTAACACCGTGACCTGGTTCTGATACCTTTACCTTAGTTTTTCCTAGTTTCTTTTTTCTTTTTCTTTTTCTTTTTTTTTTTCGAGTGAAACGAAGCTCAAATATTTTCGCAGGAACAGTCGACACATTTCAGAGTTCCGGCTATCACACTTTTCTGAAAACTCTCGAGGAATTGTTTTCTGGTGTTCCGTTTTTGTAATCAATATTTCTACGACATTCTATTTTCACAGATCTATTATTTACGTCATATGATTTTCACAAGGCAATATTTACACATAATTCATACATGGTACTGTGCTCGTTAGGTAGTGCATACAAGTGATATTATTTACAAAAGCAAATGTTTACAAGCTCTCATTTACAAATTTAAGTCGATATTTAGTATAAAGAATAATATTTACACCAGATATTATCTATGCTATTATTCACACAGGATATTAATCACACCAGACATTTACGTAAACCATTATCTTCCATAAAAAAAAAAAATGGTAACACTAGTAAGTACTGAATCTAATCTTCAGTACTTTTGCATGTTTCACCCAACCACAACGATAACGCCTACCCATTCACTCTGTTCACTCTGCCACCAATCGATTTCATTAAGCTTCAGGGAGATCTTTCGTAATAGCGGTTTTTGGGTGTTTGACGAATTCCGAGATAAAAGAAATAATAAAAACACACACACACACACACACACACACACACACACACACACACACACACACACACACGGGGACGGGAGGAATGTAGAATTGGAAGTGAGTCAAAGCTCCGAACAACCACACAAAACTTTATTCTGTGGTCAAAACAAGAATATAAAGTGATCGTTTCGAACACTACAGTTGGCTGGGTGATATACCGGGAAACTGAAAAATAAAACAAATAGTAAAACAAATAAAAGAACGTACTACTACTACTAATAATAATAATCATCATCATCGTAATCGTTATCGTCATCGTCATCATTAGCATCATATTCATTTTTTTCATCTTTATCTTCATTCATATCATCGTCATCGTCATCATTATCCCGACCCCTAGTCCCAGCGAATGAAAAGGCGTGATTAATATACATAAACAGTGTCATAAGTTAACAGTTAACTCTCTCTCTCTCTCTCTCTCTCTCTCTCTCTCTCTCTCTCTCTCTCTCGACTGCTATTGTTGCACTGGATGTCTCTTAGAATTTCCTGCCTGCAATCTCTACACGATACGCTTGCAGCATCCGCCTGTCCACACACACAGGCTGATTTCTTTTCTTTCCGAATCTCCAAGAACAACCGACATTCTTAGCCTTTCATATGCAAAGAGGATCGCTTCAGGAACAGTCTCCCTCAGTTTGTCTTCTCCCGATCTGTCTGTCTCTGTCTGCCACCTGGTCTATTAGTCTCCCTCTCAGCAACCTCAAGTCTATGAAAAGAATGATCCAACGAAATGAAGAGATTTTTATCCTGACTTGCTCTTTTAATGTTACTCGAAGAGGAGTTTTTCTGCAGCGTTTCGTACTTTGGCTGCTTAATTCTGCGTAAAACACACACACACACACACACACACACACACATACATATTCAGACTTTGCCTCGGAGCCCCAAACTCGCTCTCCCTCGCAGGCATTTTCTAAAGTCTCCCAGCAAAGAACATTCAGGTGCGGTGGGCAGTTCATCAGGGGAGTTTAGCAAAGACCAGTGAGGGTGGAATGGGTGGGTGGGAAGCTTGGGAAACTGCTTCACCCCTTCTGCCTGAGGATATGCTTCTCAATTCAATCTTGTTGCCACCTGATGAATATATCTAGCTTTGGGGAAACTTATCATAGTGAAGGAGTGGAAAAGTGACGCCTTCATGTGGTGGCACAGATATAACCGGGCGGCTCAACTGCCTAGTCATCCACAGACATCCCAGAAAGGAGGACGGTAGAATGCAGTGGGGTAGGTTAAATCTACAGTCCATCGGGTTCACGTTGCAGATGCGCCTAGAGGAGCAAGATAAGTAGGAGTAGTTCCCCTAAAGATAAATCAGATCGTCTAGAGATAGCACGAGAAAAAAAATAATGTCATTGTTGTGAGAGCCTACATTCCATACTTCTCTAACGTCACATTCTCTCTGAAAATGGACTCTGTAAGATCTTAAACTCTCCAGGAATATAGAAATAAAACTCCAACCAGTGTTTCCCCCTCCCTTGCACTTTATCCATTTGTATCCATGAACCAGTCATAAAAGCCAATAAATACTTGAGTCGTCCATCAAACAACATCTGACAGTCGGGGAAGCTGTTTGTTAAGTTTGGGAAGGGAAAGAAAATGGAGGAAGAGAGAGTGGATGGGGAGGGGAATAGACGAGTGTGTGGGAAGGAGTTAGTGAAAGTGAATATGAGTGATGCTGAGGGCGGGAAGGGAAGTGGTGAGAGCAAGTATAAGTAGCGGTGAAAGTGAGGGTGGAAAGTGAGGTTATTTGTGAGCATGAGGGCGAGGGAGAGCAGGATTACAGGTGAGGATGAGAGTGAGGGTAAAGGTAAAGGAAGAGGCTATGGGGGACTGTAGGTGGGAGTAAAGGTGAGAGATGAGTGGGTGTGGGGGAGGGGGAAGGAAGTATGAGAGTTGTGTGTGTGTGTGTGTGTGTGTGTGTGTGTGTGTGTGTGTGTGTGTGTGTGTGTGTGTGTGTGTGTGTGTGTGTGTGTGTGTGTGTGTGTGCGAGAAAAATAAACAACAAACAAGCGATACAAAAAACTGAATAAACGATGTTAAAGAAAGATGGAAGGAAGTGACGAGGAAGAGAAAAGAAAAATTTAAAGAAAAAAAAAGAATGCAAGTAGGTTGAACTAGCCGAAAGAAAAACTGAATGACGAAAGAAAAAACGAGAAAGGGAAAGTGTGTGTGTGTGTGTGTGTGTGTGTGTGTGTGTGTGTGTGTGTGTGTGTGTGTGTGTGTGTGTGTGTGTGTGTGTGTGTGTGTGTGTGTGTGTGTGTGTGTGTGTGTGTGTGTGTGTGTGTGTGTGTGTGTGTGTGTGTGTCTGAGAGAGAGAGAGAGAGAGAGAGAGAGAGAGACTCCATGAATGTGTGTGCATGTCTTTTTGTCAGCTTGCAAGTGTGGGAATCTGTACGTGTGTGCCTGCATATGTGTGCGAAAGTGTATGAACCTAATGTGTGTGTGTGTGTGTGTGTGTGTGTGTGTTTCCGGGTCAGCACCAGCCTGGAAACTTTTACAAACTGGAGTCTGGCGGTGGCCTTTACAAACTTCTAACCCAATTTTGGCGATGAAGGTAAACTGCGCCTGCACTTCAAAATATCCCAGGCTCTGTTGACTCCGCTGTGTGAGCTGAATTCGGTCGTGGTAAAATGTACAGTCACGGCAAAAAATTCGATGCCAGTATACAGCAGCAGTAAATAATATCAGCTAGGACGTAGAGCGAAAGCCAATAATTCGATCGGACTATGTAACAATGAAAGCAAATAATTCGGCCACAAAGGGTACAGTCACATCAAATCATTCGATGCCAGAGTCCTAATACGAAATTTCAGTGGGGATGAAAAGTGATAGCTAATAATTCAATCGGACAGTGTACAGTGAAAGAAGTTTTATAGGTCGCAAAGTGTACAGTGAAGAGCAATAATTTGGTTATCTTTTTATAATCACGGACAAGAAATCAAACACGATGCACAATCATGATAAATAATTCGAAACGAAGTACAGTTATAAGCAATAATTCGGTCCAATCAATCAATATATCTCTCTATTTATTTATATATTTTTCTATACCTAGACGTCTTAATCCTACAAGCAAATCGCCTCCATGTCATCCTGTCTTTCGCCATCATGCTACTCTCTCTTCATCAGGCTGCTCTCTCTCCATCTCACATCCCAATCTCTCACATATCTCTCTACCCCATCCCATTAGTTTAGTCAAAATGTACCAGGATACAAATGAGCTTCTGACCTTGGAAACAACAATATTTCTGAAAAGTGTTAGGAAAATTCAGCTGTAATTTATATTTTTGCAGATTTATACGAACAAACTTCTGTCACATGCATAATTTTGCGACAAATTGGGAGGAAATTCAGTCACAGGCAATATTTTGCGGAAAAGCACGAACAAGCCTCAGCCACATGCATAACTTCGTGGGAAATTATTATGAAAGTTTAAAGAAAGAAACCAAGTGAAAAAGTGTGGGAAACTTTCACAACGTTTATTTTTCGGAAAAGTATTAACAATATAAAATGAATAATCTGGCGAGAAACAGGAGTAAGCTTTTACCACCACTGCGTGGCCTTGAAGTTAGTAAACTTTTCATAAACCGCAGAATATTGCAGGAGATTGTGAGGAAAATGTTGTCGCAAAGTATAATCTTGAATATTATGAGCAATTTTTGTGGCAATGCATAACTTCCGGAATAGTAAGCCAAATTCCCAAAATCTTGCTAAAACTGTAAGAAAAACATTTGGAGAAATATGTAATAAATGTGACTATGAATACCACTGAAATTGGATTTAGTCTAAAATATAATGGAAAGCCGAATGAATGATTATAAAATAATATGGCAAAGTATGCAGTAAATGTGGCTGGGTGAAAAAAAAAAAAAAAAAAAACTTTGTAGTAATGAACGATTAAAATATGAAGGAAAAATATGAAAAACTGTAGAATATAGATCTCTTTCCCATCCTTGTATAGGTATAGCTTCCCTTTGCTTCCTCTAGCCTTCCAATATTTTCCACTTCCTGCTTCTCCTTTTCATTTTCCTCTCTCTCTCTCTCTCTCTCTCTCTCTCTCTCTCTCTCTCTCTCTCTCTCTCTCTCTCTCTCTCTCAGCATTTACCATACTAACCCTTGTCATTTAAACAAAGTCTTTATAATCTCTTCATCCCCTCGCCCTTTCCAACTCTCTTAAGGGACTTCGAAACTCTTTATATCAAGCATTTTTTCTTTTTAACATTCATCATTCTTCGTTTTATTTTTCTCTGTTATTGTTACATTTTTATTTTCTGTCTGTCTCTGTTCGTGTGGTCTGTAAATGTAAATTCTCTATGCAACTTTGTCTGTTTGTCTGTCTGTCTCAAGTGTTTGGGCTGTCCGATTATATTACCAAGCTTACTTCCCCTCTCTCCTCTCCACCCTTCAGCCTTCCCCTCTTCGTCAGCTCCTCCAACCCTCTGCTTCTCTGTCCATTCCTCTATCACCACCATCCCAGCATCACCCCTCCTCTTCTCTCTCTCTCATTTGTCTCCACTATCCCCCCTATATCTCCTCCACACACACACACACACACACACACACACACACACACACACACACACACACACACACACACACACACACACCTGGCCCCCTCCCACAGCAATGTCAGTAATCGGATTTCCAGGCATACTTAATGAGATCCGTGAAGTGACCGATCCTAAGCCCTCATATACCTCAATACTGCCATCATTTTAGAACCTGGAGCGACGGGAGGGA
The DNA here is from genome assembly GCF_032717465.1 of Coenobita brevimanus. Taxonomy (NCBI): domain Eukaryota; kingdom Metazoa; phylum Arthropoda; class Malacostraca; order Decapoda; family Coenobitidae; genus Coenobita; species Coenobita brevimanus. Next base: position 15,375,571 of record NC_137019.1, read on the forward strand.
AAAGGAGAGAGTGAGAGAGAGGTTTAAGTGAGTTGAAACGCATTTCTACCTCCCCCTTTGATCACAGAAATGCAGGCTGAGTTGCATTGTGCCTAGCCGATGTTGCAATATTACCGTGAGAGGAGCTTTGGTGTGTGTGTGGGGGGATTGCAGATCAAGCTATGAGGTAGCCATGATCAGGGTTATGGAGGATGTGAGGATATTGAGTCTGTTCAAGTGGTAACAGGAAGACTTATTAGTACCTGTTTCTTAGGGATTTGGTGCTAGTGAGGGATGCCTTCAATGGTGGCACAGCTAGAGCCCGGTAACTCCACTGCACGGTAAGACAAACACCCCACAGTTTCCTCCCTGTCGCATGAAAAGTGGATGTTGGGTTACATGAACAGGGCAGCTTCAGCCAGCATTCCACCGGGTTCACATCCAGATTAGCCAGGGGTTGCAGCTACTAGTACTTAGCAATTTAGTTTGCTTACTGCACTTCCATGTACTCTTGTACGATATTTATGTCTTTTATATATCAAAATACTCCGCAAAGGCTAAGAGGGAATCACGAGTTAGGCTAAATAGGTCGTGGGGATAGTGAGACACTGTGACTATATTAATATTATTCTCGTTTGCATATATGACTACGAAAAGCCTACTTCCTCACCGAATTATTTGCAGGTTACACATTAACGCTCATGTTTATGTTATCAAAATGTTTCTGATGGAGTAGCAGGCTGGTAACACAAGAGGCGACAAGGACGCCAACGGTGTACAGTACATGCCCGTCCTTAACTAATGAGGAAATTTTTTTTTTCTACTTCCGGACGCTCTTATTCACCTCGGTGGACATTTTTCGAACTGGAGGGTTAATTATAATTTTCGTTATCCCCTTCAGCATGAGGTCTTCCTTACTTTGATAAAACTGATTTGAAGATGGTAAAAGGAAAAAAAAAACTATGCCATTGTAGTGCACGGGTTAATTATGTAACACCTGGGCCCCACGTGGGCTAAAAGCAATTACGGATATTCAGAAGGCAATCAGGGAGGTAGTTAATTACTCTTGTGTGTGGGGCAACAGAAAACTGCCACATAATAAGGCAAAAGATTGCTTAATTGAGCTACAACGGTCCATTATTTACCGCAGGCGCAGTTGACGGACGATTAGCTACTGTGGCCAAAGTAATTATACTAATGACAATGAACATCCTCATCAGATCACCAATTATGAGGAGTTTCTGAACAGCTTATTACATTTTCATATCACAGAACCACTGTAATAATATTCTTAATGAACAGTGTAAATCTTTTCAAAGCTGTCATATAAAAGAAGTTTATGAAGAGTCCATAGCTGTAGTTATGCAAATTCCCCCCCCCCCGAAATCTTAATTTTAGGCTTAAACATATTTCTTTCTGCTGGTTTCTCTTACTTTCTTATATAATAGGGTATACTTCATGGATATTCCAATTTTGCATTTAATTATAAATATAACTAAAATGTCATTGAGGTAGAAGCAAACCATCAGTTTGAAATAGGTTCTTTTCAATTCAGCGATTGACATTTTGACTCAAAGCCTCCATAACCAGACGACCTAGATATTGTCAGCAGCAACCAACCTACATAACTGGAGGTTTCTAGATCAAGCTTTTCAAAAGTTAGATCCTTAACATTTAGACAGACTCAGAAGCAGAAGGACAAACAGACAATACCAAAAATATTGCCAACCTGCACTCTGAAAAGTGTTTGCAATGTTGACACAAAAATCCCCTCCCAATCCCATTCCAGACAATTTTTGCATAGTTGTCCCACTGAAAGTAATGGCAAAAAAACAAGCATTCTTACATTCGCTCACATTCTCGTATACGGATCTGAAACAGGAGACTTTTGACAGAGGGAACACACATTCGACTCTTTCTGACGAGCACCACTCACCACCAAGTGGGGGACGATTACACATGTCCATCTGTATTGTGGAAAACTTTATGACGACACGTGTTGTCTGAAAATGGCGCCCGCGACCACACTCAGCAGGTATACATAATGGAGAGGGTCTTTTAAATGGATCTCCAGCTGAGGTACTATTCAGAGGGCAGGATCCTCACGCTCATCACATTTCCTCGTCACAGTGGCAGGACTGAGCAACTCGTCCAGGAACGCATACTGTGCTTTTGTTTGTCTTTGATGCTAGATTTATTCAAAGTAACTATTTCACTGATTTTGATAATATTCTGCTAGGCTCGACTTCCACAATATTAGGGAGAAATTACCATTATAAACCCGTTTAATCCATTTTTACTGCTGATTCTCCAACTGATGGCCAGGCCCGGCATATGAAGTGAGACACGGTACGCATCACTGCAGGAGGCGTTGATGCACGCCTGTTAGAGGTGGTCGGCTTCACTGATTCTCTCTCTCTCTCATGCACACGTACACGCACCAGTTACTGCTGCGCGTGCGTGCGTGCGTGCGTGCGTGCGTGTGTGTGTGTGTGTGTGTGTGTGTGTGTGTGTGTGTGTGTGTGTGTGTGTGTGTGTGTGTGTGTGTGTGTGTGTGTGTGTGTGTGTGTGTGCACTATCAGAATCACAAGCCTGTATCGATCTATTTACGTTATAATAATACATGCGATTCACAGACTTTTAAAGGAAAAACCAATAACAGAAGTTTGGATGGATGGACGAGATAGATTGTTGGAACCCTTCTCTTGCCCCTTTAATAATCCCAACAGACATTCCTCTTCTCCCCTCATGCAATACGTCCCTCCTCTTGCTCCTCCTCCTCCTCGTCTTCCTCCTCCTCCTTATCTTCCTCAAACACCTCCTCTTCCTTCTTCTCTTACTCTTGCTCCACCTCTCTTAGTCCTTGGCCTGTATTCCCGTGGAGTTAGGATGCTATCTGTCATCTCCACTTTTCCATTATTTTCTTCATGTGGGTCATTAATATTATCTTCATCTCCATCCTCATCTTCCTCATCCTCATCCTGTCCCTCTCTTACAACATTAGATGCAAAGGTACCAAAAGCAGAACCAGGGAAGTAGAAAAGCTGGAGAACTACCAAAGTGTTCAATAAAAAGGAGCCACATATCCATTCATTCATCATTCAAGCCTTCGAAATTCCCACCCTCTTCCAGGATCCAAGAGATCCATGCAAAACTAACTGCAAAGGAGGCTCCCTGGCACATTTTCCTTAGCGCTTTATTTCTGGATATGGCTGGTTTAAATTATTTTTGTGCCATATTTACTGCAGAGTACGGCAATGTTAGACGGATTTATATAACACAGAATAGGACACAAAGGGGTAATAAGTACTGTAAAGTAAGTCGCTTAGGAAAAGGTGTTGGGGATTTATATAACACAGAACAGAACATTAAGGGGTAGTAAGTAAAATAAGTAGCCTAGGAAAAAGTGTTAGGGATGTATATAACATAGACTACGGCACTAACGAGTAATAAGTAAAATAAGTCGCTTAGGAAAAACTGTTAGGGAGCTTTCTTAACCGATGAGAATAGATGTATCATGGACGCCAAGCCAGCAGTAGGTCATTCAGGTTTCTGCTCATTTAGGTCAGTTAGGCTTCTGCTCATTTAGGTTTCTGCTCATTTAGGTCAGTTAGGCTTCTGTTCATTTAGGTTTCTGCTCATTTAGGTTTCTGCTCATTTAGGTCAGTTAGGTTTCCGCTCATTTAGGTCAGTTAGGCTTCTGGTCGTTTAACTTTTTTTTTTTTTTTACCTCATTCCGGGTGTCTCATTTGGCGGGTAATACTCATAACCGTAGCAATTATATTCCCCCTTAGAGTTAGCCTGGAGTGGCCTTCTGTCAGGTTAACGGCCCCTTCCGAATATCTCCATGTAATTCGTAGCAATATTACTCCTGTGTTTTGTACGAATATCTCCCAGACACATGACGTATGAAAATCTGTATCTTTTTCGAGATCTTTGGCGAATATCTCTAACTCATACCAATGTCTCTCATGGTTTTCTATTATGCATATCAGACACAGAATCTATATGTGGCTAAAAGGAATATTACCCTAAGTCTTGTACAAACATCTCTTAGAAACACATTTTACGAATATCTACATCTTTGACGAATATTAATAAATGCCACGTAAAATATGCTCCAAAAGGGCGAATATTTGGGCCAGCTTAATGTGAAAGAACTAAAATAAATATTGTCTGAGGGTTGAGATCATTTTATTTTCAGTGGCGTTTTCGTACTGGTGGGGTTAAATGAGAGAGAGAGAGAGAGAGAGAGAGAGAGAGAGAGAGAGAGAGAGAGAGAGAGAGAGGATAAACTGATAAAAGTGACACCCAGAAGCTAAAGGATAACAATTTACTAAGAGGAAAAGAAGGGAGGAGGAAAGAAAGATGAGAGAGAGAAGGGCGAGGAGAGAGAAAGGGGGGGGGGGAAAGGGTGGAGAGAGAAAGAGTGGAGGAAGAAAGAGGAGGGAAAAGAAAGAGGGTGGAGAGAAAGGGGAGGGGGGAAAGGTTACGAATTTAGTAAAAGGGCATAGTTTCCCCATCTCAGCCACGTAATGTCAAGGTTAACAGATCGTTTCACCCCGCTTCGAAACAGCATTTGACCTGAATGAGATGCTCCTGGTTCACCATTAGCCTGACTCCGCCAGTGCTGTTCCAACTTTTCCGGGTACTAGAGGAGTAAGAGGGAAGGGGTTTCGAATTTTGAGTATCTTCAGGGTATCAGAACTTTTTAAGTTCTTTTTCTGAGAAAGAGCAGGTAAGATTCATATAATGGGCAAGAGGTCAGAAGAATTTAATTAAAGACAGTATTCTCCAGCAGTCAGTAAAGATCATTTTATTTTACGCTACGAGATGTCCCCTAAGTTCCGTAAAGTCGTCTTCAAGTCGCATGACTCTGATAACGGCCAGCACATCTCCATACTAAAAGAGATAACTGAGATTCCTTTTAACCTTTGCACAGTGAGAAGTCTCCTCTGAGCTTCGTAAATCTGAAATTACATATTGTATGGGGTCAGTCAGAACTAAAGGTAAAGGAAGTCACTGTACAAAAGGATTTAGGGAAACATCAGTGTTCTTAAACGAGGTCAAAGTAATGGACTAAACGTATACACAGGGTACTAAATATTCATTATATATCTTCTGAGAACTGCAGGCTGGTTCGAGTAGTTGATGATGACCTTCTTACCTATGGCAGATAACAGCATCAAATCGAGGGGAGGTAAAAATAATTAAATAAGAAATAACATATATGTCATGTTACTTAGGGAGAAAAAGAGGCTTTTTCTCAGGTCTGTGGTGTATCATAAGGTTCCACGTTCCATGATGAAAGAAGTTAGTAAGTTTTAAGTAATCACTGTCAACTTCTGTTACGGTGAACAAGACATAGTTACAATCTACTGAATATATATACTTTACAGGCTACACGCTCCCAAGAGCCTTTTGCAGTAAAGTGCCTGGTAGCTGTTAATTTTCATATCTCTAGTTTCCAGCACATACGTTTCCCTGTTGCAGGATATATCCATAACCACTGATAACTGATCATATGCTAAATCTGACTGAAAGGCATCCCAGGAAGTAGGTGCAGTATTCATAACATGGCGCTATATCCTGAAAGTGGCTCCCAGTACAGTACTTGCTAATTTAAATAACTGTCTTCTCTACACTGACGCCTTCTCTCTCTCTCTCTCTCTCTCTCTCTCTCTCTCTCTCTCTCTCTCTCACCAACAAATTATTTTATTCATCTTAAGAAAAACTCACAAATAAGATTTTCTCCGAAGCTAATTTAGTTCCCCACTTAACGAGGACCAATTTTTAGGTTGGTCGGTCTGCAAATCGCACTCCACTCCTCCCCTCCCCGCTTCTCCCGGTCCCTTCCCCTCCCCTCCCCCTCGCCTCACCTCCCCGTCCCATCATCTTCCCCTCCCCTCACCTCCCCGCGAGAGATAATGTGTGGCGGGACTTGAGCCAATCCTGCCCAAAGTGATCATTAATGAGGGTCATCAGCGCACTCGCCCACACCCACCACCAAATTGTCCCTCCTCGATAATTACTGCCACACACTCACTCACAAGCACACAGAGGCGCAGACACTCACTCACTTACACACACACACACACACACACACACACACACACACATACACACACACACACACACACACACACACACACACACACACACACACACACACACACACACACACACACACACACACACACACTTCCTGTATTAAAAGAAACTGTTATCACGCACTGACAGATGGTGATGGAACTCCGCACACAAATCCTTGGCTAAACAAGTAAACTTCCAGAATGTAGCACGGGGCACGAGATTCTCTTTAATATACAGTATTCTATGGGCAGCAGAAATTGTATTAAAACCTTCATGTTTACCAATTCTGGATCTTATCGACATTTCTTCATACGTTTTGGTGCGTCTGGTTGTTCTCAGTAACTAAAGGTACAGTTTCATGGCAGATAATATGAAAGGGTACTGACACTTGACCTGAAGTTCAAAAATGAAAAGCTTATAATTGTGTTTTTTTAAGTACAAAGCTCATGAGGTGTTTCCATATTTTTTTTTATAACGGACGATTAACATATCAAAGATCATGCAACTATGAAAATCTTACATATATAACGTTACCTTTGTATTACGTACGTCATAGCCTTGTTCACACTATCTCATCTGGAGTGCTGCATTTCAAATCTTTTTTTCCCAGGTGTAGAATGAGATGAATTTCAAGGGCATTTTCACTTATTTCATCAAAACATCACAAAATACTGCAGTGTTCGTTAATGATTTCATGAATCAGACAGAAGTTAATTCTGTTGGTACTGACTCGATCACACGATCACATTTCATCATGATGATGGCCATGACCACAATTTGTTCACATCCAGTGAGCTGGTTCTCAAGTCATCACTGCAATACTCTAACACAATTGTACTGATAATACACACACACATATATATATATATATATATATATATATATATATATATATATATATATATATATATATATATATATATATATATAGGCTATGCAGAGAACAGACAGACAGACAGATAAAGGAAAAAACTAACACTAACAAAGTTACAAGGTGAGAAAGTGAGAGAGTGGAATCCATCATATTAGAGAGTGAGACAGACAGGCACCTGCATAACTCCGATTACATTCACTTAATTGCACGCTTCGGATGTGATTGGCGCACCTAATATATAACATAATAACCCGGATCGGTTCAACAGATGCAAACAGAGTAATCCCCCTAATGCAATTCCACGCATCTAACCAGCCCACCTGACGCAGTATGATTAATCTAATTGGCTTACTTAAAGGTTAGGCGATAAATCAGATTGTATTATACATTCCCTTTATAGCTTTTTTCTTTTTTTGGTTCTGATACCCATGTCAAAAATAGTCTGCTGAAATTGGTTTCCTTTTCTATATTCTGGATTTTTCTCACCTTTTCCAACGAGGAAATGTGATGATGGTAATGATGGGGAATAATAATAATAATAATAATACAGTAATAATAATAATAATAACAGTAATAATAATAATAATAATGATAATAATAATAATAATAATAATATAATAATAATAATAATAATAATAATAAACAATAATAATAATTAGAATTCTGAAATTACTGAAGCCAAATTCAAAGAACTCCATACTCCACATGAAAATACTTTTATCACTGGTGACCTAATATTAAGGGAGTTTTGGCATGACTCAAAAGCTTTCACGGATTTTGACCTGTGACCTTGATAGCAAGGTCAAGGTCATTCATACTCTGCAAATCATGTTCACTCATGACCCACTACATTTCCACCGAGTTTGGTCAAAACTGATCGAATACTTTCCGGTTAATCACTTTCAGGCATGAGGAGGCCATTTTGATTTTCCTCAGTATTTTGTATTTGTTCGATCTCAATATCAGTACCTTGGTGCAATAGTTGTTGACGACTACACACTGGAAAATCGGCAAAGCAATCGAATAAGTAGTTTTTGCTGTGCAGGAGAGCAAAAATTGACAGAATAACATACAGGGCACTAGTGCGGAGCTAGTGCAAGGGAAAAAAAATTGTGCCAAAAGAAACCTGCAACCAAGATAAATCACTCCTGAGAAGTTCAAGTCTCCATCTCGAACGGTCTTGGAATGACAGCCTTCTAGTTCTCCCGCCCCCCCAAATAGTGATAATAATAATATCTATAATATCAATAACAACTCCACACAAGGTGGATTTTTTAATAATAATAATAATAACAATAACAATAATAATAATAATAATAATAATAATATGATGATGATGATGATGATGATGATGATAATGATGATGATGATGGTAGTGGTGGTGCTGCTCTTCTCTTTTCTAGACCCTTCCCACTCGACTTATCAATAAAGATGACACAATGCCAATGTTGGAACTAATCTCAAGGTCTAAACTAATCTCAGACGTTATCCCAATCCTGTACCAGTTACAGAAGACTTCATCGTACACACAGTCATACACGCTGCCAAAAAATAAAACCTGTACACCAGCAAAATATAATGCAAAACTGACAGCAAATTGGCTATGCATATTTGATGGTGATGTGTAATAATATGGACGTACCATGACAGCAAGTGTATATTTTCCCCCGGAATTTCTATCACATTTGCAAGTATGTGGGATTAACAGTTTGAATATATGTACGTTTTGCGGTAAGGCTGAAATATGTTGCAAAAACTGGGCGGAGAAAAAGGAGAATAAGAGAATGTGGAGGAGAAGAAAAATGTCTGTAAAATGGAAATGAGGTTAGTGAGAGATCTCAAGGAAAGAAGAATAAAAACTACAGAAATGGAGGGAAGAAAGGAGGGCAAGCGAGAACTAGACAAGATGAAAAGGAGGAAAAGCAACACTGAGAGAAAGAATAATTGTGTAAAGGAAATTAGGTCAGGGAGGAATGCCAAGGAGAGAACACGGAAGGGAGAAAAGTAAAAAAAATTAGGAGAAAACGAGAGATAATGAAAATAAAGGTAAAAATAATCCTCAGTTTCATCCCGGTCTTATTTTCCACTAAAACATGGTGTGGGAGAGGTTCAGAAAATGGAGCTGGAAAATAAATGAAGGAGAACTAACAGCAAGACTAACCAGTGACGGGAACCATATAAACCTTCAATCATTATGAAGCCTTTGGTATTCCTGAAGCCACCTGAAAGCCATACGTAATAAAAAAAAAAAAAGGTTAGAGAGAGAGAGAGAGAGAGAGAGAGAGAGGGAGAGAGGGGGGACTGAATGGAGAAAAACAGTGAGTACAAAGTGACAAAGTCTATGAAAAAAAGGGGAAAAAGTTAGAGAATTAAACGGAGGGGAGTGGTGGGCAAAAGAAAAGGTAATATAAAGAACTGAGAAAGAGGAATTGTGAAAAGAACGAAAAAGAGCAAAAAAACAAAGAATGGATGGCACAAAAGAATGAAAATAAAGACACATATAAAGAAAAAGTCAAAGACGAGGAGGGGACAAAAAGAAGAAAAGACACAGAGCTAAAAAGAATATAAACTGGGAAAGGGGAAGAATGAAGCGAAGAGAGAATAAAAGGGAAACAGAAGGCAAAAGGAAGGAAAGGAATAGAAACACAAGTAAAAAAGAATAAAGATAAAAAAGGGGGAGAGAAACGAGCGAGCAAATAAAACACGACAAGGAAAGAAGCGAGGGAGGATATAAAAGAAAAAAAAGAAAAAAGAAAAAGGGAAAAAAGCCGAAATTGCATCATACCGACCAAAATATTACCCCACGTACCCCCTTTCACACACACACACACACACACACACACACACACACACACACACACACACACACACACACACGAAGAAAAATAAAAGCATCTACCCGCGGAAGCCCGAAAATAAGACGGAGATCATTTTTACTTCCACTCGGATACTCATTACGTGAAAATATCGTCCGAAAAGTAAAGTAACTGGTTTTGGTACGACGAGAGCTCATTTTCTATTTTTAAGGGAGGGTCTGAATTATCGAAGTTCAGTTTTAGTCCTCATGAGCGGGTTTGATTAATTGTTTACTTTGATAGGTAGGAAAACTGGAAGAAACAGAAAAATTATTGACGAGGAAAGAAGGAAAGTGAAAATGAGAATTAGATGGACTGGAAAAAAAAAAAAAGTAGTATTGCGAAGAGAAACGATATGCGGAAAAGGGATAGTAGTAATGGTAGAAGGAGAAATTATATTGTAGGAAGAGATGGAGAGTATGAGACGGGAGAAAGGAAAATTAGCAGAGTGCTGGAGGAAATGAGGAGAAACGCACGGGAAAAAAATGAAGCAAGAAGAGACCGGGAGGAAAACGAGCTGAATATTTGAAAAAAAAAAAAAAAAAGTGAATAAGAGGTGAGAAAGGATGGAACGATGGGAAAAGAATGAGCAAAGAGAATGGTGATAAGTAGAGTGCCAGGAAAAAAAGAGACACGTTACAAGAAAATGAGAGAATGAAAACAGAAAGAAAATTAGGAAGGCTGAAAAAAGAAAAGCGAATTCGGTGACAAGTATAAGAGGTAAGAAGGCCATGGAGATAAGTCTTCTTAATAAACTTCCCAGATGTACCAATAGCCAGGAAAATATACTTGAGAAAATTTTTGATACTTTTGACTCCAAGGATTTCTCTCAGATGAACAAATTCTTTAAATATGAACCTGAATAAATACTCAAGTGTGCCAACCATATCAAATTAAAGCTTAGAATTTCTGATCAAAAGTCACTGTAATTGCTCCCGTAATATTTTAAGTTGCTCGGTGTGTTTCGTTATTGGACTATTAGCACGGGGAATATAATATGCTAACCTGATAAAAAAGGAAAGAGTTTATTAAGTTAGTCGCGATAAAAATGATAATTGGAGAGTCGTGATGGGGAGGATGTGAAAATAAAAGGGAAAATTAATACACCGTTCCCAAGCATGACGATAAACTGAGTGGAAAAAGGTCGAAAATGAGTTTTACTTAATTATCTGTTAGAAAGACAAAAAGAGACAGACAATTTGACAGAGATTAAGACTGACTGATGGATAGCCGGCGATAGACAGACAGGCAGACAGACAGACTGAGACAGACAGATGAACAGACTGACAGACAGATGAGGGAGATAGATACTTCGCCATATGAGCGTGTTGTTGTGGCTCAACGTTATCTAATAATAATAATAATAATAATAATAATAATAATAGACACAGATTGATGGACAGAGACAGACAGACAAGATGTACTAACAGACAGGCAGACAGAACCACATAAACAAACCTACTGAACCCAACTTATCACCTTGACTTGGAGCTCCCCTCTTCTTTCATCTCTCTCACACTGCATGGGATCAGAAAGAGGCTTCAATCTTAACCCATCTACAGCACATGGGTCATCAAGGCAAAAGAATAAAGATCCAATATTCTCCCTAAACTCCCAATAAACTACCCGCAACGATCGACTGTTACACCAAGGTCCCTATTTATGCTACTAGGTGGAAAAAAATAAGGGGAAAACAAACTGAACCCCAAAGTCTGATCGGCGGGAGTAAGGCTGTGGAGAAATACTAGGTGTGTGGGGGAGTGAGCAATACTGTGTTAGCTGTCCAACACAATAGTAACAAACGAGTACCATTTGTTATGTGTTTTGTCGGTGAGAGAGAGAGAGAGAGAGAGAGAGAGTGTGTGTGTGTGTGTGTGTGTGTGTGTGTGTGTGTGTGTGTGTGTGTGTGTGTGTGGATATATGTTTGACTGAGTTTGTACCTATGCGTGTGTGTTATCTCCTGTCAATGTGTGTGTGTGTGTGTGTGTGTGTGTGTGTGTGTGTGTGTGTGTGTGTGTGTGTGTGTGTGTGTGTGTGTGTGTGTGTGTGTGTGTGTGTGTGTGTGTGTGTGTGTGTGCCACGGTTACTACATCACTTTTTCCATCTCACTCATAAATACCTCCAAGAAGAACGACCATTACTGCTTTCCGAGAACCAGAATTTTACTCCCCTGGGTTAAGAAGGTATTTTAGCAATATTTCTTAGTAATCTTTTAAGAGATTTTTTTACTACTGATTTATGTGTCATTTACTACTTTATAACCCTTTCAATAATCGTGCTGCCTACAGATATTATTATTATTATTATTATTATTATTATTATTATTTTATTAATGCTATTGTCTGTATTAGTTTCTATGGGGTCAGAAGCTGTCTCCGTTAATCCCTTCACTGTTTCCATAATTCTTCTATGTGTCTATGAACTGCTTTTTCTTCCAGTGTTCTTAATTATTTTGATTATTTTTTATCATTATTTTCCATCATTCCTACAATCTGAATTCCTATCAACCCCTCCATTACAGCAACAATTCCTAAAAGCCTCTCTATTTTTTCTTTAATTCAGTATTTCCTTTATTATTTCCACTCTTCTTTCTTTTATTCTTCCCATACGACGCCTCGGACAAAAGAGGTTAATACGGTGTTGTGTTCTTAGATAACTGAGACATAAAGGGATTACTGGAATTAAGACTGGACTGTGATTATCGGGAAAGCAGTGAGGGGAGAAAAGGTTAAGACGCCAAGGAGGAAGATAAGACGGAGCTCGAGGATGGGGTACGAAGCCTGGGATGAGGTGGAGAGAGGGAGATAAATGGGGGATTGCTCTCTCTCTCTCTCTCTCTCTCTCTCTCTCTCTCTCTCTCTCTCTGAATATTATATGTAAAACACTGAAACACCTAACTTTATGCTTTCATGATACACTGATAAGCGTAAAACAGAGGCTTATGAGCAAAACAACTAACAGCATACGTGAAACAGCTGGTATTGTACATGCAACAGCTGGTCTGATGCGCGAAACAGGGCATTATACGTGAAACAGCGAGTATTCTACGTGAAAGTGGGTGTTATTCGTGAAACAGCAGGAATTATACATGAAACAGGATATTATACACAGTGCGGAACATAACGACGAGCCACCTGATATTGTGAACATATAACCTGTTCTATGTGTTCACCGAGTTATATATGTAAAAAAAAAAAATAGGGACAAAAATTATAATAATTAAAAGAACCGAAATACAAGGGAGCTCGATTTACGTACAAGGTCCTGCAATAAAAATTCATTTGATTAAACATTTTGCTGAAATATGAATCGCATAAAAGGTTTTGCAAAAAATGTAAGTTAATACAATTAGCGATGCGTATTGGAGCACGGATTTTAACTTCCGTGCTCATGTGTAATTTCTAGTCCATATTTCCTACGGAATTTGGACACAAAAATTAATTCCCAGTGTTCATATTAATTTTCATGATTATGTCACGGGCTGCCAAAGCGTTAAATCGGTACGACAGAAGAATTATCATTAGTAAAGAGGTCATTTCAGGAACTGTTTGTGCTATGACACTTCTTCACTCCTTGCCTTAACCCTTTACGGCCCATCGTCCTAAACAGATTACAGGAGTTAGGAAATCAGGATGTTAATGGCAGAACCCACAAGTTTCATCCAATGACCTTCGCGACTACGAACCAATAGGTGAAGAACTGTACGCTCAGAGCCCTTCCAGCAAACTTCCACGCACAGCAAAGATTATTTAAATTACTGACATTCATATAACTGTAATAATATCAATGTAAACCAATTACATAAAAGAGATGAATCAACATGGGAGTTCTATTTCATTATACTCTAAACACCATGACATATAATGATTCATGATGTCACAATGTCGTTTTATTTTATTTATACAAAAAGAATGACTCAAAGGCTACAAGCTTTTTTTTTTTTTTCTATTTTAACTTTCCAGAGAAAAATGAACTAAAGAGATCCGCTCATTTAGAGATCAGCTCATTTAGAGATCCCCGGACATATGACCTTAAAATTTTTTCAAAATATTATATTACAGTTTCCAGAATGCGGGAGTAAAAATTAGGGCGAATGTATTACATGCAGCTGTACAACACAATTATCTCGCTCTCAATGACCATTTTAACCGGTGCGTCGACGTAAATCACAAGAATAAAATCAAGTAACAGTCTAATGGCCACTTAAGTGCTTTATCTCGATTCCTACAGCGTCATAATCGTCCATCTCCAGGAGGGGAAAAAAACCACGACAACTGCAGCGTCCTCAGTGATTCATGTCAGCCTCCGTAAAAAGGGAAGCGAAAAACCCAAGTGAAAGTGATTGCCGTGTGTTGACAAATGACCGGGAACCACCTACCTTGTTTGAGAGCGGCGAGCTGGTCCCTGAAGGCTCGTTATAACTTGGCCTGCTTCAGATACATCCCGCTGGTTGGGCAAAAAAAAGAACCATTAGTAACAGAGAAAATTATGTCAGTCATAATTAACACCAGCATAATAAACCTGACGTGCAGTATTCTTTCTAGGAATACATCAAAACTGGAATTAAGGTGTATGGGGTGTGGCGATATCTATGGGGTGTGGCGATATCTATGGGGTGTGGCGATATCTTTTAATGCAGTGTCTTTTCTACCAGCCTTTATAAAGACTACGCCTTAGACCCGCCTTCCTTTGGCCTAGGAAGAGACCACGACGCACCTCACTGACGGCTGTGAAAGTAATGTCGGTGGCAATTGTACCATGACGTCCTGAGATAAAAGCAATTGAGAGAAAAAGAAGAGTAACATTTACGCCTGTCACTGCACGAGGGTCGGTCAGTTTTAGCACTCCCATCTTCTAAAATACTACGAGGAACAGTTTAAGTTAATCTAGATCCCCAATAATTATGCTGCTTGGTGAACAGGGACGTGGCGGAAGAAAAAGGAATGTCTGGAGATCTGACTGGCCTGGGTCGCGAACTCGGATGAGGGAAGAATACAGACTATTTCCTTCGGTGGTCACGTATTTTCTATTGCTTTGTCTCAGCTAACGCCAGATAGTTTTCTTCTGCGCAAAATCAGCCATAAAAGCCTGAGAGTGTTATTGCTGTCTCCCTTAAGTCTCCCACGGTCGCAACAATCCCAGTTTTCTACCCCAGCCACCGTCAGACGATTTTATTCAGCTAAGAGAGAGTCATGGAAGCCTGGGAGTGCTAAAATCAGATTGGCGGATGCAGTGAAGGGTAAAACAAATGCGCGGTTCACTAAAGAGCGGCATCAGCGGAGAATGGATCCCTTCTTGGAGCTGAACATTTGTCGACACTCCCTCACTGCCACCACCACTGCCACACTCACACAGGGCCCAGAGAAGTGGACGGGGAGGAGCCGGGTCCTAAGAGAAATATGGCGCTTGTCAGGACGAAACGTTGACATATTCCCACATTATTTTCGGGGTAAGAAGAGTTCGTTTTAATTCCTTCAATACGATCTAATTTTCTTCAATATATTGTACCTATTTATCAAACTCTTTTATGCAAGTCTAGAAGGGGTCCCTGTATTAAAAGGAGGTAATAAGGCTGTATCTAACCTCCCCAGTACCGTAAGTCCCTCATACACCGATTTATTGTCTGGCAACATCAAGGCTAAAATAAAAACGACGTACTCACTCTGAGGAAGTTAAGAGGAGAAACAAAGCTGCATTGAGAAACAGACACAGACGACGGAGAAGAGTGGGCAGGGAGGAGTTTGGACCCATGAGAAATATGAGGCTTGTCAGGGCTGCATGGAAGAAAGGTTGACTTATTCCCAGATAATTTTCAAGGTAAAAATGGTTGTTTTAATAGGAGAAACGAAGCAGCACTGGCATTAAATTGGTTATTTTAAGAACAGATGAAAAAAAGCTGAGTTGGTCTAAATTGCTGAGACAGAAAAACAGAAAGACTATATGGTTCAAGAATACGAGTAGGATCTGGGCACAATGTTTCTTTCAAATACCTCCACACAACTGGATTCGACAATGGAAAGCCCTATCATGGTGAAGAAGTTAAGTAAAACAGCTGGGTTTGCCTATCTCGACTCGAGCAAATCAATTATCACTATCATCATCAAAATGATGAGGGAGGGGGGGGGGTGAGTTGGGGGGAGGGTAGTCAAATGGTGGGTGACAGAGTGACTTGGAGGCGTTTTGTCTGCGGCCACCCTTTGCGGGATTAGGGCGTCGGGCTATAGATAGATAGATAGATCATCAAAATTTTTGTCATCATCAGAATTTTCGTCATCATCAGAATCACTATCATAGAAATCGTCTGAATCATCATCACAAAATCATTTAAATCACAATCACCATTACCACCATCGTCACCATCGCTGTCATCACCATCACCACCATTACAACCAAAATCATTATCATCACTAGCACCACCATCATCCATGTAATCGCTTTCATCACCATCATCATCATCACATTTCAACTGCCATGAATTGCTTGGGGCTTATTTTAACAGCATATTATTAAAAAAAAAAACTAAAAAAAAAAGGGGGGGGGGGGAATGCATTTGTCTATTTGAACTCCATCGACTGAAACTGAATCCTGTTTTCCCATTATGTTTACAAATAAAATGCAAAGAAAATAAGCTGTGTTTATCTGAGCTGCAGGGCCTCAAATGTACGCCTGTTTTCATAGCGCATCATCATCATCAATTCGAATGTCTTCACCACCATCATCAGTTGGAATTTCATCAACATCATCATCATCATCAATTCAAATTTCTTCACCACCATCACCACTATCATCAGTAGGAATTCTTCATCATCGTCATCAGCATCAAGGTCTCATCGTCATTAGAATATTATCTACTCTGCATCATCTTCATCATCATCATCATCATCAAAAACAACAGGGATTTTATATCGTAAATTTAGGCCTGTTTAAGCATTTTAATATTTTTTACCATCCATTCTCTCGCGGAGCAGAGCAAAATGTGGTGCTGATTCTCGGATTGCAAGCACCAAGTTGCAATGTTTATTTTCTCCCTGCAGGCCGTGTTGCGCTAATCAGGTTGAGCATTTGAGTCTGCAATATATTTCGAGCGATCTGATTTGCAACTCGGGGTGTTCATTCATATTAAAACTTACTATATTAGCCCCTTGATAAGTATGATTGTTATTAGTATGGTTTTGTGTGTGTGTGTGTGTGTGTGTAATTCACCGGGTCGGTCAGGATCACGTGATGGTTTTGTGATCATCGGCATTTTACCCTCCCGGAAGAGAGCTGAGAGCTCATATAGTCCGATCTAAGGGCAAAGCCTTGACCTTCACACACGCACACACCCATCCTCTTGCTCAAGGAGGACAGTGACCACCCGCTTTGTCAGTGAAACTATTTCGCATCCCGAGCAAGGTGCGAACTCCCGACTTAGCAGATGCTAGGCGAGAGCGTTACCACTGCACCAGCGAGGAGGATTCGAACCAGCGCTTGCAACTGCGTGAGTACAGCAGCTTACCAAGTCAGCCATTTAGGCTGTGTGTGTGTGTGTGTGTGTGTGTGTGTGTGTGTGTGTGTGTGTGTGTGTGTGTGTGTGTGTGTGTGTGTGTGTGTGTGTGTGTGTGTGTTTCCGAGAAGGAAGAGGCCAAAGTGCAGAATCTTTCCATATCTGCCACAACTAAGGCTACGTCCACACCGACTTCTTGCTGGAGCGGGAGGAGTTCTACATCACTGTAACCCATAGATGTTCTCACCTTTTCCTACCAGCGTCCAATGGGGCCACCTGCAAATACTGTGATGCAAAATTATACTCACCCTCGCCAGCACCAGAAAGCATTTGGTGTGGACACAACCTAAAACTTACCAGCGAAGGAACGGCAAGGAAAGGAGACGACAGTGGAATGATTTATGCGACACAGAAGAGGACAGTAAGGAGTAATAAACAAAATATGTAACTTAGGTAAATGTTTTAGGGAGCTTTCTCAACCATTACTGCCTAATGACCTGGCCACACACCATTATCTCCATCGGTGCCTCAATAACAGTGATACATACCGGGATAATTGAAAGACACTTAGCAGCGGAGCGCTACCGACGCCCGTATTAATTTGCAATGGATTTCAACGCACGTGCAGTCTCGCATGTGTGCTTAATATGGGTGAGTATGTGGTTCCGTATCCGTATGTCCATGTACACTTGCTCCAACAAGCATTTTTACGTGATCGATTTCACAATGAGAGTTATTGGTGTGTGTGTGTGTGTGTGTGTGTGTGTGTGTGTGTGTGTGTGTGTGTGTGTGTGTGTGTGTGTGTGTGTGTGTGTGTGTGTGTGTGTGTGTGTGTGTGTGCGCGCGCGCGCGAGAATGCGCTTCTGTACACCGCCTACAAGCTGTGTCAATTATTCAAAGTGATACTGCAATGCTAAGCACTAATTACCAAGGAATGTTGGAAATTCACTTCACTAGTCCCTTTACACTGTCTTGCAACCGTATGAAAACAAAGAGCTAATGTGAAAGTAATCAGAAATAAACAAGAAACGTGTAGAATTTCGTTTCACTGGTTCATTTATACTGCCACGAAATTTCCTCCAGACGTAAAGACATCTTGCCAAACAAATCATTATCACCAAAGCAAGTTAAAACATCATTAACTAGTTCCTTTACAATGTTATGATTTTCCGTTCAAACCAAGAGAGATTTTGTTAAATTAATCGATAAGAATTACGCTGAGCTGGTTGGAATTTCGTTTCATTAGTTCGGAATGCCAGGGGTGTAAAAGGTTTATTGTCCAAGATTATACTGAGGCATGTGCGTTATGCCTGAATATATAATGACTATACAAGGCCAATGAACACTGCTGGACGCTGGAATGTGACCTTAACACCAGGATGGATTTTATCTGCATATCTGTATCTGTATATTTTCTACATGTTTATTTATTTATTCATCTATCTATATCTATTTATCTATATATCTGTCTGCCTATGTAGCTGTTGTGGTTTGTGAGGTGGGGGGGATGCACGCGTGTGTGAAGAAGGCTACCATGACGGGCATGTGCTTTGATTTCCGTTCTAATAATTCTCTCTCTCTCTCTCTCTCTCTCTCTCTCTCTCTCTCTCTCTCTTATACTCTCACCAATGCATTAAAACAGACGCTAACATACCTTCATGCAGACATTCTTTTCAGTCTCTGCACTTATCTTTCTTCTTCAACAAGGATCGCACTTCACATTCTCTTTACTTTCATTAGTCACTCTGCTTTCCATCCACCTACCCACAGATATTTTCGATTACGGCAGCCTAGACCAGGGCAACTACACCTCACAGGGGGTAATATGTGACAAGTTTATGATATTTTTTGAGGAATATTTAACCAGAAAGCCCCCGAGATGGCTGCCTTTCGACCTCTTGCAATAGCTTTTTTGTGGGTCAGAGCTTTCAAAAAGGGCCCAAACAAAAAAGCAGACTTAAGGATGAAAGAGACGCGGCTAAAACCATGACCTACCTTCTGAACGGGTGGTCAAGTGATGCTAATGAAGTCGGAAGAGGCAAAAATGAGTCTCAACACTCAAAAGGGATGTGAGATGGTGGAGCGTTAAGAGAAAAGTGAGCATTAACCTTTCACTACGAGACTAGTTCCTAATTTTGATAACTCATCTGACAAAGAAAATAAAAGATAACCCGTTCAAGGCATTAAAAAGCGATATCGATGTGGAGCTCTGAAAAGGATAAAAATCGTCAAGCGGTTAAAGAGAAAAAAGATTAACAGGAAAGTTACGGAACAGGACATGTCGACACAGTAACCGATTCCCTCTACTCTCGCCTCAGTTCCGGTATCGACAGTTTTAGCGATCAAAAGTTAAGGCAGCGATAGTATCACATTTGCATATAGATTGATGGGGTCGCTTAAATCCGTGTGGCGAGTTGAAGATTTGGCTGGTGTGCTGATGCTGGTGCGAGAGTGTTATGAAAGTGCATTCGTTCACGCCCGTGCCTTGCAATACCCGCGCCCTCATTGAGAGAGGAGTGTGGAGTGGTGTTGTCATGATGATGTGGCTCTGGGTGTCAAATGTGTTTCGCCATTTAGTTCGTAATTTGCTTCGTCGTTTGGTTCGTAATTTGTTTCGTCATTTAGCTCAACTGTTTCGCAATTTCTTCTTTCGGTACGATGATGTCCGTTTTCTTATTCTTGCTACCGCCAGACGGATGTGTTCTGTATAACAGAAAATAATCTCTGATTTATGGACGTCTAGCTCCGGCCCTTTCGATATCATTATTATTATTATTACTAGGTTAAGACATTCTGGGTTACGCTGCCTGCAAGTTAGATAACGAGGGCAGGTTAAGTTGGATTAGACTAGGATAGGTTAAGGTATTGTAGGCCAGGTCGGATTAGGTAAGGTTAGTTTGGCTTCTTTTACGTTAGGTTGGGGTAGGTCAGGTTGGGTTGAGTTAGGCTAGTGATGCTGCCCCGGACGACAGACACGCATGGTGCCCTGGTCAGTAATTGACTTTGGCAGTGAGTGAGATCAAACCGTCATCAGCCTCTGCAGATTACCAGGCGCGAGTTTGATTTCTATAATTAAGGAATATCAGTTGCATCATCATTATGTAAATGGTTTCACACTTCATCAAGCACAAAATTTCCATCGGACTTTATTATGAAAGTGAGGTGGTGAATGTGAGAGGGTCAACAATGACAAATTTACTACAATGACGAAAATTTTGTTTCAGGGTAGTTACCCCTGAGGTTCTTCATTCAATTTGGGAAACAGCTCTCATAGTGAGGGGCTAAGGAGAAAATTATAGGTGGATTTAATTTCTATGGAGGTGTGGGTGAGGTTAAGAGGGATCAAATGCGGATGCAATGACAATTTTTTATTCTATTCCTGCTAACCCTACATGACCTATTTCAGTTTAGGGATGATTTCTTGTAGCTACTAACTGAGATAATGAGAAAAATATAACTGGAATGACTAACTGTGGAAGTGTGGATGAGACTGATAGAAAGTCGACGCTGACAGAAATTATTACAATTACGAACATCTGTTTTGTTCTAGTTACCGTCGGACAATATTATTCAAGCTGAACCAAAATCTTACAACAACAACAACAAAAAAGTGAAGGTTTTTGTTTCTGCAGTGGAGCGAAGACTTCGGAGACAATTGTGTGGCTCTTTCGGTAGCTATTTTTTTTTTTTTTTTTTTTTTCTGGTGAGGGAGGGGAAGGGGTCCAACATCACCTCGTCACTTGCGTGGAGATTAGGGTTGAGATAATGATGATGACAGAGTTCCTGTTTTTATGCTCTCTCTCTTTCTGCTCTTATGGTTGATGATGATGATGATGATGATAATGATGATGATGATGGCTCTTTTAGTTTTGTTTTCTCTTTCATTACTTCGGTATCATTTACAACAGGTATGAAAAAGAGTTAGGATGAAAACGGTGATGATGATGATGATGATGAAGTTAACGTAGATGATAATAAAAATGGTAATGACAATGATGACAATGGTAATAACGACGATGGTGATAACGACAAATTTCCATAATTTTACGACGATAATATTTCCACACTGAAGGAGTTAAACAGAAAATTTCCACGGGTGCCTGCTTACTGTTAGGGTGGTGGCGAAGGTGGTAACGTGGTAAGTGGCAGACGCGGTGTTTCTGCGGCAGGTCCCGGCTGACAAACACCTGACGATATTGCCCGCTGTTAAAGCTGACTGAGGACATGGCAAGTATGACCCCTCACGTTCATGGTAATAGCTGGGGAGAGGGGGAGGATGAAGGGTTAGAGCGAGAGGGGGAGGATGAAGGGTTAGAGGGAGAGGGGTAAGCATGGTTAGAGTGGGGTGAAAGCTGGGTTAGAATGGGGGAGCAGGGTTAGACGATGAGGGAAGCATGATTAGAGAGGGGTGGAGCAAGGTTAGAGAGCGGGTGAAGTGGGTGGAGGGGGTAAGGAGGGGTGAGGTGTTGCTGTACGATATTAAATGATCTGACACCAGGAAATGCCATTAATCACCACGGATACCTGCCTATTAATATACCTGTGTACCCATCCATCCATTTCATACTGCTCAATAGAAACCTGCCACAGCCATAGGGTCAAGGAGGCTCCCTACCACCTCTTCTTTATCCCCTGACTATGAATGGGTTAATGAAGGCTATATTTAACCCTTCAACATCAGAAAGTCACTCCAAAGCTTAAGAGAGTGTCCGCAGGACGCAAGAGTACAATAAAAGACGATCGTAGTGAAAAGGTTAATGTGGTAATTACTTTGATGAGTCTAAGTATCGGATACAATTTCCCATCTATTTCACCAAGTCTTTAAAACAAGAGTTGATCAAGTGCAGAAAAAAAGCTTCTTAAGATCAGTGTGGCTTTATAAAGAGAAGAAGCAGTACAGAATAATATCAGTGAATTACAGTGACAGTTTAAATAACAAGATATATTTTGAGTGCATGTGAGTACCTAACTGCATACAACAAAGCACACAATGAATATGCCTCGTTAGTGTCATTGTGAGTTAGGCTGCACGTAGTCTAGCTTAAGTATGCTTTATGGTAATGCTACTTCACGATGACTTGCAATTATTAGATAAGAGAAATGCAAATCGAGAAGGCTCGTCTAAAACGTTTTAAAAGACACTGTACCGCAGCAAGCAGAATTTTATATACCGGTAGATAAATAGATGGATAGATAGATAGATTAATATAGATATATGCAGTATTTCTTCCTGGTCAAATTAAATACAGACAAAAGACAAAGTTACCAATATTTAGACTATACAAAAGTATTCTGTGCATAATCATATATGACTGCATGCAACGGGGTTCACGAAAACTCCTCAAGGCCCAGTGCAATAATATTCATTACTTTTGAAGAAAATCAAATATATACAGTATATATGCAACAAGTGGTTTCATGCACATTACCACCTCCTCCTTTCCCATCAAGATAAAATAAATCCAAGCAAACCTATGTGAGAGAGAGGCTCACAACCTACTCGACGGCAGGTTAATATAATGAACCAACTGCGCATCCCAACCGACCGAGCACATTTAAGCGGTGTCGTAAAGCCTGTGCGAAGCGAGACAACACACGCACCTTCACTTTGCGTCCTGCTAAAATACACCCAATTGCTTACCCACCGCAAACACCCAGAGATTTATATCCTTGGTAAATTGGACACAAACAGCTATGAGGAGTAGAAAGTATGGCAGCTATTCACGCAAACTAACGGATGATTTTTGGAGGGACGCACTAAGGTACTCCGTACACCTTTGACTGTCGTAGATGATACTTGTACTTCATTTTAGTGGGAATTATACTCTTGGTAGATCACAGATATATATGACAAACAGAATGAAAGTTGCCAGTCACGCAAGATCATGCAAGACGTGTTTCCCATTCTCTATACTTTAGCATGACTCTTGCAACTAAAATAATACACGGCGGATGTTAGTACTGTATTTGCCGGGGACATTTGTTCTTGATAAATTAAGCACAAATGGGCATGTGGAGAAGAGTGTGTTGGAACCGCTTATGCAAAATATTACATCTGTTTTGGCAGGATGAACTAAAATACAGGAAAATTCTATACACTCCTTTCCTTGCTGTTCCTGCAAAACAAAATGCATTTTTATGATAATTCTCTCCTAACCAAAACCTGCATATGTAGAAGGAGAAAGATCCATGGTAAGCCTCTGACGTCTTTCTGCCTTGTCCATTCTAGGAAAACAAATCACACTTAAACAGTGAATCTATCATAAATATTCTTGCAAATCTGGTTTCTGAAAAATTAATTACACATCATTCCGCCTGGCTTAACGATCTTTTTTATTTTACCTTATTTTTCATTTTTTCCCTTTTTCATTTCGAGAGGCCTCCCCTGAAAAGAATGAAGCTGACTGGCTGTAGTAAAAAGAATAAAACAGAAAAGGAAACCATGGCACTTGAAGGGTTAATAGATATATTTTTGCAATCCCTTCACTATTAAGCTTCCATTAAACTTAAAAAAAAATAAAGCCAGACAACACAATCAAATATCACCTATATGTGACCTCATCATACTCAGAGGGTTAAGGGGAAATAAACTGACTATTGTGTGGATATTAGCCCTTTTGAGAAGCTTTAGCCGTAATGAATTTCTAAGAAAGGATCACTTATGGGATTAGCGTTCGCTGTTTCGTGTGTGTGTGTGTGTGTGTGTGTGTGTGTGTGTGTGTGTGTGTGTGTGTGTGTGTGTGTGTGTGTGTGTGTGATGGGGTAAGGTAACTATCACTGTCCACATGCGTTCTTGGTTCTTGATTTACAGTACAGTACTATTACATTATACAAGAATCAAAGGCGGCACAGGCAAGATACATTCATGCTTTCCCTCTCAGCTGTCGTGTTACAGAAGCTTTCAAGGGCACGAATATGATCTGATTCTGGTTCTGGTGATTTAACTCGTCACTAGAGAGCCATCAGAGGTTCAAGGGTTAAGACATTCTCGATTTAACATGTAAATCCTGAGGGGACAACTTTACTGTTTTGCTCTGACTAATGCCACACAATTTTACTAACCATCATGAAGCCTCCCCATCTGAGCGTTAAGAATCGGCAAAATAATTTCACTAACATCCTCCCTGAATGATAAACCAGATAATAAAGACTCGACGGCAATAAATGTCTAGTTTCACTTAAAAATCAGCAAAAATATTCTCGCTAGGTTCGCCCCGCATGATATACCACTTGAGTGTATGGCAACATTAACCCTGTGCTGGAGGTAAACAGCGACTCTAATGTGGCCTTCACCACACTATATCATTCCCCCTCTTCCCTCCTCCATCCCCTACCTTCCCTCTCCTCTTTCTCCCCTCCCTCCATCCTTCCCCTCCCTCTCCCCATGCTCACCCACCTCAGCCACGCAAGCAAGTGGCCACTCCTCGCCTTTTGCTGAGAGGCCCAATTCATAAATGTTCTTGAGTTGGAGTTGCGTTTCTTTATGTACAAGTATAATTGCTTACATAATGCCAGTCAGGAAAACGCAACTGGTCTTCCTCGCCTTACGGGTCTGGACAGAGTAGCCTAGCCCCTTCCCCTACGCTCCTGACACACAAGAGCAAGAAGGGACTGAATACCAAACGAGTGGATGATTGTAGCTGCATGAGGGAACCCGAAACCCACTCCTGGACTTATTCTCTTCAGGACTGCATCTAGTTGGAGCCACTTAACACACTAGACCACCAGACGTACATTTCTTGGCTTTATGGCTACCACTTATTTCCTGGGGTTACACTATACCATTTTCCTTGTCATTCAGCGTTCAATAGCCTGTACGAAGCAATTCATGAGGAGACTGGAATATGGGCCTCCCCTCTCACACCAAACAGCAAAACATTCACTTTCAAAACCAAATCTGAGGGAATGATAATTAATAAGAATCTGAAAAAATGCGACAAAGCTAA
This sequence comes from Coenobita brevimanus, assembly GCF_032717465.1. Taxonomy (NCBI): domain Eukaryota; kingdom Metazoa; phylum Arthropoda; class Malacostraca; order Decapoda; family Coenobitidae; genus Coenobita; species Coenobita brevimanus. The sequence continues at coordinate 15,400,804 of NC_137019.1, forward strand.
ATCATTTCCGACAATATGTCAATGTTGAGGAGACTTGCCTATCGAGAATTCATTAACCTTCTCAGTATGACGACATCTTTTTATTTCATTCTTGCGTCCCAGTAAAGGGGTTAATGAAAGCTGTATCTAACGCATCCAGTTCAAAAATCTCTCCTGAACTGAGTAACAACAGCGGTATCAGGAATAAAATACAGAAAATGTCCTGGGATAAGAGGCAGTATTAGTAGTGGTAGTTTCAACCCCAGTATCTGAACCCAGTGGACTGCTCGGTGACGGTCATCATCTTGCAGTTCAACATCCTCCTTTCGGGTGATAGGGACTTGAGCGACTTTTGTATGACCAGGCAGCGTGGCAGATACGTTATATATGTGCCAACACATGAAGGCGTCCCTATCCAGCACCTACTGAAGGGGTTGAGATCCCTTGTGAATAAGAGCCCCCCTGAGCCACCTACACGTACTTTCATATCTCTTCCGAGTTCTCCAGGAAGCTCTTCAGTGCATAAAGTTTGGGAGGTTCTGGGTGGGGGCGAGGAGGGGATGGGATGGTTGGATGGGAGTATGGGTGAGGGAAAGAAAATGGCTTGGTTTAATGCCTATCGACTGCACGTGGCTCAGAAAGTTGATTTTTACCAAGTCACAGTCTTCCCCTTGAATACGGCATGCAATAATCGAAATGACATCCTGGTCCCCAAATGTACCACTGGATGAAAAGGAAGGTAGGGAAAAGGAACTTGGCGGATGGGAGATGGATGCTGGGTGGCAGGGGATGGGATCTGGTTGGGGGATGGGTTGGATTGAATGAAGGAGGGAAGGAGGAGGTTGGGGGATGAGTTGGGTTTAGTGGGAGAGTTGCAGGTTGGATGAGACGTGGGGTTGAGTGGAGGTTGAGTGGAGAAGGATGTTTGAGTAGGAGATGGAGGTTGAACGCTGGATAAGAGATAGGGTTGAGTGGGGGGAAGGAAGTTGGTGCCTGGGTGGGTCGTGAGGCTGAGTGGGTGGGGGAAGAAACCTTACCACGCTCGAGTGTTCAGCTAAAATTCCAGAGGTTCTCATAACGTGATTCACGCGGATTTATGCTACTGCACCGGCACAAATATGCATAACTTGGCCGCGCTGAGTTGCTGAGTGGGAGGGAGTTGCTGAGTTGGAGGAGCGAGGCGTCGGAGGGGCAAGACCAGGTGCCACATTTACGAAATTTCCTCAGCTTAAGTTGTATAAAAGAATGTATATAAGCTTGTCATCACCCATACAACTTATAAATTTTTCACTCAAATTAAAGTGAACGTTATTTTGACAAAATTAGAAAAATAAAACAATCGGCAAATACTTAGATGCTATGGAGACTTATTTTTCATGCTCATTGGTAAAGATTCTTGATAAACACGAGGCCAGACCCAAAGGAAGAAATTAGTGCGGGGCGAAGTTAGTGCCTGGGAAGCAGCCTCTCGCAGCTGCGTCCACGTGTTGATTAAAGAAAGTTTTGTGCCGCGGTATGCCTCTGCCATGACGGAAGGGAAGAAGAACAGTAATGGGGAAAATCATCGCGAAATATAGATAAAACACTAAAACAAATCCCCCCTCTCTCGCAAAACAAATCCCCCTCTCTCTCGCAAAACAAATCCCCCCTCTCTCGCAAAACAAATCCCCCTCTCTCGCAAAACAAACCCCCCCTCTCTCGCAAAACAAATCCCCCCTCTCTGGCAAAGCAAATCCCCCCTCTCGCAAAATAAATTCCCCCTTCCTCCCTCGCAAAAAGCAATAGATGTTTAGCACCTTCGTCCCGAGATTGCTTCCTCAGGCTAATGAAACTGAGATATCTTTGGCAGATTACAGCAAAAATTACGTTTTCAGCCTAAAGGGATTAATCCGTTCAGTATAACGACGCCCCTTTTAAAATTTATTCTTGCTACCCCCTAAATCAGTATATTCAGCCAAGGAAGAATCAGTCACCGTGAAATGGTCATAATCAGCCTCCAGTAAAAAAAAGAAGAAAAAAAAAAAAAACTACGATATACCAAAACTATGGGCTGATTAATATTGTCTGGTGGTAGATAATGGAGATAAAGTTGATGCCCCAGTCTGCCTTTACCTCGACGGGGATGGGAGATAACAACAGGAAGTAAGAAAGTAGGTAGGAATGATTAGAAAATAGGTAGCAATTATAATAAAGTAGGTAGGAATTATAAATAACACCATAAGCATATCTCACATTTAGAGCATAGGGTCAATGTGCTCGGGGATGTCTGAACGTAATACGATCCCACAGTGGAGTTATAAATCCTTACGGGGAATTATATTTATCTGCCCAACATCTCATCCATGCAGAGGAGAACCAAGGGAAGAATGAAAACAGGTCGTAAATACAAATAAAACAGCACAAGAATACCTCCACATTCACAGGAAGGGCGGAATATGCACTCTGAATGCAATCGGATCCCAGAGTTATAAATCCTAAAAGCGATAGATGTTTCAAGCTCAGCACATTCTCTCGCTGCAAAAGATGTGAATGTAAAATAGCATCAGAATATCTCACAGTTCAAACGAAGAAATGGATATATCCCATGATTGTAATCTGATTCCAATATGGGGTTATTAAACCTAAAAGTAATGCAAGAAAAGCACGAGAAGGACAAACGCCAAGTATAAAAGAAGAATAATTCCACATACAGAGTGAGGGTTAAACATGATCTTTGAATGCAATCGGATCCCAAGCAGCGATATACAGTAAATCACCAAAACGACACATATTCAAATTCCATATACACAAGAACATAAACATAAATATCACGTAAATGCAAAACATCATGAAAACAACCATACATTCAGCGTGAGGCTTAAACATGATATCTGAATGCGATCGAATCCCAAGCAGAGTTGTAAAGCCTTAAAGCGAAATTCTATGGCCTAGCATACCTTCTCGTTGTAAGAGAAGATAAATAAATAAATAAAAATACCTCCAAATTCTGAGGAAGGACTGAACATGCTTCCTAAATGCAATCAGATCCCGAGCAGACGCATAAATCCTAAAAGCGATAGATACCTGAAGCCCAGCACATCCTGCCTCGCTGCCCAGCTGTCCTAAAACACAAAACAGCTCAGTGGTACGGCGAGACAGCTGGGGTGAGGAGGAAGAGTGGAGGTAAACAGAGTACTTTCCCGCTCACATAATTTAGTGTGTCTGGTGAGCTTTGGTGTAGCTGGGATGCGTGGGGTGTACGCGAGGTGGCTTGAGATATCGGTAAGTGAGAATGAAGAGAGGTTGGAAGGAGTAAAGTTAGGCTAGGTTATGCCTGGATAGGTGCAGTTAACAGACTGTTAGATTAGGCTGGAGGAAATATCAGTAAGTGGTGGTAAGTGGGACTGGGTGGAATATGATGACTAGGTTAGCTATGTTTACTTGAGAGGAGATGTAAGAACTTGCAAAATCTAAAACAGATTAACTGCTCTTTAACTTTCTTTTCATGACAAATTCCGGGTCCCTTCTAATACAAGAAACTTCGTTCTAATTATATGAAGGGGCAAAATATTGCCCAAATATAAACTCGATATGCCACTTCTTCAAGACGCAGTCAGTTCAGCTCAACTTTCCACTGCACACAGAAACTTATATTTTTAGTATCTGGAGGAACAAAACTAACCTCTTCAGTCCAAGGATAATGAGGTGAAAAATGCTGTTTAGCGATGGCAAAAACTGAATTATAATAACGCTACGAGGTACAAAGACTGATTCCAACCCAATCAATCTAACAGGTCTCCCCAAACATGAAAAAAAAAAAAAATCGTCCAGCCATCGCAGGTCAAAACAAAGAGAACACACAGTATGGAAAGAGTTAACCTTTACCAGACAGATCTTCTTACGAAACTAATAATATGAGAAACAGCCCTTGAACATCTGCATTCCATTTGCACATCCTTCAGTTAATGTCTTTAGTACGTGGAAAGGAAAAACACAGAGCTATTAAATGTTACTGCGTTTTTATAAAAGACACAACCAATCTCTTTCTGCTTTCCATCTGAACGTCCTAAATTAATTATATTTTTTAGCAACTGAAGGGGTATTGCAATAAGGAAATATCTGCAGAGGAAAGAACATTAAGCAATATAATTTTATGACGGCATCCAAGAAACAAGACGCAGAACGACTAGTTATGTCTCCCTGCTGCTTCTCCAATATGAAATTCAGTTCCAGATACAGACAGTTCCTTCAGTATATTCTCTTTTATTTCTGTTAACAGCCTGAGATTTTACTCATCTCTGAATTACTTCTCGTTCTAGAGGAAATAACAATATCTATAATATCTACGACAGCAACACATTATCGTAAACCAATAAAAATCCTGCAAAGGCACCCGGAATCAAGGCAAACCAGGTCTGTTCCCCCAACATGAAATTCAGCTGGAGTCAGAGATTTAGGGCCCCTCATATATTCCACCTCCTTCCTGCTGACCGGCGCTCATAAGGCGAGGGTAAGAGAGGACTGCAGGGCGCCTTGATATCAGGGAGGGTGAGGGGGGCATAAGGAGAAGAGGCAAGATAGGGTTCGGTGAAACTGTGAATTGTATTTTCTTTGCATTCCTAGATTTCCAAATATCTCTTCCTCAACTATTTACTTTATTTATTACACCTGGATATTCTCTTGTGTGTTCTTGATGATAACTATGTCGATATAACGAAGATATAAATCATGCAAGGCAATACATATGAAGGGATGCAGGGCGCCTTGATATCAGATGGGTGAGGGGCCATAAAGGGAGAAGGAAGATGGGTTTAGGGTAGCCAGTGTTATCAGGGCAAGATGTGGCAGGCAGACCAAGAGCATGACGTTATGGCTATATATTTTCCGACGCCAGAGGAAGATGAATGATTACCCACTTCAGAACAAAGACGATTTTGTTCATTTAAAGAGTGGTAGTTTGTTGTTACATGACTAAACATCTGTCTCTGTCTGTGTGCTGTAGAAATCTTTAAACATTCACCACTAATGGATTATTCCTGTATTGTTCTTGGTACACTTGTATGAATCAATTGTGAGACAAAAATCCGTGGTTGTAACGTCGAACACTCACTCAGTTATTGCTTGTGTGTGTGTGTGTGTGTGTGTGTGTGTGTGTGTGTGTGTGTGTGTGTGTGTGTGTGTGTGTGTGTGTGTGTGTGTGTGTGTGTGTGTGTGTGTGTGTGTGTGTGTGTGTGTGTGTGTGTGTTAATGAGCAGATTAAGCAACCACCGTGGTGCAAGGGAAACACTGTTGTGTGTAATCCTATTATATACAGCATCCCAAGGCAGTGTCAACTAAATGAGCTTTATGATGATAATTAACCTTGCATTAACACTCAGATACAGAGAGGATGTACTGGGTGTCCTGTAGTCTAGGTTTCAAAGATCAGGCTTCGGGAATAATCTATCTAATTAATCATGTTAATTATATGAACTTAATGAATTACTTATGTGTTGTCACTCGATGTCATTAATCAACATAAATTTATCTCGTGGGCGTTGATTCTATCGTGTTTTATTCCATGACTTATGTCAGAGGATTTAATCAGTCTTAGAATGAGGTAAAGGAAGTTTGAGTGATAAGGCTGGATTTATCAACCCTCTCATGGTAAAGCCAACTCTAGTACTCACTGTAGCTAACTTTAGGCACTTTAATTCAGCTAAAAGTTCTAGGAAGCCTGTACAGAACACGAAAATCCACCTCCCCCCAAACAGGAATGGCATATAAATGAAAATAAAATTCGGGGAAGAAGAAAAAAAAAAAAAAAAAATCACGACGACGAAAACCCTCACATGCCAAAGAAAAGGCAAAGACCCGACTCAAGACTTTCCTCCCTTCTAGGTTCTCAAGGTAACAGTCAAATTATCCAGCGTGTCACCGTAAATTTGGCCGGATAATCCCCTGCTCTGGAACACACTTTTATCCGGCCCGCTGATCAGCCTGAGTGGCCGATTATGGACTGTTGATCACGTTTTTTTGGGGGGAGTCGCCTTAATTTGTGGTTGTGGTGATCTGGGTTTGGGGGAGAAAGTGGAAAGAGTCTGTGGAGTTTGAGAGTTTGGGGGAACGACAGCAGGAAAGATTGGGGTCCACTGCGTTTTGGGAGAGAGTGGAGAGAGTTCCTTGGGTCTGAGGGTTTTGGGAAAAGTGCAGGAAAGATTTGGGCTCCAGCAGGTCAAGAGAGAGAGTGGAGAGTGTTTGCAGGGTTTGAGAGCTTGCCAGAAAAAATGGAGGAGACTGGGTGAGCGCTGGGTTTTGGGAGAGAGTGGAGAGAGAAAGTTGGGGGTTTGAGAGCTTGTCAAACAGAATGGAGGGAAGACTGGGGGTCCGCTGGAATTTGGGAGACAGTGGAGAAAGATTTGTGAGCGACTAGACAGAGGCTAGGATTCGAGGCCATTTAGGAGAGAGTGTATGGAACTTGGGAGGTTAAAGAACTTTTGGAAGAGAGTGGAGAGAAGCTTGGGACAGAATTGAAGAATTTGGGACATTGGGCTTTGGGGAGTGAGTGAAAAGCAGCTGGGAGATTCGACGGCTCTTGGGGGCTAGTGGAGAGAGGCTAGAGCAAGGTGAGTGTAAATTTTGGCTGGGAGCTCAAGGACCTTAGGAAATGAGTGGAAAATTGTTTGGACCTGAAGGCTCTAAGGTGAGGTTGGAGGACTAGTAGAGATGGCTGGCATCTGCTGATTTTGGGAGCGATTGGAGAGAGAGATCTGGTGCGAATGGAGAGAGGCTGGAAGTTTATGGGAGCAATGGAGAGAGGCTACAATGTTCGAGAGCTTTGGGAGTGAGTGGAGAGAGGCTGGGAGCTCAGGGAGAAAGGAGACTGTTCAAAGGACCTCTCTTCTCTTGGGTATGGCTAAGGTTGGAAGAAGGACGAGTCTGTCTACCTCTTACATTTTCCTGGGTCTATCGATATGCTAAGTAAGGGAGGTCTTGGTGCAAGGTGGAGGACGACGAGGAGGACGAGGAGGAGGACGAGGAGGAGGACGAGAGGAGGACGAGGAAGTAGAAGAACAAGAGAAGGAGGAAATGATATTTAGGAGGCAAAAAAAAAAAAAAATGACGCTTGCTCTGCTCCTATTATTTCTGAGCGACGTTTCTGAAAGTGTGTGTGTGTGTGTGTGTGTGTGTGTGTGTGTGTGTGTGTGTGTGTGTGTGTGTGTGTGTGTGTGTGTGTGTGTGTGCGTGCGTGCGTGCGTGCGTGCGTGCGTGCGTGTAATTCACCGGGTCGGTCAGGATCACTTGATGGTCGTGATCGTCAGCTTTTACCCTCCCGGAAGGGAGCTGAGAGCTCATATAGTCCGATCTAAGGGCAAGGCTGTGACCTTCACACACGCACACACCCGTCCCCTTGCTCAAGGGGGACAGTAACCACCCACTTCGTCAGTGAAACTTTTCGCAACCTGAGCGAGGCGCGAATTCCCGTCCACCAGTCGGCAAGCGAGAACGTTACCACTGCACCAGCGAGCGGTGTGTGTGTGTGTGTGTGTGTGTGTGTGTGTGTGTGTGTGTGTGTGTGTGTGTGTGTGTGTGTGTGTGTGTGTGTGTGTGTGTGTGTGTGTGTGTGTGTGTGTGTGTGTGAGTGGAATTAGTAGTATTTTGAAAATATGTCATCAGGTTCTTTATATAATGATACATTCTCAAATTAGCAGTTTACTATAATTTTCCATGATTAAAACATTTAAACTATTTTTCTTACTGCCCTACGTCCAATAAAATTCAGATTCGTAAAAGAAAGAATTTTAACCACATCCACCAGTAAGCATGAAAATTACAAGCATTTGATGTGGGTGTAATTTTTATGTTTGTGAAGGCCATTACGGAGGTAAATGGGTCTCAGGAAAAGGATTACCTAGTCAGGAGAGACACTTAAGCATCCTAAAGCTCACATGTAATAGACTGTCCCTGTATGTGTAATTTTGTTTGTGAAGAGTATTATTCTGGCAAATGAGCTTCTGGGAGCGGACTGTCTAACCTATTCTCTTCAGAAATAAAAACTAGTAACAGACTCCCGTGTGTGTGTAATTTTGTGTTGGCCATTACTCCCCCTCGCCGCGACGGTAAATGAGTCAGAAGAAGAACAGGGATTTTAAACTTTTCTCCATTAAGAACTTCTCCTCTTTCGTAATTAAGGATATTCCAGCTTAACTTCCACAGCTGGGGACTTCATTACCTAACATTAGTTTTCCTAACTTTTTTCTTTATGCATCCGACTCTGTATATGAGCGAAGAAGCCCATTCCTGAGATCCACTATTTCACCTACGATACACCAACACAGCGCCAATACTTTCAGCAGCTCTCACACCTCACCTGACATCGGGTAATATATTCTGTCTATTAAATCTTGGCTAAAAACTGTCGTGGCTCCGTCTTGGATGATACGCTGTCACGAGATTTACGCTAGAATATTGTGAAAGCCAAGAAGTACTATGGAGAGAGTGTAGAGCCGATGTATTGTCTTATTCTGAGTTATGGGAAATAAGCAGTAAAAGGAGAAAAATATGCACCTAATTATAGAGAATGAACTGCAGTGGGGGTGTTTTTATGACGTGCCGGTGGAGCCATTTGAAAGAGCAGTAATGAAGTGATAATAAATCCACAAATCCCAGTCTGCAACAACTAAAATAACTTGCTCACTCAAAAATGGCACACACACCATCATCACCAGCACCACCATCATCATCATCATCATCATCATATTTCCAAAACATACTAGCTAGCCCCTCAAAGCATATCGCAATTTTCCAGGAACTACTTACGGTATCCTTCCAGGAGTAATGAAAAAATAATGAACGACTTTTACATCAAAGGGAATTCATTATATACATTTGGTGCTAACAAGTTCAGTATGATGACTTTTATTGATTCATGTTGCCGTCAGACATTTTTCTCAGCTTAGAACCTCTGTAAGGGAAGGGATAGAAAATGCAGCAGATCAGCGTTTTCAAGACAATTCAATTTTTGTGTTACTGTCAACCAGTAATATTCAACATGAGGCTGATGTTTGTTCTGTATGTTTAAAGTTTCCAGAATATCAGTCACAGAAGAAATATAGAAGGGAAGCATAACACTGGATAGCACAACCATGATGTTATATTTTCAAATGGCTATAGTACAGGCGAGGAATTGGCTGGGGTGCAATAAAATGGTGTGCGTTTACAGATACCAATTATAGAGATAAGACGATTTACTATTAGTGTCATTAGCATCAGCAATAGTAGTGGGTTATTTCAAAGCATGATTTATAATTCCAAATGACTAGGGCGACAAACAATTGGTTGGGTGAGGTAAGAGTGTGTGCTTAGAAAAAGTCAGAAAATTTCGTTACAGAAATATGATGCGAGTTAATATATTTGTAAGTGATAAAGCCAAAGATATAAGAGAAAAACACAAGAACACAGGAAAGCAAAGGCGAATTATTATATTTTCAAATACCCAAAGCGGCCAACAATTGGCTGGGCTGAGGTAAGACGGTGTGTGTGTTTACAGATGCCAGAAGCAGGCCCGCCGTCTCTCCTCTCTCGGACAACAATGGACCTGATTTGCTGCCACCCCCTGAATGGCAACACGCTCACATGCTCCGATTCCTGCCTCCATCTCCTCCTATTCCCCACCTCCTCCTGTTCCTGTTCCTATCCTTTCTTTCTCATCCTGTTCCTCCTCCTCCTGCTGTTTCTATCCCCTGCCTCCCCCTGCCTGCTGCTGTTCCTGCCTACTGATTTCACTGTGTCTCTGCTGTCGTCTTGTGCTTTCCACCCTGTCTTTAGTATCTACCTCTGCCTGCCTCTCCCTGCGTGCTGATCCCATTCTACCGCACCTCTTCTCTGCCTTACACTCCTACTTTACCTTGTGTCATCCCCCCCTCTCACTCATACTCTGCTTCAAACCCCTGTACTCTCTCTCTCACTTCACCTCTTCTTGCAACTCCACCCCGCCTTGCCCTGCCTCGCACACCCACCATGTCTCACCCTCCTGATCCGTCTCACCCTACTTCACACTCATACCCTCCCTCACCCATCTGTCCTCCCTCACCCTTTCTCATACATGCTGTCTCATCCTTTAGTGTGCTCTTGACGCCTGAAAGCGAGTGAATGAGTGTCTCTTGCTTGGTAGATGCCCTGAGCTGTGTCAGAAAAGAGAGAGAGAGAGAGAGAGAGAGAGAGAGAGAGAGAGAGAGGAAAGCTAAAGAGACAACGCACTGTACACTTGAACATCTTGACTCTTAATTAGTCCGCTTTCTTTCCTTCACCTCTGCCCGGTTTCATTTTTCTGTACTTTCACTGACAGAAGTTGCTTTTAATAAACGTTTTAACCTTACAACTAGACACGCATTTCTTAAAATAGTATAATAAGGCTTAAATGGGGTTACAGATTAATAAGCATTTTAACTTTACTCGTACATAAGATCTGAAAAAAAACAAAAAATCGTAGAAAATTAGAATAAAATTATCTTTCCCAATGAGTCCATTAAACTCTGACATTAGGAGGGGTACTGATCAATATAAATATTTTTTTTTAGACAAAGTCAAATGAAAATGCTTTTGCAATGAAGAGATTACTAGATATAGTTTATAGAGCTGGACTGTACGAGGGGTGCATCCTAGCTATAACACACACACACACACACACACACACACACACACACACACACACACTTTTGACGGTAACCATGATTAGGCTCATAAACAAGAAGTCAGGGAAGGAAAGGATTAAACTGAGAGGGGAAAATGATCAATATTTACGAGTTTTTTTTAGCTGAAGAGATAACATTAACAGTGGCAATTTGAGAGAGTACATTGAAGCTAATAGTAATACTGTTAAAGGAATTAATGACTCTCTCTCTCTCTCTCTCAACAACGCAACACACAAGCCTCCCAAAAATCTCTTCTCCCCCGTCCGTCCAGGAAAAGATAATTACCACACGACAAAATGAAGAAGAGAAAGGAGAACAGAAAGAGACCGTGCCATCATTACCGGGAGAAGGCTTGTCATTAGGCCCAGGCAAGGGAGGTGATTAGTACGGACGAGTGGGCGAGCTAATTAGGGAGATGACCTGTCATATCTAGGACTAATTAAGCGAGCGGTGACTGAAGGAGAATGCTGGGCGAGGATGAAAATGTAATTGATTGGTACGCGAACCCTAATGAAGGCGAAAATGTGATTGGATGTGCTATGCTTAGTCCACTTTAACCTGGCCCAAAACTGCCATAGCTCCATCTTGTATGCCGAGTCTTAACAAGAGATTAACACTACAATATTATGCTAGTCACGATACAGTGCCATGGAAAGACTGGACACCCAAAGTATTGTCTTATTCTGCTACTGACAACGTGAAACATACTGCAAAATGACGAGCATTTTTGCCAAGGTGGACGAATTCTGCGAATTCTGTGCAAAGACGAAAATGCAGCTGATTGATGCGTGCCCACATGAAGATAAATATTTGCTAAACGCAGCATATAACGCGAGAAGTAATTACTTGGCACTAATAACACAAAATGAAGGTTAACCGATTGAAGAAAGTGCTCAGTGTTAAACTACTGTGTGTGTGTGTGTGTGCGTGTGTGTGTAATTCACCGGGTCAGTCAGGATCACTTGATGGTCGTGATCGTCAGCTTTTACCCTCCCAGAAGGGAGCTGAGAGCTCATATAGTCCGATCTAAGGGCAAGGCTGTGACCTTCACACACGCACACACCCGTCCCCTTGCTCAAGGGGGACAGTAACCACCCACTTCGTCAGTGAAACTTTTCGCAACCTGAGCGAGGCGCGAACTCCCGTCCGCCAGTTGGCAAGCGAGAGCGTTACCACTGCACCAGCGAGCGGTGTGTGTGTGTGTGTGTGTGTGTGTGTGTGTGTGTGTGTGTGTGTGTGTGTGTGTGTGTGTGTGTGTGTGTGTGTGTGTGTGTGTGTGTGTGTGTGTGAGTAAATTGTGCATTTAACGAAACGAGACGTAAGAATAATCAGGTGAAATGAGAAGCGCGGCGAACGAAAGGAAGTGGAGTGAATAGTGACGGCAGGAGCGACGGGAAATTTTTTGAGCGAAATGCAAGCGGAAATGCACAGGAAAATCGGTCAGGGAAAGTCTACCTCCGTGTGATGTGACATAATGATACCGTTGTTGATGGAAAATAGGAACAAATGAAGATACGAAACCTGTGTGTGTGTGTGTGTGTGTGTGTGTGTGTGTGTGTGTGTGTGTGTGTGTGCTCGTTCTTGGGTGTATGTGCGTGTATGAGAGTGAGTTAATGCCTGTTGAATATGTACGAGTGCGTGTCCACATTTCTATGCATGTGAGCGTGCCTGTATCCATGCCTGCGTGTTGGTGTGAGAGGGGCAGCAGCAGGCAAGAGTGCAGCGAGTAACAGTGTGAAGGACGCGGAGGTTATGCAGCACTAAAGCCCTAATATTCCCGCCTGATGTGTGCTTTACGCTCCATAAACACAACACTAAACACATTTGTCCTACTCTAACCCGGTTGAAAATTACTACACTCTATACCGTTAAACATCGTGGTAGACTGAACATTGATCTGTATTCGTTGCTTGTTCCAGTGGTGGGAAGGGAATATGATTTTTAGGTTTGTAGAGTTACTTTAATAGGAAGAAGATGGCGGACCAAGTGTGGAGATAATATAATAACATATAAGGGAGGATATATCGCAGTGGCAGGAGTGAGTGGTCATAGCAATAAGTGCGTGGAAGTGTCTTTATTGCTGCTATTCAGGGGGAACTATCTATCTGCATACCAAATAGCTAGGTAGATAGATAGACAGATAGGCAGACTGAGATAGATATGTATGTATGTACTATAAAACAACTGTCGAACGATGACACTTTTTGTACTTTACCCAGGCTAATGTCGCACACTATTTTATTGCAGATTGGCAACTCTTGCATACCAAAAAAGAAAAGCAGTGAAAAATTTAGGCTTGAAAACAGTGGTAAATAGATGAGTGAGGGTGAGAAGATTCAACAACGGAACTCCATTATACTGCCACCACCACACCGCCGCGGCAAAACAAGGGGCCAGTAGAATATGTGGGTCCACAGGGTGCGGAGGATTTATCTGCACACGTAAAACGGGAAGCTGGGTATACTTGGACGCATAAAATATAAAGGGTGTTGATGCATGAATGCCTAAGTAAGTGTATTTCCCTCTATTTCGTTCAGAGGAGAGAAGGGGAATCTAATACAGAGCAGAACTGGCGTGATTTGGCGAGCGCATGTAATTAATGGTGTGCTTGATGGGCATAATTATGGACAGAGTTTACCTGTGTTGCGGCAGGAGTTTGGGTAAGATTGTTGGTGAGATGACAAAGTTAGGTGGAGAAGGGAGGCTGGCCAGGCTGGTGGTGAAAGCTTTGTGACAGAATAACGGTGAAATGTGTCAGTGAGTTGGTAACGGTACTGGTGAGAGAATAGTAATGAATGTGTCAGTGAGAGGTAATGGTTCTGGTGAGAGAATGATGGTGAATGTGTCAGTGAATTGGTGATGGTAAGATAGTTCGTGAGAGAGATGTTGGTGAGCAAGTGGGTGTTGGTGAAGTGGCAGGTAAGTGTGAGATGTTTTAGAGTTAGGAGTGGTGGTGTGAGAGGGGTTGTGTTAGTCAATGAGAGTGTTGATGATGATGTTAGTGAGCAAGACAGCTGGTGTGAGAGGGCTTGATGGTGAAAGTGTTGGTGGGTGAGTAAGTGAATGTGTTGGTGCTGGTGTTGAGTGTGTTGATGATAGTACGCACAGTGAGGGAATTGGTGTTGAGTGTATCAGTGAGTGAGTGAGAGCGCCGATGGTGAAAGACCTGGTGCTGTGTGGCTGAGAGTTGGTGCAAATGAAGAAATGATTATTATGTCGGTGACAGTGTTGGTGAGACGATGTGATGGTAGTGTTAGTGCTGGTGTCTCTTGCTACACACACACACACACACACACACACACACACACACACACACACCTGGTACTGATGATTGAAATATGACTTGTTATGGGCGCAGGATGTCGAGGGGAGGTGAGAGCGTGAGTACTGGGAGAGTGGCTGATGGATAATTCAACCCCTTCTCTACGGGGACGCCTTTAACAATTCACTCCTCTTAACACCAGACTAGTTTATTCAATCATGGAGATTAATCGAACTACAGGCGTGTGGTACGAGTATATCCTTCATTCGACTCTTCAGCACGGAAGGGTAGCTCCTAAGATAAGTAAAATCGGGGCAAGACAGACTTTCGAAATGGAAGAGTGATAGTTTTAACTCGCGCGGCATCAGAAGCTTTTCCCATGCTATATATAATCAATTCATGGGAGATTTAACGAGCTGGAGGAGTTACACATAGCCTTCATTAACCTCCTCGATACTAATGGCCTTTCTTGTGTTGAATACTATCATTGTTAAGTGGCAAGAATCCCCTAAAATATAACGTCAACGCACAAAAACTTTACTCACGAATATACAGTAAAGTGCATCTTATGTGTCGAAAGTGCTAATGGTTGATAAGGATTTTGGTACAGCTAACGGTGATAGTGATGTTGGTGATGGAGATAATAACGAGGATAATGATTATGATTGACAGTGATGGCAATACGGTTGACAATGAGGAACGACGTACGTGGAAATTACTGTATGATGATGATGATGATGATGATGATGAAAAGAGACTGGCTGGAGAACGTGAAGCTATGAATTATATTACTTTGAGAAAATTGTAATGATCTGTCTTGTGGGTTATTTTAAGAAAAGTGACAGTAAGTGTGGTTTTGGAAGATATTAATGAGAAATAATAAGTGAAAAAAGGAAAGGAGTATTTGAGAATGTTAGCCTGAAGAGGAAATACTGACAAGGACAGGGATAAAGATGGGAAAATATAGTTCTGTGTAGGTGTGAGTGAAGATAAGAGAGAGAAAAGAAAAATGACTGTGTGGGAGGGCAAATGATAAGGAGAGAATAAAGAGGAGGAGGAGAATGCGACGTAATGCAATAGATGGACAGATAGATAGATGCATGAATAGATGGAAGGATGGATAGAAGGACAGACTGACAGAGAGAGAGAGAGACAGAGAACATAGAGACAGATAGATGGATAGATAGATAGACAAATGGCCAGGAGAGGGAGAGTATGTGGATATCAATACACGAGATGAAGAGCCAAAGAGGAAGTGTGTGTGTGGGTGTGGGTGAGATAAAATCCAAAGTAAAGAGGGCCTGTGTGTGAGAGAGAAAGAAAATGAGGAGGATAAAGAAAGGAAGGGAGAGTGTGTAGGTGGAAGTGAGAGAGAATGAGAATGTGGGAGCGAAGAGAGAGTGATAAGAAAAATTAAGCCCAGTGGAAAAAGAGTGTTTATGGATGTAGGCGAGAGAGTGTGCAAAGGAAAGTGTAAAGTGTGTACTAAGTTTCGGGATGAAGGTGCGGGAGAATGCGGAAGAGGAAGGGCGAATGTTTGGATGAAGGTACGTGAACGTGAGTGTATGCAGAGACTAAACTGAGGAAAAATGTGAATGTGAAAGACGAGAAAAATGTGTGCAAACAAGAGCAAATATGTCTATGAAGATACGAGAATGTGTGATTAGGAGAAAGTATGTTTGCGATGACAACGATGAGGAAAATGTGAGAGAGAGAGAGAGAGAGAGAGAGAGAGAGAGAGAGAGAGAGAGAGAGAGAGAGAGAGAGAGAGAATTAAATATATGAAAGAGGAACGACGAATATGTACGCGAAGGTGAAAGAATAGCCAACTAAGAGAATGTGACTGAATGTGAGGACGAAGATGAACAGGAATGAGTGAGAGTCGAGAGGAAGGGAGAGCGAGGGAGTGGTGTCGTGTGAGGCAGGAGGTGCTATATTAAACAGTGCTGAATATTCACTGCTCATGGTTATGTTCACTACCTCAGCTCTAAATTCTGTTGGAAATGCAGGTCCTCTCGCCCTGCTTCCTAACCAACTTACATATATTCAAGGTTATCATTATCATCATCATTCTCTTCATCATCATCATCATCATCCAAACTTCTTTTCCGACGTATGGATAGAGTAGGGTAGATTCTAGAGAACAAGAAACAAGGTAATCATCACTTCCTATATGATTACTAATGGATCAAAGTTATTCCTTTGATTCGATTTCTCTGATACAGTCTCGTAAGTCCAAAACTAGTATAACTTCCCATATAATTTTAGTAATAAATTTGCGATAGGTGAAAGATTTTATTTCACTGACGCAGTTCCATATATAAAATTCATCTTCATTCACCATAAATTTTAGGATGGCTCTTCAAAATATGAGAGGACAGAATTTCACGGCTAATCTCAGCTAGTTCGTTACGTCCTAGCTCATCATCATCACATCCAATTAATCAAAAGAAGGATAGGATAAAGGGTTATATGCACAGGAAGAAGTGGATGTGGAAAGAAATGGGTGTGTAAGCCTTGGATGTAGAGGTGAATGTATGAGGATAATCCGATGACTGAGAAAATGATAAACCGATAAGCAAATGATAAAACGACTGAGCGAATGATAAACCGATATGTACATGACAAATCAATGACTGAGCAAATGATAACACAATGACTGAGCAAAATGGGCATGGGAAAGGTGGATGGAGAAATGAATGGGCAAAGAATCAGTGTATGCATGGATGAATGAATGAAAAGATGAACAGATAAAAAAAAGCGAATCGTGAAATTATTCTGTACGGAATCAGTGACTAGAATGATGAATGGATGAGATAACGGAAGAATGAGCTAATACAATAGCGAAATAGTGAACTTTGTGGTTAAGTAAACACTGGATGGTTTGATGGCTGGATGAGAGGATGGAAAAATGAATAAATTATTACAGAAACGCCTGCGAGAAAACTTTATAAATGGTAGTACGTATGCTCATGGATATTTGAATGACCCTATCCTTGACTGGGAAAGAGAGGTCAGGTGACGACGAAGACGACGACGACAACTAAGATGATGATGATGATGATGATGATGGGTCGTAAACACTTGCTTTCGCCGATACTGATCTTGGTAATCAAATTCACCCAAGTATCTCGTCATCTTTTTACCTTGGTACTCTTCTGGATTGATAATTTTCTTAATGCACCGCGACCTGCCATCCTTTTTCCAATCACTGCAATACCTTGATCAGTACCATCAACCCCAGTTCATATATTACCTTACAATCATTTCAGATATTTTCTTTCTCTGATCGTTTTTATATATATTTCTGACACTCACTGAGCTTTTTAAATATCCATTTGTTCACGTTATTGATCATTCTTACTATCACCATTAACTCCTTCAGTATGATATATATATATTTTTTTTTTCATTTCTATCAAACATACGATTTTTTGGAGGGGGAGATTGGAGAAATTCCTAAATCTAATTCTTCCATTTCGAAAGGTTTCCTCAGTCGAATAAAATCGTTTGGAAACAGGAAATATAATTTACATACTCTTAGGAACCAGTCATTACCAAATCGTCTCATTCAATGTTCCCCTGTCCATCCAATTCATATAGCTAATTCAGTATTCAGTTCAAATGCTGCCTCTACTCCGCCTCTTCTACATACCCTAGTAAGAGCCATTTTTTACACTTTATCACTGTCTTGGCCCATGTTATCTTCTCCTTGTGGTTATCGTCCATTTGTCATTATCATCATCCCTTCCTCTGTCCCTCTAAAGTTCTATTATACCTAAGCTACAACTTATCCATCTCTGTTATCGACCTTGCTTCTGTTTCACACCCTTTACTCTCCACATTTCATCATCATTATCCCACAAATTCCAACCCAGCGACTACTGTTTACTGTATCACTAGTACTGTTGTTGCTTTCGTCTCATCCCTGTAACTCTATCGTTCACTGACATTACCTCATCTACTTTGGACATTCCAAAAATTCTCCTTCCCATCCCATCCACCGCCATTCATCTGTCTTAAGTCCCACTCCTTCTCAACTATTTCTATTAGTCTTATATAACGGACCATCCTGTGCCTCTCAACTGATCATCTTTAATGTTGATGCTTGTTCCATCTTCTAGTTGTAACTCCGCCAGCAATCAGGATTTTCTGTCTCTAAATACACAATCGACTGCACACACAGCCACTCCTAAAATCATACTCCTTCCAAACCAATTGTTTATTTTTCCCAACTAATCATTGCTATACTCTATTCCTGTCTCTCCCCGCCATCACCATTCCCCGTTTCCTTCTTCAAAATACCTTTTCTCATCGCGTCCACATCCACTCCTAAAACTACATCCTTTTTTATCACTCGTTTCCACTGCTAGTCATAGGTCCACTCGATCCCTGTATCTCCCTGTCATTCATCACTATTCCCCACTTTCGCCCTTCTAAATATTAGTCCCCTTCGCGTCCACAGACATTCCCTAACTTCAGTTTATTTTCCACAACTGCTCGTTGCTCCTTTCCATCCCGGTATCTCATTGTCAATCATCTCTCTCCGATACGTCCTTCTAAATTCCCACATTCATCATCATTCCCCGCTTTCGTCCTTCCAAATTCACACCCACATCCCTGCTACAACCATTCGTCCCGGGCCTCCCATCCCGTGTCGTCCGCCTCTGTACGAAACCCAACAACCTGGGAGCCTCGTACGCACTGCAGCTCATGGCAAGTGTGCCCGATGCTGCATACATTATCCCGCCGTGGACCCGGGTGCACGAACAGACAATCAGTTCCTTGTCGTAACTATGATTTATCTTAACAGGAAGGACAAGAACAGTGCAGAATCTACCACTGTCTTTTTGCCGTTAAGGTGCGTGCAAACTCTTTTAAAGTCTCTTATCTATCCTGCAAAAATAAATCTTACGCTACGGGTAGAAATTCAACTTAAGTTGGCAAATCCGAACCCTGGCTGGTGGGGGCGTCCATGCTATCTTCAGGTGACTTTATACCGACACTCAAGGTTAATGGTTTCTTGTAGCTTAAAAAAACATTTACTCGGATAGGTGGTAACCAAATAACCACATGGATGCCTGGTGGCCAAGCAGATTAAGACGCCAATAAGGGTTTACACCCGACGGTTGGTTGGAATTTACTGCTCACATAATCCCGCTCATAGGCAAGAGACTAGTCTCTCTAGCCTTAAACGTCTGATCTGAGAAGCTTAGCCCGAGACGTCTACGCTCCTGGCTGGGCAATGCAGGTTAAACAGACAGAAAAACATACATACAGACAGACAGATAGAAGACGGATAAAAACTAAGAGACGGACAGATAGACAGACATATAAAGGCAAATTGACAGACAGACAAACAGACAGGTACACGCTCAATATGGTCCTCTGCACTGCGTCCACCTAGTACGTCGCTTATACCCAGCCAGGGCGTGTTCATCGCAGTTACTATACGGCTCCAGCGCTGTAATTCAAAGGCAAATTTTCTTCCGGCCTAAACGCTTGCCGGGGATATGGGGCGAGGTGTGTGTGTGTGTGTGTGTGTGTGTGTGTGTGTGTGTGTGTGTGTGTGTGTGTGTGTGTGTGTGTGTGTGTGTGTGTGTGTGTGTGTGTGTGTGTGTGTGTGTGTGTGTGTGTGTGTGTGTGTGTGTGTGTGTGTGTGTGTGTGTGTGTGTGTGTGTGTGTGTGTGTGTGTGTGTGTGTGTGTGTGTGTGTGTGTGTGTGTGTGTGTGTGTGTGTGTGTGTGTGTGTGTGTGTGTGTGTGTGTGTGTGTGTGTGTGTGTGTGTGTGTGTGTGTGTGTGTGTGTGTGTGTGTGTGTGTGTGTGTGTGTGTGTGTGTGTGTGTGTGTGTGTGTGTGTGTGTGTGTGTGTGTGTGTGTGTGTGTGTGTGTGTGTGTGTGTGTGTGTGTGTGTGTGTGTGTGTGTGTGTGTGTGTGTGTGTGTGTGTGTGTGTGTGTGTGTGTGTGTGTGTGTGTGTGTGTGTGTGTGTGTGTGTGTGTGTGTGTGTGTGTGTGTGTGTGTGTGTGTGTGTGTGTGTGTGTGTGTGTGTGTGTGTGTGTGTGTGTGTGTGTGTGTGTGTGTGTGTGTGTGTGTGTGTGTGTGTGTGTGTGTGTGTGTGTGTGTGTGTGTGTGTGTGTGTGTGTGTGTGTGTGTGTGTGTGTGTGTGTGTGTGTGTTCCCGGTTCATACCATATTGAAAATGGGTGCACCGAGTAAACAGGGTTCCTCTGTTCTATCGTGAATTTGTCTGGCTAAATTATGGCTTCCCCAAATTTAATGCTTTTGTCTTAGCTGCTTCATGATTAGGACTGCTACGTTACTGCTTTCCAGGTAACGTCACACAGTTTTATTCGGCTTAGAGTGAACATGGAAACATGAAAGTGTCAATAACGTTACAGTTGACCCTCTAGTGGTCGGGACTGCTCTACTAATTAATCACAAGGATTAATGAAGTGTTAGCGAGTAGGAGCAGGTGGGATAAGGAAATGGGTATTAAGAGAAGGATCACGATTAACCTAAAACCCCGACATCTTGCTTTAATTTCCCCATGCCATTTTTTTTTTTTTTGTCGACGTGTCCTACTCACGAGATGGCAGCACTATTCTTTCTTCCTTTTTTATTTATATCTGGACCTTCCTCATACCTCCAGCTTCCTTGACTGACGCACTTTATTCTACCCTGAAGATGGGATTACACTAAAGCACTCAGGGTATTTTCTTCTTTCCTTTTCTTCTGGATATCGGGATATCTATGTAACTCGCGTAATCAAGCGAAAGTTCAGTGAAAATGGGGGATTCAACATATTATTTTTCAGATACACTAGAATATAGAAGCTGTGATGAAAAAGTTGTCTCGCAGCAACCTTCTAAATCTAATCAGAAACATGCCACCGCGGTAATAAAAACTGCAGATGCGTGAGTTTTTTTGCAACGCTGTCTCATTTATTCAGCTGCTGTACTTCTTACCCCCTGATTTCACTTATGCACCATAAAGTTACTTCTTACTGGGTACGTACTTTCTCCACACACACACACACACACACACACACACACACACACACACACACACACACACACACACAAAGGTGATCTCGTAAGCAAAATAATAACAAATACACCATGGGGCCAAAACGGTTAACTGATGGACTCATTGCTTACTGGAGGCTAAAAATGACATACCTTAAAATCGTCTGCAAAACAAGATGATGCTTCACTCTGTGAGGGTCTGGTCATAAGGAGCATGTAGAGAGTGAGAGATTGACTAGAAGAGTGTATGAGAGTAAGAGAGCTGCGAGGAGGGGAGGGGAGACCGAAAACCATGTGAAGTGATAGGAAACAGGAGTAAATGTTAACCTACTGTTTCACCTTTTCTCTTGACCTTCCTCTGTTGGTTTATATTCCTAAGATGGGAGAGGCCACCTGTGTTTCACTGATGATTCTCTTCCATATGGTGCGTTAGGGAGGAGGGTGACAGACATATAAGATTAAGTGTGAAGTAGATGCAGTGGAATATTAAGCGAATTTTTGTCCTGATGAGGGGGGAGTATGGAAAGAAGGATGGTGGAATGTTTGTGAGAAGTCGCTGGTCAAGAAGAAGTAAGAGAAGCACCAGGAAATCCCTTTGTCTAGATCACCCTTAACAGGAAGAGGCAACAGATTGACAAATAGATGATGCCTTTGACGATCTCGGTTTTTCTCGTCCTTCTACTAAATAATGTACCCTGTATAACCTTTTGAAAATTCCATAACTCCATTTGACCCCCTAAATGTTTTACAGCAGTGGCCGGCCAGCGTATCGACAAATTTTATATTACATGTATTCTGGGTGAACCTAGAGGGAAGAGCATAACTTTAAGAAACGATAGCTGAGGGAATACTTGATAAAATTTTCTATTATATGTATATCCCCGTCATAACACAGTTATTAAAGGCTATGTTCCCTGTCCCATACCATTAACCTCCTTTATTTTACTTATCAATATCGGTCCACAGCTCAACCGCTACGGAGGTACAATTTTGATGACCATATGTGTGTATAATGCAAGGAACCATTCTCGCCGATATTGTCTTCAGTGACTGTATCTCCGTAACGCTAGAGATTTCACTCATCTTTCATTTCCTAAATTTATTCCATTTCCTCTCGGGACATCCTGCATATAACAAATAAACAAACAGATTAACAGCCTGATACAGATATAGATATAAATACAGATACAGTATAGATAGATATGTACAGTATATATAGACTGATAAGTGAACTCCAACCGGCACATTTAAACTACAAGACGATCAGGCAGGGACATAACATATACGAAAAGTTCCGTACTTTCCTTAGAGCTCTGTGTGTGTGTGTGTGTGTGTGTGTGTGTGTGTGTGTGTGTGTGTGTGTGTGTGTGTGTGTGTGTGTGTGTGTGTGTGTGTGTGTGTGTGTGTGTGTGTGTGTGTGTGTGTGTGTGTGTGTGTGTGTGTGTGTGTGTGTGTGTGTGTGTGTGTGTGTGTGTGTGTGTGTGTGTGTGTGTGTGTGTGTGTGTGTGTGTGTGTGTGTGTGTGTGTGTGTGTGTGTGTGTGTGTGTGTCGCGCGCGCGCAAGAGGGCTACTATTGAATTGTTCACGAGGCGACCCCAGCCAAACATGGTTATGCAGATGCTTGCAACTTCTCGCTGCCTCACTTCAAATTCACCCCGCATGCTGCATTCAGGGAGAGTACAGTACAGTGCAAGGGGAGTAAGTACATTTGTAGAGGAGCACAAAGGGCGAGGGAGTGGATCTGTGGTATAGTGTAGTGGCTGGAAGAGAGTACACTTAAGTGGAAGAGTTGAGTGGATGGAAAAGTAAATTTGTAGTGCATAATGAATGGATGATGCAGTACTTTCGGGGAAGAATACATTGATGAATTGATAGGGATCATGAATAGGGAGAGGCTATATTTACGGAGTGGAAATGGTACGGGAAATGAGCTTGTAGTACTGACAGTAGAGAGTACACCTGAGGGGGTTACATTTATGAAGTATTACATTCATGGATCACAGTAATACAGTAGTAAACAGGGGGAAGATTTTTGAAGAAGCTGAGTGCTCTTGATGAAGCGTGAGGCAAACGGAAGGTGAACTGTATGAGAAGAAATTAGCAAGACAAAGAAATTTGTTGCAACCCATGATTTGGACGTGAACCCAGTGGACCGCTGGAAATGGCCACTACAACAGGTGGTCCCCAGAGATCTTTTCCTGAGGTTATGGTGAAGGACTGTCTGTGTTGTGACAGTGTGGTACTTGTATGCAAATATATAGAATGGGGGGATTGGTGAAGAAGTCTCAACCGGAATTTTAAGAAAGAAGGCAAGGTTGGTAGGTAAGCTGTGATCCAGTTATTTAATTGGTGTAGGGAATGTAGTTGATAAATGTTATTGAGGGTTCCACTGCAAAGTATAAGCCACGTAATGGGGTCATATGATGCAATGAGTTAAAAAATAAGTGTGCAAAGTAGTAAATAAAGAGGTGAGATACGGAGTGGTCAAAGTTGTGCTAGAAATTGTGAAAACCAGGAAACTACTGGGGACTCCAGTAGAAAATGTGTTAAATGGAGAACTAAAAGATATACTGCAGTGAAGTGAAGAGAGTATAAGGTTGGTAACTAGTGAAATATTAGATGGATGCTTAGGTGATGTGAGGTCTACTTTTCTCTTATTAGGAAAAAAATAAACGTGTTCCTTCCAAAGAAAAGAATACATTAAAAGACCAAATTCAAGATCCATTCATCCTGTGATCTCTAGACATACTGCACTTAAAATACTTCAAGTCATCGGCAGTGGAAAAGCCAAACTACGGAAGACTGTTCTAGAATTCTGATGAGATGACAGTAATTAAGCAGTGAGTATGCAACAGGTAGGTGGAGAAAATATATGCGATGTCCATATATGTGGAAAGTGAGAGAGGTTTGGTTAAGGTGTCATCGAGTTTGCTTCCAGCGGTGTGTGTGGGACGTGGCTGGTGAGCCGTAGATAACTGGGAAAGGGCATGAACAGTAAAGGGGTAGGGAGAGACGAGGCAGGGAGGCACTGAGGTAGGAAGAGACGAGGCATGGAGATTGGGAGAGACGAGGTAGGGATGTAAGGAACACGGAACGACGAGGTAGTGATGTGGGTAGAGAGAGATAAGGCATGCAGATGGGAAAATAAGGAGCGACATGGCAGGGAAGTTAGAATATAGAAAGAACCGAGGGGGGGAGGGGGGCAGATGAGGAAAAAATAAAAAAGGAGGCAGGGAGGTGGGATGACAGGAAGAAAAGAGGCAGGGAGATAAGGAGACAGGAAAAGATGAGGTAGATAAATGTGGAGATAGAGACACATGAATCAAGGAAGGGGGGATACATGGATACGAGACAGGGAGGTGGGGAGATGGGGAGATATATGGAGAAGGGAAGCAGGGAGACATGGAGACGAGACAAGGAAGTGGAGGGACATGGAGTGACATGAAGGGGGCAGGGAGGTGGGAAAGAGTACATCGGAGAGTTGTGGAGAGGTAGTGAAATGCAGGTAACTGGGTAGGAACTTAAACAGTAGGGAGATAGAGAGAGACATGGCAGGGAGTGGGGGAGGAGGAGTATATGCGAGAGTTGTGGGGGCAGTGATATCAGCAGTCCCTCTCTACGAGACGAGTCATGTACCTCAATCGGGAACGTGTCATGCATTAATGCGGTCAGGAGGGATGGCACTGGTTGGTGGTGAGCACTGTTGGCTTTCCTGGTCACACGTTGCATGGATTTCCATTAGACGGTAACTGCTTGTCAAAGGTTAACATGCATTGCAAGATCTTCCTCTCATGTCTGGCTACGCCAAATTAGAGTTGAAAGACTAGGATAAATTTTGATATTGAAGTAATTTACAAAATCATCTTTTTTCCCATTAGTTGCGTACAATACTATTGCGATAAATGGTAAAAACGTTTTTCAGGAGAGAAAGCTAAGCCTTAGACTTGAATGTTATTCAGTAATGGAGTGCTTTAATGAGATAACACATGGCTGTACACGGAAATGCAAAAAGGAACATCACGTTCTCATAAAAATTACCGCTTCTTGCTTACCTCCAGGCGATTATATTTAGCTTAATACAGATATCCTGTAACGGAGGCGCTAACACGATTACCAGAACACCCACGAAACACATTTCAATTATCTTTTTTTCTCTCATTCCACCCCAGAGTTCGTAACCCCCTGACTGCCAATGATCCTCTTAGCTGAATGGAGTCGTTAGAAGTTAGGTAAAAAGATACCTTCCTGAAAAGTAACTATTCCAAGGCCAATATCCTTTTACAACTCCTGATATTTCCAGACAATTACATCCACCTTAGGATACCGTTTTCGAGCTGGAGGGATATGATATGGCCTTCAATAACCTCTTCACTACTACGAGACTCTCCTAAAGCTTAATTTAATAATTCTGGTGGAAGTAAGAATAAACACAACAAATATATATATACTGCGATTCCGAGGTTCATTCTAAGTAATTTTTAAGGACATCTCACCCGGAAATATGTCTTATCTGTCTCTGTCTCTTTCTTCGTCACTGATGTCACTGATGTTTACTTTCTCTCTCTCTCTCTCTCTCTCTCTCTCTCTCTCTCAGCCGGCTATATTTTCACGAGTGACGCCGCTTGGCAATTACTGAGGAGCTAAGATAGCGTCGTGTTCCTCGCTATCTCTCCTTCTCTCTACCATCCCCACCTTCTCCCCACCCAACTCACTATCTCTCCCCGTCTCCCTCCTACATCTCCCCTGCCCTCTCTTTTTCCCCTTCCCTCTTCCCTCTACTTTCCTTCTCCCTCGCCTCCATCTTTCATCCCTCTCCTTCCACACTCCTACCCTCTTCCCTCAGCATATCTCTTTCACTCTGCCACCCACACCTCCTGTCCTACTTGCTGTATCCCTTCCTCCAACACCTCCTTCCTTTACAGATTCGTACTTTTCCTTCCTCTGCATCCTTCTCCCTCCTTTCTCCTCCTCCCATTGAACTACTCCCATTCCTCATTCCTTTTCCACGATCCTCTTTCCCTACCATGCCTCCTACTCATCCACCTCCTTCCATTTCCTTCCTCAACCTTTCCCCTTTCCTTCTCTGTTTCCCCTTCTTTTTGTCCTCCACTTTATTCCCCCATCTCATCCTGTTCCTGTCTCTGTCTGTCTCTGTCTTTGTCCCTAACTATTTGCCTCTGTACTTTTCCCTGTCCCTGTTTGTCTCTGTTTATTTCCCCTTCCTTTTCCTTGTTTCTGTTTTTATCTGTGCCTCTTTTTTTTATGTCATTGTCCTTTCCTTTCTCTATCTTTGTCCCTGTCCCTGTCTTTGTCTGTCGTCTCCGTTTCTGTTCCTGTCCCTGTTCCTGTCTCTGCTCCTGTTTATGTCTCTATTCATATCCCTTCCCACATGTTCCTGATTCTGTCTCTATCTCAACGCCAGTCTTCATCCCTCTCCCCCTCCCAGTCTCATCCCTTCCTCCTCATCTCGAGACCCCCCTCCCTCTCCTGTTTCTCTTGTCCTAGCCTTCCCACTCCCCCATCTTACCTCCTCCTCACCTTCCTTCCACTATATCTCTTATCATTCACTTTCTTTTCCATTACCTCTTCCTTGACAGTTTTATACGTCAATATTAACAAAATCACTGAAGGTTAATAGAGGAAATATAAATGCACCGAATTTGCAATAGAAAAACAAACGGCTGATATCGTTAGACTTGCTATCGTAGAAGGTCAGTGTGTGTCAGGGTTGCCAAGGTCGCGGTTTTCCCGCAAAATTGGGCTGGTTTTGAAGCACTTCCGCGGGCAAATTTTACCGGTCGCGGGTTGCGGTTTTTTGGGCTGGTTTGAAAACTGTCGCGGTTTTTTGGGCTAGTTTGGAGATAAACTACATCACAACAAAATACTGAGAGAGAGAGAGAGAGAGAGAGAGAGAGAGAGAGAAGAGTTGTTTAAACATACGGCGGAGAGAGAGAGTTGTTTAAACATACGGCGGAGAGAGAGAGTGTTGTTTAAACATACGGCGGAGAGAGAGAGAGAGAGAGACTCTAATACTCCCATAGGGACCAGTGGGTGCAGCCCACGAGAGATCCAGAACAGTTCTGGATAACTATATATAACCATACAGATTCGTGCGGAGAGAGGGACTTCCAAGAATTAGGCAGTTTTTTTTACCCCTGCTATCGTTGTCAGCAAGCAATGCCGCAGTAGAGAGGGTTTTCTTTCAATATAATTTAATGAAAATTAAATTAAGAAACAGATTGCAGCATGAAACAATTGAAAACACTCTTCATGTCAGAGCATGTGTTGTAATGATTTCACATCAAACAAAATGATGTTAGCAAGTTTCACATATGACGTAATGTACACAAAAAAGAACACAGTGATGATGATCATGAATTAGTGGTATAAAACACTAATTTCGCATAATAAGAGGATTTTTAAAATAATTTTTGGTGTTGGGCTACTTTTGGGCTGGTTTTCAGTTGGGTTTCCGCGGGTAGAGCTGGGTGCGACTTGGCAACCCTGGTGTGTGTGTGTGTGTGTGTGTGTGTGTGTGTGTGTGTGTGTGTGTGTGTGTGTGTGTGTGTGTGTGTGTGTGTGTGTGTGTGTGTGTGTGTGTGTGTGTGTGTGTGTGTGTGTGTGTGTGTGTGTGTGTGTGTGTGTTTTACTGAACGTGTGTGCGTCTCTGTACACACGTCGGCCTCTGTACGCCTGAGTTTATGCCTAAAATAAAATTGAAAAAGCAGTACACCACATCATTACCCAAGTCCCACGTCTCTACATTTCAGCGAATTGAACTAATGAAACGAGCCCCTCCACTCCCAGCCTTGATACTGCTACGTAATCTAGGCCCAATACAATCTCAAAGGAGCAGAAAGGAACAGTGCCAATGCTATTCCCCCCTTATTACTTGGCAATATGGAGAGTCCCACGCCAGCGAAGCCTAGGTGAGGTGAAATGGCATAATGGTGTCGGGCCCGTTTCAGTTTCGGAGCATAATTTCCATCCTGAACTGCGTCCGTAACTGATAATGCCGAGGTAATAAATTTCTTGCTTCAAATGGGTTAATGGTATGAGATGGCCTGGTTGTCTAGTGGATGAACCCATTTATTCCGAGGAGATGTTACTGTCTTTAAGATTTTATTAAGCTTAGGACTGAAATCCAATAGTGAATTGGTTAAGGAGACCCCTATCTACTTCCTCGAACTCGAAAAGTCTTTAATGCTAACTAGAATCATCGGGTGGTAGCAAGAACAATATAAAACAGAACTGGTTAACGCGTTCAATTATACTTTTTACCGAACAGACGATCTAAAACCATTTGGCTGTGAGAAATATAAAATGAAAGTCAGGCTACGCGTAATCCCTTTAGTTCGAAAAGTTTTATCTGACACAAATAAAACAGTCTGGTGACTGAAAGAACATAAAAATTAGGTCACTGAACTAAAGAGGACAAACACACTATACTCTATTCACTTAAACTGCCTTGTCTCCGTCTTGAATGCTGAGCTGTAACAAAACGTAAACACAGGAATAGTCACGAAGAATTTCCATGGACAGAATGTAGCGCCGTAGCAGTTTTTTTTTTTCTTCTTCCACTGAACTACGTGACATAAGCTGCAAAAAGAAGAAAACTGGGGGCAAGTTAAAGTGAATGTGCTGTAATCAGTGTGAGTTATTTACCTCGGAGACGTTCAACTCCCCAAGATGAGGCTGAAGCTTTACTAATTATACAATATGTGGGAATGCTAATTATCTCAATACATTTTTCTTCACTGGCTCCCTCCTACAGGTTTCTCGGAAGTACAAAATTGCTTCAGCATGTACGATAACTGCAAACTCTGACTGCAGTGGTCAAGAGGGGTGCTGAGGAGCCTGCTAATCTGACAATATGAACCCAGGACAAAGAGGACGCAAGACCGACTGCCCCCGTAACCGTCCGCCATGACGACCTTGGTGGGGCTGACAACACTAATGATGCCTCGGGAAGAGGTAAGCCCCTCTGGGAGACGCCGTCGTGGAGGGGGATTTGCCCTTCTCAGCAGCCCCCTCTCGCAGCATCACCGGCCACGTCTGTCACTTGTTATGGGTCGTTCTGGGAACTCAACAGAAACCCACGCCATTTCGTAACACGTGAGCCTGTTGTACAATATTATATCACTGGCAGAAAAGCGAAGATATTGCTTTTAAACTCTTCAGTACACTGAAATTTTATATATACTGTTCTCTTTCCTGTCGCATGATTATATTCAACTTAGGGAAGACTTTTGCAATCACTCGATTAAGAAAAAATATGCAATCTTTCCAGTTCGAAAATCTCTCCAGCTCAATAAAGGTATCAGGAGGCGATGAGAACAAAATATTATTACATCATATCACCAAAGAACTTAAGCTTCTCCAGTCGTTCCAGGAAGTTCATTCCACGTTAAGCCATTTCGTAATACGTATGACATTGACACTTGACCTCGTTCGGTTAAAATATCAAAATACCGGTTTTATCGTCAGCAAATGTGTTTTAAGTTTCGGGGGTTTATAAAATACTAGTTTATAAACATCATGCCGACCTAGAATATTAATTTGATAGCGTACGTTGCTGATTAAAAAAAACAGTATTCGTAATTATCTTAATTTAAACTCTTCTTAGCAAAAGGAAGCCAATAAGCAAAAAATTGTAAAAGTGAAGTGAATCTGAATATGAAAAATGGGTACCTTGTATGAAAACGACGTGTGTGTGTGTGTGTGTGTGTGTGTGTGTGTGTGTGTGTGTGTGTGTGTGTGTGTGTGTGTGTGTGTGTGTGTGTGTGTGTGTGTGTGTGTGTGTGTGTGTGTGATACCCTTTCCATAATAGAGCCGTCAAGAAATCGACGGTCGGCAGCAAGAATAAAAAGATGTGTCGTGATTCTAAGGAAAAGACTAAGGTCCTCTCTCTCTCTCTCTCTCTCTCTCTCTCTCTCTCTCTCTCTCTCTCTCTCTCTCTCTCTCAGGTTGAGGTCTGTAGTCTGGAACGCTGGAAAAATACAGGAACTTGGATTCTTTCATGTTTTTCGTACTCTTTCCTTCCTGCTCACGTTTTCCTCTGCAATCCGTCTGTCGTAGATTTACTGGACCTGTTAGTGATAGCCTGAACACTTTATGCTTTCTCCGTTTCTGGTTCTGGTTCGTACTTCATTACATCTATAGACAGGAATATGGGGAAGGATGACGATGACGACGACGATGATGATGATGATGAAGACGACGAGAAAGTAGATTCCCAGCACACACACACACACACACACACACACACACACACACACACACACTGCACAACACAGCATTCTGGGCCATTCCTCTGCAGCCTCCCTGACCTCTCCATTTTTTTTAAAGTGGGGTCCAGCCTCTCGCAACTAGACGCTAAAAAAATCACGCTCGTTCTAGCACAATCATCAGCTTCCAAAGGTTAAGAAAATTTTGCTGCTCTATTGGATTCAGAACCATGACTTTTGCTTCCATTACACTTTTGGTCAACATGGTGCTTCTCCAAACGTAGGTGCATGACGTCTGTTTGGATGTAAAATACGTTGGTTTTTAGTCTGCAGTGAAAAGCTCCAGGAAAAACGCGACCTGCCAGTTCTGTTCGTAGCGAGTGAGTTAGTGTGTCTGCTGAAGCGATGGAATGGGATAGAAGAGAGATGGAAATAGATGGCAGGTAAGGAGAAAAGAAAGAGAAGAGAAGAGAACAGGAAGACAGGAACAAGAGAGAGAGAGAGAGAGAGAGAGAGAGAGAACCATGAAGGAGAGACATAGAAAACAAGACTGGAAGAAAGCAGGCTGAAGGAGAGATGAAGGAAATAGGGTTTAAAAGAGAGGGAAATGAAAGAGAACCGGAGGAAAGAAAATAAAAGACGAACGGAAGTTACCGAGAATAGACACTAGTGGAAAGCAAAACTGGAAGAGAGGTTAAAATAAAATCATTTTCTGCAACAACAACAACAACCATAACAGCAGCAAAATCCAAGAGCCCCAGAAGTATATTAAAGAGTATGATCCAACTCATGGTAACCTCTTCACTCTGATGACGTCCTTACAATTGTATTCTTGTTACTTCTAGGTTTTTATTCGGCGTAGGAAAAAATATTCGTACTGGATGGGTTAGATAGTTTTCATTATCCCCTTCATCACTAAAGGTCTTCCCTAAAGTATATCAATTCTTATGTTCATAAACAACAAAATAATAAACGTCATTCCTCCTCCTGCAAATTAAAATGTAAACAGATTTCGTGACCTCAGATTCCCGGATGAATCATATGTGTTTAATCCAGGACTTGCTCAAAAGGCCCAGTGTTGTCCTGGGGGTAAAGATAACTCACGAGATTGGTTCGAAGCCCCTGAAGCCTTGTCTTAAGTGTTCTGGAGAATGATTGTTTTACCACTGTGCTGCTTTGACCGACTGATGGACGGCATTCAATATACTCGAGGCAAAGGGAGTAAAGATGTCATGCAGGAAAGGTCAAGGTTGTGCCTCCTTTATGTCTTTATTCCATTCCTCATAGGTTATTATAATCTTTATCCTATTTTGCATTTTTATTCTGTTTCCATCCTCTCCTGATACCGGTTGCTCCATTTCTCTCATATCAGTATCCTTCCTTCCTTCTCATCTTCATCATAATATATCTTCCATCTCACTTACATAAATCTCCATCCTACATAATCTCTTAATCCTTGCCCTCTTTCACTCCTCCCCTCTCCCCTTCCCTCCTCCTTTCCTATGCCCTTCTCTACCCTCCTCCTTTCCTATGCCTTTCTCTACCCTCCTCTCCTTTCCTATGCCTTTCTCTACCCTCCTCCCCAATTTCCTTCGTCCTTCTCTCTCCTCATTCCCTTTCTGGATCATTTCACTCACACTCTCTTTTTCTTCCCCTTCCTCCCTCTACCTCCCAACCAATGTCATTCCTTCTCACAATGTCACTTCTCCCACACTCTTTCCCTCACCATTTCACTCATTTCACAGTCATTCCCTACTTGTTCTTTGCCTCACACCAAGTCTCATTCCTTCCCACAATCTGTCACTCCCTCTAAGTATCTTTCTCCTCCCTTCCACAATCTGTCAGTCACTCTTGCACTCTCTCTCACTTTCTCCTTATCTCATTTCTCCCTCTGTCTCTCCCGTCCACATACCAGTCCTCTCTCATTCTCTCCTTTCCTCCCTTCCCTCTCGTTCCTATCCACAATCCATTTCTCTCTCCCACTATTTTTCCCTCCCTCCCTCCCTTGGTCCCCCCAATTCTCCCTCCTTCTCATGATCTTTCCTTTCCTTTTCTCATCCGTTTCCTAGTTATCTCCCACAATCTCCTCCTCCTTTCTTTTATCCTCTCTCTCCCTTTCTCCTTCCATTTCACTCTCCTTCCAACATTCAATCTCTCTCTCTCTCCTTTCCACTTGCTTCCCACTCCCTCGCTTCCTTTCACCGTCCTCTCTTTCCCTCCCACAGTCTCTCTTGTACAGTATATTCCCTCTTGTACCCTTCCTCTCTACCTTCAGCCACTTTCCTTCTATCTTCTTCCCTCCCTTCCTCCTCCCGGTCTTCTTCCTTCTCTACCTCCTCCTCCCCCTATGCCCTCCTGCCCTCCTTCCCCCTCTCGCACTCCCTCCTTCTTTCTCACCCTCCTCCCGCTCTCCTTCCCTCCCTCCCTCCTCTCACTACCTTCTCCCTCCCTCCTTCCCTCCGGCCATGCACATATCAGCACTGCGACAGAGGCGAGACTCCACATTATCGCACCCTAGGAGACACAGTTTCCTCGCTTCTCTCTCTCTCTTCCATGCTGATTTTTTACTATTTTCTTGCTTTTTAAATTTTTTTTAGGAGTCTTTAAGGGTGAGGTGGCTGGCAGAAGGAGAGGTAGATCAAGAACGAGGTGGAGATGAGAAGCAAATATATAAAATGTAATGGAGGGTGGGAGACCAACGCTTAACAATTTCCTAGTTTCTCTATCTACTGACTTCTCTTTTCTTTTCTCCTCTTTTATTTTGGAGATATAAGTGGATGGGAGGAGGAGATCGAGAAAGAAACAGAGATGGGAAAGTTTGTGCAACGGGAGGGAAAGGTCTGTGTCGCTGGAAAAACAGGGGGGAGGGGAGCAAGGGGGTCATTAGCTACAGGGCATGGGGAAATAAACATGTGAGGGTTCTTTATCATCGAAGTCACCCCTCACAAGATGCGGCATCATTCAAAAGGTAGATATCAATACTGTTTTGCTGAGAACTGTTGCAGGACTGAACACTTTAGGCAAGACTATAGTATACTGAATGAGGTGTTTCGAGATACGAGACTCAGGTTAACTGTTTCTTAATTGACCACACCTTTTCTCTCCTACTTCATACACCTATTCTCTCTCTTCCACACAGTTCTTGGACCAGTTGTGGGGTTACTTCCGCAGTTCATTGCAGTTTCTGGTTTTCCCCATCTATGCCTTGTACATACTCTAGTAATAATAATAATAATAATAACAGCCTGAACCTACTGATTAGATCCCCCCCCCCCCTTCACTGCCTGTACCTGACTCGTTGTATTTCCCTCAGTATTTTTAGCTTCCTCAACTTCCTGTCCCTCCCTCTCTCCCTCCCATCCTCCCTCCTTCCCTCCCTCCCTCCTTCCTTCCCACCCTCCCTCCTTCCTTCCCATCCTCCCTCCTTCACTCTCACATTTAATGGCCAGGAATGCCAAACTTTTTCTCACCAACAAAATTCTCCCCATATCACTTTCCAAATTCATGTCCCAAAATGATTTCTTTCTTTTTCTTGTTTTTCCACACCCTCACCTTTTGCCCTCCATTTTTTCCTCCTTCCCTTACCTCCCTTTTCTCCCTTCTCTCATCCGTTTTTCCCTTCATCTCAGCCAACCTCCCTTTCTTAATCCATCATTTTTTTTATTTATTCAATCTCACGAAGTCCCTATTTTCCCCTCCACTTTTTTCTCGATCTCAATCAATCCCTCTAGTTTTCACTTCCCTAATCTTTTTCCTCCCTTTTTATCTCCACCTTTTTTTTTCCATTTTTCACCTTTTTTCTTCTCCTTATTCCTCATCCTTAATGTTTCTCCCCATGATGTTCCCTCTGCCTCGCATTTTTCCCCACGATCTAATTCCTTCGCTTTTGCTTTCGATTTTTATTTTTTATTTTTTTTTTACCCCAAGATCAAACTTCCCCGTCTGTATCTTGCGTGGGATGGGTTTTGGGTTTCCTATTATCATATCCCTAAGCTGGAGGAGTCAGGGCTGTGATTTTTAAGGTCTCTTTCTGTTCCTCTGATACGTCTTGGTAAATGTGACTTTGATTTTTTGTTAATAATTGTTTTTTTTTGTGAGATTCGTTTATGGTTGTCTAATGGAGGTGTGTTTCTCACTCTGTATACTAAGATGATGGTGTATTATATAAGCTGATGTCCTGTATAATTTATTACCGTAAACATGAGGTGATGTCCTGTATAATTTATTACCGTAAACATGAGGTGATGTCCTGTATAATTTATTACTGTAAATTTAAGGTGATGTCCTGTATAATTTATTACTATATCCAGACTATTTTATTCAACTTCGGAAGGCCTCACATATTAAATGATTTTAATAAGACTGTATCAAACCCCTACAGTTGGGAATATCCAGTCTAAACTGAATAATATCCTCAAGAGATGGCAATATATATATATATATATATATATATATATATATATATATATATATATATATATATATATATATATATGTGTGTGTGTGTGTGTGTGTGTGTGTGTGTGTGTGGAAAAAAGCAGGTTCGGCCAATTGTGTCAAAAAAAAATTTCCTTGCACACCTAATGGCTATTCCTTTTAATTTCTTTATTCACCTACAGTTTCTAAATCTGTCCAGGGATGCCCTTTCATTTTCTTACAAAACCTGACTCCTACGTGACGGTTCATTTTATCCTTCAGTTATGGTCGAATAAATGAGACTGGATTATCCTTCTTACATATTTTGTTGCCTCTGCTGGTTTCTACCTCACTCTCTACCTTGTTTAAGGAGGTATATCAAAAAAGCGCCACCTTCTCTTGCTGTACCAGCAATTTGTACTTCTTTACACAAATATACTACTGAACTCAGTTCGTCCAATCACATACTCATACTCTCCCCGCACACACACACACACACACACACACACACACACACACACACACACACACACACACACACAGTCGTACACAAGCTCAAACATTAATTTACATATGCTCGCATGCCAGCACATCCATGTCCACACCCACATGCGTACGCACATGTGGCCACAAGCATCCGCATGCACACATGGAAGTATGTTCACTCACATCCGACCCCCCTCCCCTCTCTCTCTCTCTCTCTCTCTCTCTCCATTTAATTCCTGTGAGGAGACAAGTTCCCTTCTAGATCCCCATCCTCTTCCTCATCTCCCTCATGTGCGTTTGGCTCACCTTCTCTCCCCCTCCTGCTGCTCTCCTCTCCTCCCCACATATCACTTACATCCCCACTGATATTTTTCCCTCTCGCCCTTATCATCACTAACATTATCATTCACTTCCAGCCCTTCCCCTTATCTTCCTTGGGTAACATTTGCTCTTTCTGTCTGCCTGCCTTCCTTTGTGTGTATCAGTCTATCTGAATATGTTTTTATCATGTCCCCGTTTCTACCTTTTATGGCGGTTTGTCTGTCTATTTAGTCATTGCCTGCCGGAACCTTTTGATACGGCAAGCATGTTGGTCAGTTCCGAATGTTTGTCTCTTTTTGTTTGTCTGGACTCTACAGGTCACAACTTTGCGCCAATCGTTCTAAAAAAAAAAATAAATAAATAAATATCCATAAACCCTGGAAGTCTATTGTTTTTCATCAAAATCGGTCAAAAGCCTTGGGCTGGGGGGGGGGGGCTGAACCCCTATCTTTAATATGGGGCAAATATTTAAAAATGCAAATCTCCGTCAATTCGCATCGGATATTTATGAAATTTTATAGACACATGGAGGGTGACAATGTCTAACATCATAGACAATAGGATCCATCCGGCAAACGCTCTGCCTATGGCAGTTTCATTTATTTGCTTATCTATCTTTCGGTCTGTCGGTTTACCTGTCTATCTATCATGTTAGACTGCCCATAAATAAACTACACAGGCCACTTTCGTGAAATGGATGATTGGCGGTTCTTTGAAATACAACACTGTTCACCCATTCGTTCATACACCTACCCATTTATGCATCTATCCAGCTAGTCCTCTGTATATCTATCCGTCTATCCACCCATCTATATCCAATCCATCAGAATACTCATCCATCTTTCTATCCACCCATCCATCCAACTACCACTCCATTAGTTGTTCGTCTTCTCTCAGCAGCATCACGTGTCATTATCTAAAGATATACCGTATCTTGGAAGACTCATTTTACTTGAAAAATTTGCTTCTATCATCCATCAGTTTATCTATATTCTATCTATCCATATTACTCGCTCGTCGGATGATCTATGCCTTTACCTTCCCATCTATCTAACCTCTATCCCTCCGTCTATCTATCGTCCTGTCTCTGTCTATCTATCCTTTATCCCTCGGTCCTGAGTTTGACCATGAAGGCGGGGTGATGGCACAGTTAAGGACTGAGTGATGGCAGTTGGGGCTCAGTGTTGGCAGAGCATGGTTGGTAGACTATGGATAGTTCTGCATGGTTGGCAGAGCATGGCAGACGCACATGCGCGCGCATGCACACATACTGACACACACACACACACACACACACACACACACACACACACACACACTTGACTGATGGCAGTTGGGGCTCACGGTTGGCAGAGCACAAACCACATACACCTGATGGGTGTGTTCTCTCTCTCTCTCTCTCTCTCTCTCTCTCTCACACACACACACACACACACACACACACACACACACACACACACACAAACTGGTGAAAGCATATGCATTCATAAATAGGTGCAATGGGCACAAAGACATGCACATATGCATACAAACACACACAGGCATACACACACGCATTTGAACAAATAATGGGACAACAAAATCACACACATAAATTGAGACAACACATCACACGCAACTGCACAGGGAGGATGACACCACCCACCCACCCACACACACACACACACACACACACACACACATGCAAGCCATTCACAGAGGGGGACATGCACGGACGAACATATACTATCTGGGAGAACAGTAGGCTACACACACACACACACACACACACACACACACACACACACACACACACACACACACACACACACAAAGAAAGGAAAATCACAAGCATACACACAAGCAGATCACATTGCAGAAAACGCACAGCACTCACATCACAGACACATCACCATACACAGCATACAAGCACACCCACCCACACACACACCCACACAGCTTGTCATGCGTAGTGTGAAATACATACAGCATCCCCCAAACAACCCACTCCCTCTGTTGTTGTGGTGGTGGTGGACGCCCTTGATAAATTTAGTGGAAGCCTCATGAGTCCAGAGTCCCTACGCTACTGACGGGGGCAGGAAGGCTGGCTTTTTAAAAATAATTATGAAACCTTTTTTTTAATAGTTAGTGAGGCTTCGTGGACTTTAATAGATATTTTAAAGTATTGTGTAGGTCTGGAGTATCGACTGGTTGATGATGATGATGATGATTAGGATGACGATGATAATGATGATGATAATGATGAGGATGAGGATAAGGATGATTTTTTCTACTTCTTTGTTCCTGTACGGATCTTTCAGTCTCACACCTTACCTGACCAAAGATAAAAGTTAATTACCGTATTTAAATAAAGTCAAATCGTCTGCTGGTGACCTGAGTAAAGCATATAATAAGTAAATATAAATATGGCACTCAAATAAAGGGGTTAATATTCCAGACGAGAACAGGCAAGCATTAAGAAAAAATAACATTGGCCCACAAAGGATCGGCAGGAGTCAGGTAATAGCAATGCAGTCAATCCGTTTACTGTAGAGGGATAATCAGCTTTGGGGTGGACAATACGCTCTTTTTGCGCGATTCAGGGGTACTGTTTGGTTCACAAAAATAGCGGCATTGAGAGCGATTAACACAGAGAAAGAGGTCGTTCAGTGATCCTGGGATGCGTATTTCAATCAGCAATAAAACGCCTATAAAAGGCACTAAACAGTAGCCGGGAGGGACGAACAACACTCGTCACTTCCAACCCAAACCTAACGTGAAATTGGAATAGCAGCAGGTAGGTCAGCAATAATTCTTTCACTATCATGTTTTTTTTTTTTTATTTACTGCTAATGACAGATATTATTACTGAGCGTGAATACGTTTTTTCGTGGGCTGAGTAAAATTGAAAGACGTTTTGCGAATGACGTCGATGAAAGAAATTAACATAAAGAGCTCGTTTAATGACTCATGTATGTATAAGTCAATCACCAATAACACTAAATGAAAGGTATGAAGCAGTAGTCAAGAGAGATGGACGATACAGGTCGCTTAAATTCCTAGCACTTAAATTTTTCTAACATATGCAGACAGTGAAGAAGAAATAAGAGAACCCTGTCAGCATTAACCCCTTTGCTGCTCTAGGTGCACTTAGGTATTGATGCTAAAACACATGATTTAGTTCGTCTAAGAAATCCTAACAATCGGAGGCTCAACACTACTCTTTATTTGCGAAATAAAAATAGCCTCGCGGTAGCAGGATTAAACAGCGGAAATTTGTATCGTCGTCAGAAGGACACCGGAGGCTGGTTTTAGAGATCATTATTTTTTAAACTTAAGATGATGAAAGCTAATTCCTAACGTGAATAAAATCGTCAGGCAGTTGAGGGACTAAATTATGGAATATTTTCATCGTCGTCAGAGGGTTGTTAGGCCGTCCTCTACGTGGCACAGAAGGATTCGTGGCACCTTTAACTTAGCGATTAATTATTCACACCTTAGTAGCCTCTTTTATGTTATCTCTAAATATCAAGCCTCGACACAGTTTTCCTCATTAACGTACAACAGGGGAAAAAAAAAACTATAATATCCATAATAAATCGCCAAGCAAATGTAATCGCCGTGGAAATGGAATCACCATGGAAATATAATCGCCGAGAAAATGGAATCGCCGAGGAGTATGCAACATCCATAATAAATCGCCGAGGAAAAGGTGCCACGATGTCTCCATAAGCCCCTCAAAATACGACCCACTGTCCAACCGAGCTCTGTGCAAAATGAGGCAAGTGTGTCAGAAGGGAGGGAGGGGAGGGAGAGAGAGAGAAAGGGGAGAAGGGAGGGGGAAAAGATAGGGAGGCTGGTGGTGCGTGGCGTGGTCGGGTGGGGCGATTTCTCCCTGCCACACACCACAAAAGATGAGAACGGTCTGGAATATATTAAGGCGAGGGGGTTTCTGATCGCCTTCTTGAAAACAGGGAGTGAGTTTCCATGGCGGTGTATAGCGGTGGTGATGAGGGCTACTGAAGGAGGATCTTGACTCTCTCAGGCTCCTATGACTCACTTTCAGTTAGAGAAAATAGCCTGGCTTTAACCTGAATTGGGTACTAGAGTTTTTCCGACCATCAAGAAGTTAATAATGATGGAAGTCACTATTTTTAATACTAGAAAGTCTTTTATATTTTACTTTGGGGGAGTGAGATTTCCTCCCTCTTTTTTTGGGGGGAGGGGGATGAATACATATTTTGTGGTGAAGTGGTTGATGGAGTCTACACAAAATCTCCTTGATGTTCTGAATTACGTTAAAACTACTGTTACAGATTTTTCACGTGACTCACTGACATTCTATAAAAGCGCCAACACCAGTTCCATCACACAGGTCCTCAATACAAAAGCCCATACTTGCATTCAGTGTGAAAGTGGGTATTTGGCCTAAAACTGTGACAAATGAAGGCGTGTGCATCAAATGAAATGCGTAGAACGACAGTCTGACCTCAGGCAACGGACTGTCTAGGGTATGGCTCAGAGTTGGATGCAGAGATAACGAGATCGTGAAGTTAGGGCCTCTCTAAAGTCTCTTCATAGGCGAATTGGTTAACATTTTACACCCACAAATCACTAACATTCGTGGCACTTTGAGGATATGAATGATGCTTCAGCTTTAATAGTTCCCCGAGTAATAAGCCAACAATTCTAACGTCAGGACCGCCCACATTCGAGCTAACACACAAAGAATATTACCGCTCCTTATGTAAACTCATTCCAGATCCGACTGTTTGAGCTGACCGTCTGCAAGCGAATATTAAACCAGAATGAGATTACTTTCCTTCGCGAATCAAATACTCTCATAGAATCCATTGGTGTGTATTCTCGCTGGCAGAGGAGACAACGTAGCATCTCTTCCTTTACGAATCAGTTTTGACATTTAGCATCTTAATATGCTCTTGTATCTTAGCTGTATCTTTTCAATAGCGAGAAAAATTGCATCAGTAACGTATGAGAGGATTTAAGGCGTAAATGGTAAAATTAATCGATGAGCAAAGAGTTTTACGAACTGTTCCACGCCAAAGACAATACTAAATCCATATTCTTTACAGCTATTCAGTAATGGCATTATTTGCATCAGCAACAAGAAAGACGATATTCAGGTCAACTCCGGAGCCATCTTTCTCAGTTTGTCTTTTCCTATGCCTATGCCCTCCAGTTTTTTCAGTGCAATATATCCAAGCTTTTCGAAATTAAGGGATCTTGATTCCGGTTATCAATTATCCAAGTTGCTCTGGAAAATGGGAAATTTTTTCAGGTGCTAAGCCTCTAGTTCTTTCTTTCTTCACTAATTAGGTAAAGCTAATCGTTGTGAGAGAAATGCTGCGAAATCCAATAGGCTCTCAGTTTTTGACGATTATTTCTGAAGGATTAAACATGGCAGTGAAAGAATATGTGTAACCTTTCTGTACTGCAGCTAACTACACCCTGTCGTATGAGACCCAGGGTGACCACGTCTAACAACATATTACAGGCGTTCCATAGGCTAAATGACTGTAAAATATTAGGGGGAGACTTAGACTTTTCCACATTTAGTTTTAATAATGTGGCCATGAATCGGAGTCCCGGTGTTTCTCGGTGTTTCGTGAATTCGGACTAGCGGCGCGGCGACCCTTGCAGGCGGCGAAGCGAGGTGTAATAAAGTGCAGTGGCCAGCAGCAGGTTGGGTCTCGATGTGGCCGGCTACAAGGGCTTTATTAGCGACACTTTTATACCCTCATGTTACAAGGCTCGCAGGGCCTGAACGAGATGAGGACTTTGGCAGGTGGTGAGGCAGAGCGAATTCTTCTGTTACTATAAACTTCAAATATACCGTCAAATACTGCCTTGATACATATACACCTAGTACTGTGAGCCTTCGTTAGATCCCATGGCTAAATAAAATAATATAGAATCAAATAAAATAGCAATGCGACAATAGGCCAGTAAAAGGAGAATATTAACCTATTATAACACACTGTAAATATAACCATCATATTTTGCCTTGATATATATATATACATATATATATAGCATTGCGCCTTTGTCAAATCCCAGAGTAATATCAATATTAATGATAAAAAAAAAATAAAAAATAATAATAATAATAAAAGTAATACTAATACTAATACTAATAATAATAATAATAACAATAAAAATACTACTAACACTACTACTACTACTAATACTACTAATGATAATAATAATAATAATGGTTGCTCTTATATTTCTCATAATATCGACAGTTAATCTGAAAAGAAAATCCCGAAAATAATGATAACAGTGCGAGATATAGCTTCCTGTTGTAAAAAGCTAAATACATAACCTACAGTACATCCTGCCTTCGTCAACCCGTGCCTCACAGTCACTCCCGGAAATGAGAAATGGCTAAAATACATGGGCACGTCATCTTTTACGGTGACGAATTGAGAGAAGTGAGACGAGCTAGTCAGAAAAATGACGATATATTTCTGGTAATTTCACCCTGGCAGTAAAATGAAGCACTGCAATAATGAAGAGTAAGAACAGGATAGGACGAAAGGACGAAAATCTCGAGGTAGAAACAGGTAGACGGAGGATCTAATAATAAAGAATAAGAATGGTGAGGTAAATTACACTGAGGGTAGACTGTACTATGCGCGAAAATAGTGAGGTTGGAGGAGGAGGAGGAAGGTGGTTCAAATAAAAGGAAAGATATGGCGAAGTAATGGAGGTAAAGGATGAAGCGAATATAAAAGGCAAAAAAATGGCAGAATGCAGTAGGAAGAGGTACACCATGTAAATCACGTGAAGTCATTTTAGTTATTTCAGAGGGACTTCTCGAACTGGAGGGGTTTGAGACAGTCTTCATTAATCCTTTTACTGCCAGGCGAGTCTCCCTTCGTGCATGAAATCATCTACCAGTAACAAGACTATAAGAAAAATTCGTCCTCGGAATGAAGAGCTTTTGGAGTGGACCGGACATATAGACAAAATTGGCAAGGTAAAAGAGCCACTAAGTAGACCAAGACACGAGACTGAGGGTATATTATTACGTTCTCTTTTTTTTCTTTTTCTTTTCTTTTTTTTTTTACTATTCATGCGAGATCCTATGTAAGACTGGACGTTATCCTAAGAGGGAGAGTGGTGACTAGAATTAACCCTCCTCCATGCTAGCGAAGGACAAATACGAAAAGGGTTCCGTAATGAGGGTGATGTATATGAAATCTGAAGTGTTGCAATGGCTATTTTTGTATGTGTCAGAATGTGTATATGTTGTCAGCAAGAATTAATGCAAACATATGGAAGGATATTATGTGAGGATATACCGGTAATACCCTTAAAACTCCGCCACGGCTTGAAGTTCGAACCTTTGACTAGGAGGAAGCACAGATAACTGGACATTTAAGCAACCCCAGAGCTACCACGACTCCTAAAGGAATAGCGGGAAGGATTATAAAACAGTAAAACATAGTAACAGTCAGTCCCATCATCCCAACAGCGAAGTGTATTATCCAAAGGATGGGGTATCGTAGGCCATAACATTATGGTTAAGCGACTGGCAATGGAAGATGTGTCAGCCAGTAGATAGCTACACGAGAGTGCAGTACCTTCATACTGCACTCAAGTGTAATGTGAGGATGCAGTGTTTCCTGTCCGACTTAATGCAAACTAAGGAAAAAAAATTCTGGTGCTTTAGGAAGACTGGTCTGACCAGAATGAGAACGAAACGAGAACAAGATAGTGAGGGAGAAGACCGTGCTGGGAACACAGGAAAAATACTTGATGGTGACTGAAGAGGCGGAAAGGAAAATAAAAGTAAAAGTGATATAAGGAATCTAACTGAATCTTTCTATACTGTGACGTTTTATATTAAATGGCAGTGCTACCTGCCATCCCTCGGGCTAGCCAAGTTAAGGATATTTTATTCGATGTTTGAGGTCGGAGGCGGGGAGTGCACCCCCTCCCTCAATAGTCTGTCCATCATTAGTTCCTGTTAATGCCCACATCTATGTGAAAAATAGCAAAGTAGCGACAAAGGAAAACTGGTTAGTATGATGACAAGAACAACGACAGTATCTGGGACAGGGCCAGGAAGGACGCTAAACTGGGAGCTCAGTGAAAGTACTGAGCCACGAATCATGAGGGACCCCCGTCATATCTACTGCCTCCCCCAGTATCACGCTTGGCGACCGTCCCAGAACACCGGGTGAGAATATAACTCCATTATTCTCGGGCGGGTGAAGGGAATTCTTGTGACTAGCCTTTCGGGTAATATTGGACCCCCTGATAGCTGGCGATATTACCCCGGGAATTGTCTGCTCTGACTTACGGCGTCCCTGTTACACACGCTCGGGTTCGCCGGTGCCAAGGGTAGCGATGTAGCTGTATTCTCGTGGGGTTAAGTGGCTTCTTAGCGCCTTTCCCTTCGCGATTCAGTTTGTACATTACACATAAATATTCTTTTATGATCTTCTTTTAGTATCGGAATAGTTTGCATCAGAACCATACTAGAGGATAATACGTATAATGTGTAAATCACTGAGGAATTCTTATGAAGTTATTAAGAGAGCCTTTCTGACCCTTTCATTACAAGAGGATGCTTTGTTGGATACAGAGTGACCCCAAAAGAAGCACCGATTGTATGACTGAGCAGCAAACTCAAATCGGCTTTTCTTTCTTTTTTTTTTTTTCTTTTTTATTTAGCCACCCTGTATATACCTGTGTTTATACTGAGACTAAAATTATAATGCATCTATCATACTGGACTGGTTCTTGGTGTTTGACTCCTTCACTACGAGATGTTTCCCCCAAGCTCAACAATTTCGTTTGACTGCAGTAAGAGAAAAAGACGTTATCGTGCTGAACGGATTAACCAATTCCCTTACCCTTACGACTCTCCTAAATACCTCCAGCCTAAGGACGTCACTGTTATTCTTGATGTTGCTACGTCCGGATATTTTTGATCAGCTTTGGGGAACTTCTTGCTGTGAACGAGTTAGGGAAGGTTAAATCACAGCCTGTCCAGTTCGAAAGGTCCTACTGTAAGTTGAACATAGTAGCCTAACAGTAGAAAAAAATCGTACTGTCGGGATTATTCTACATTAAATCGTCTGGCCCTAGTAGTACAAAACATAAAAGGCATCATCGTATAAAAGGGTTATAAAAAATATATATATATATATATATATATGATTCATCCATCACGAAAGGTCCCCCCTCTACTGAATAAATTTGTCTGGAAATGAATAATATAAATAAATAAAAGGAGGCGTTAAGAGCTCCCAAATCAACATGTAACTGCCATGAAGTGTGAGGGAGATGAATACTTTCCGCAGATTCACGTTTATAATATAATGGTCCCTGAATGGCTGTGAGGGGAATACTAAACTATTATTGTCCTCATAACACTTCTCATATGACATGCGTTCATTTTAAAGTTTATTTTTATCCTCCAATTAATTAAATGTTTCATCGGCTTTTATGCACTATTTAACTACATTTTTTCCTGGTTCAGTGTTCTATGTCATCTTTTTTTTCTGCTACATGTAATTAAACTTTCAATTTTTTGGAA
This sequence comes from Coenobita brevimanus, assembly GCF_032717465.1. NCBI lineage: Eukaryota > Metazoa > Arthropoda > Malacostraca > Decapoda > Coenobitidae > Coenobita > Coenobita brevimanus. Next base: position 15,445,724 of record NC_137019.1, read on the forward strand.
ATATTTCATCAACCTCCACATACGAGGCTATCATAACTTTCATATACTTATCTATTCTGTGTAACTAAGCTTTTCATCTGAGTCCATGTGCCGTTTATATATCTGCATTTTCATTTACTCTTCCATATTGTATATCTTTCATCTGGTTTTATTACTGATTTTTTTCTCCTCAGTGTAAGTAAACCTTTTATAATAACTGTTTATAGTCGTCTTTCTGTGTGTGTGTGTGTGTGTGTGTGTGTGTGTGTGTGTGTGTGTGTGTGTGTGTGTGTGTGTGTGTGTGTGTGATAAATGGTTCAACGTGGCATATGTAGAAGCATAAGTCTGAGATCATAGGAAAAATAAAGAAAAAAAATGACAGTAGCCTACAAGAGCTTTCCGCAGAACGTACTGTGTCCACCAAACAGACATAAATGAAGACGAGATACGAGTCAGCATCTTAAGCCCTAAAAAAAAAAAAAATAAAAAAAAAAATAAAAAAAAAATTAGAATTAACTTTTTCCACATACATTCAAACTAACGGCTCACCCTGTGTCGTTCGTCTTGGCAGGGATTTTCTTCGTTTTCTAGGCTAGGCCCTTTTCCCGTGGCTCAGTGACAGAAGACAATACTACGGCTCTATATCCTTTCCAAACTAATACGTGACTATCTCCATATTCTAGTATTAACTTACTTTTACGGCGTCCCATCTACGGTAAAGACGTGGTAATTTTAGGCCAAATCACAGTGGAAAGAGAATAGTCAGGAAGAGAGGTGTTTCAGGGAGCCTCCAAAGCCTACAAGAACGCAGTGTAGGCCTGAACACTGCCCGGGAGCAAAATAAAGAGTAGGGCTTCAATTACTAAGAGAGGAGCTTAGAAGAGGCTCACCCCGAGGAGATGAAGGGGCCGGGTGAGAGGTGTTGAGTGGGGTGCAATAAGGATTAGGGAGAGAATAGGATTAGGAATAGGCGTACTAGTGGGAGAGATTCAGTGTTAGGCACATCACGGTTAGAAACTAGGTTATTTTATTAATCCCTACGCTACGAGAGGCCTTACCGGAAGTGAATAAAACAGTAGTAAAAAGTAAATTCGATTAAAATTGTCAAACCTCCCTCACCTGTGTACTAGGAAATGAGTAGTGTTAATTCCTGAAAGGTTTGAAACGTTCTATGAAACCTTTGGTGCCCAACGCCCTTTGAACAGAACGAACTTTGGCATTCTCAGAATTTAACAAAAGGAGTTGCTCCTGAGTACGAACCTATGAGCTTCGCGACTATGGGCCGATAGGCGAAACAGTAGGGGTGGCAGAGAAAGAAGGAAAAAAAGGGAGGAGGAGGAGGAGGACTAATTTTGGGGGAGGAGGAGGAAGAGTAGGAACGATAAATGAAAATGAGTAACAGATAAAGAACTGAGAATGATGAAAACAGAGCAGTAGGAGGAAGAGTAGCAGATAAGAAGGTGTGGGAAGAGGAAGCAGAGTAGGAAGGACAGTGGATGGGAAGAAGAAAGATAAATGAGAAGAGGGAAGATTAGTAGCACAATCGGTGGAATACGAGTACCAGATAAAGATTTGAAGATGAGGATAAGGGCACAGAGGAAGTACGATAAAGAACGCGAAATGAAGAAGGGTAGCCTAAGCTAAATTCATGGAGAACTGAGAGAGAGAGAGAGAGAGAGAGAGAGAGAGAGAGAGAGAGAGAGAGAGAGAGAGTGTCATGGATGAAAAACAGGAGATGAGATGAAGGAGAAGGAGGAGAAGGACGAAAAGCAGGAGACAAGGAAGACGAGGATAAATGGCAGAAGGATTGAGGACGTCCGATAGTTCACGTCCTTGGAAGAGGGCTAAAGCAAGTTTAATACTGGCGGTGGAAGGGGAAAGTTGTGTTATGGACGTGATGTAGGGAGACTTGTTGGTGAGTTTGTGTCTGGCTCTGTGGGAAGGACAGGTTTCGTCAGTGAGGTGTGAAGCCCTAATGATATGAGCCGAGGTGAAATGTATTAATGATATGGGGGCGGGGGAACAGTACTATAACCATGATTTAATGGGGCTACTGGAGTGTGAATTCTAATGATATACCACTAATGACTCAGGGTAAAATGCATTGGTAACAGGGGAAATAGTAACCCATCAGCCTAGGATATTTATGTTATTCTACTCTCGCTAATATAAGATGATATTATTATTCTATTCTCGCTAATACAAGATTATTATTATTCTGTTCTCGCTCCTACAAGATGATTTTGTTTAGCACAAGAAGAGGTCTTTGGATAGTAAGAAACTCCATTAACCCCAATTACTAGAGGTTTCTTTTCAATCCTTCACAGTCTGAGTAACGCCAAGTACATGATGTCATTTACACAGGAGAGATAGTAAGTGATTAGTAATGTAAATGAGAGCTGATTTGAGGCAGGAAGTATAATATTTCATGCACATCTCTATTCCCAAATGGGAATCTATTCTGTTCACTTATGTCTGTCGTAATCACAGTTGTATTGCAAGATCCTTATTGTGATGTATTAACTTATGTACACATAAACATACAGTGTATCTGACTCTAGGCATGTACTTGCCACCTCAGTCTTTAAGACCCAGCAGTTTTCCCAAATGTGTGTCACGCAAGAGGACTACAAGGACGTTGGGATCGAGGTTGTTAAACATATGCTCATGGTCGGTGACACTTTTAAAAACTGACAAAAAAAATAATAAAGACAACGAAAAAAGTCACCATTTCAGCACTAATAGCACTGATACCCACCGTCCGTCCTTAATGAATGCAAGGACTATCTCATTCAAGCCATTATGACATAAAACGAAGTGCTGAACATAAAACGGAATCTGATTATGCAGTTCAGTTCTTCCCTGCTGCTCCGTGTTCAGTCAGCAGGTCAGTAGATGCTAATTCCCCTGCATCCAATTTCTCACCCCTGCCACCCTGCACTAACTCGGCTCCCCTGATAACCATAAACTTTGTAATGCCCCTTTCTGCTCTCTCTCCCTCTTCTTCAACTCCTTAGCTCCTTCTTCCTTCCCTCCTCTTTAAACTCCACTCTCGTTTTCTACTTCGTGATACTCATTCCTTCTCTCTCACTTTTCAGCTCGAAAACATCTTTCTTACTTCGCCCCCTTTCTTGAGTTTCTTCCCTCTTTCCTCCTTCCTTATTCAATTTCCATTATTAGCCTGCTTCCTTCCTCTTAATCAACTTCACCGTACCACTCTTTCAACTCGACATCTTCCCCTCTCCGTTCGTTCCATTTCTCCAGGGTTCATTCTCCTTTCCACTAATTTATTCCAATATCTTGATCTTAATTAGACATACACTTCATGCACCCACTCTCTCCCAGCTAGCTCGCTAGTTTATTTTCCCTTTTAGTTTATTTCTCCTTTTCTTATCTGTACAACTTACGCTCTCTGCTACAACTATGCATTACTGTCTCCTCTCTTCAACTTCTTCAACTCGACAACAGCACCTTTCACCTTTATCCATTCCCTTTCTCAGAGTTTCTTTCCTTTCCTCGAGTTTATTCGTCTTGATCTTCACAAACTATCTTACCCTAGAGTTCTGTCCCTTTTACTTTACTTTCTTAGAGTGTATTTCGTTTTCCCTTCCTGTTCCATGAGTATATTCCTCTCCTTCACTCTCTTTATTTTCTTCCTCTTTCCCTGATCTTTACAAGCTATTCTGTCCTCGATTTTCTTGTTCATATCCTCACAACCTCTACAATCCAAGTACACACACACACACACACACACACACACACACACACACACACACACACACACACACACACACACACACACACACTCAACACCACAATCTCCTTCATACATCCTCTTCTTCAACTCGTCGACATAAACCTTCAAATCGGTTTATTCCCTTCCCTTAAGTTTCTTCCCCTCTTCCCTTCCTTTCCAAGTGTTTATTCCGATTTCCTCACCTCAGTTTACCCCCTCCCTTCAAGTTTATTCCCCTCTTCCTTCACTGTCTCAGAGTTCATTCCCATTTCCCCAGACTTCCTTCCGCCCTGCTCTGTTCATCACAACCTAGTTCTCTCTCTTGATCTAGCTATAACCTACACCCACTCTCCCTCCCCAACTTGTTCTCGACGCGTCAACACAAAACAGGACATAAATTTCAAGCTCCCGATCCCGTTTCCTTTCTCACCTCCTCGCCCTTTTATGCTCCTCTTCCTAGACTTTTACTCCGCTCCCATAAACTATAAAAACCATGGATTTAAGGCCTCTCTCTCTCTCTCTCTCTCTCTCTCTCTCTCTCTCTCTCTCTCTCTGAGGAGCTATCGCAGGTAAAAGTAGGATCGTGGCATTTTGAGGTCGAATGAGAGTTTGGGACTTCGTTTCCAGCACTTGACAAACAAGGTTAAGATGCCGTGAAGAGACATATCAGCCATTAAGCCTTGGGGGACGACTTAACTATTTTTTTCCGACTAGAGGTAGACGACGTTATGCGCTACGGTGAAATCTCCCTAGGCCAATTCCTACTGACCCCTTAAGTGCGAGAAATCCCACCTAGACCTATGCTGAGGTAAATCATTCTGGTAACAGTAAGAATAAAATACGACTAAATAGTATTGAAAGGGATATTATAGTCTTTTCACATTAACTTGGCACAAATTTTCGTCCCCGTGCAGCTTACTTCTCAATGCTCAGTGGAAGAAAAAGATAATACCTCGGCTATGCATCTTTTCCACAGCACTTTTCACGACTAGCACCTTTGCTGGTGTTATTCTCTGGTTATAACTCTCCATTCAAGACGGAGAGATGGCAAGTTTAGGTCAAGTTAGAGTAAGAGGGGTATAGAAAGAGCTGTATTCAGAACAAGACTCCCACCTAGGCGCTTTGTTCAGTCGAGGGCACAAGGAGGGTCGTGTGGAGAACTAACGTTGGGAATGTCGGGTTACTTATAGCCTCTCTCATTGTGAAAGGAAAATATATTTCTGTTCGCCGTCTTCTCTCTCTCTCTCTCTCTCTCTCTCTCTCCTTTATGTTTCCACTTCTCATCCAGTCATTGCTGCTGTACCTAACTTTATCTCCAACATCTCCTATCGCTAACTTTCCTTATTATTTTTACCCCCTGATCTTTCGTTTTCATTTTCTTTTATATTTCCACGTTTGCTTCTCCCTATCCACTCTCTTTTACAATGTTGATGCCTCCTTTTGTCGCCCAGTACCTAAATTTTTACCCTCATCGTCAACCTAGCTTATAGTGTGATTCCTTGTCCCAATCTTACATTTTCCACATTACCTCTTTTTGTCCTTTCACATCTTCTCCCTTCTTCGCTATCTTTTAGTTACTGATTCACGTCCTTATCTGTCATCACTACATCTAGCAACGTCTTCTCTAAATATCTGCTAACTATATCCTCCAGTTCTTTTCATTCTTTCTACCTCTTTCTTCCTTGCACCACTATTTATTTTCTCGTTGATGTATCAGTCTATACGAGTATGCTGTATTTCACACCTCTCTCTGCCACCTTCCAATATTTCTACCTTTTCTCCTGTAACCTATTCTTTTATTTATTGTCTCGTTGGCCTACTTGCCTTCATTCATCGCGTCTTTTTCTGTCGCTACCAACACTCCGCGTTTTCCACCACTCCTCTCTCGCCACCTTTCCTATCCATTTTCTCCCTGGCTGCCACCTTTCCTTCTCCCTGTTACGTCGAGGGCCCGAGGGATGTGGGCTCAAAGACGGACATGCCGCAGGGTAGTCTTGTTAGCGGCCGCCTCACCACCACAACAAAAGATGCCGCTGACTACAGGCTTGAGAAGGATGGCGGAAGGGTTCGGGAGAGTACTGAGACAGGATCAATTTTTACAGTCACTGTGTATCCCCCATAGTATTATTGCCAGGAGTTATTCTGTTTTGTCGCATTTTTCAGTTTAATATTTACTTCAGTTGTGTTGTACCAAAGGCTTATGATGGTTAGCTGTATACTATCGCTCATAAGAGTATCCTTACAAAAGTGACGTGAGTCATTTTGACACAGCGGACAATGAAATATGGAATACCGACACTGTTCGAATCGCTCTGCTCATTGTGGAGCCTGCGTTCACGTAAGTAAAGATTTTTTTTTTTTTTTTTTTTTTTTTGAGCGATAGTACACGGGAAGGTATTGATAACGACCATGTTTTTACGCCAAAGTCCTCATAGAAGTTAGGGAATCATTGTACTCTGACGTATTTTTATCTCAAATTAACTCTAGTTTCGATGTGAAGCGTTTGGTAGCTATATGCGTCTAATTTGGCTGTGAAGTGTTTGGTTTGGTAACTGTAAGCGTCTAGTTTGACAGTGAGGTGTTTGTCAGGTGTATAAGACTAACACACCGCGGGGCAGAGCCTTGTTAGCGGCCCCCTTTCCACAACAAAAGGCCTCCGTGACCAGAGGCTTGAGAGGGATCGAGATGGGTCCGAATGACGAGTGGCTTGGATACGTCGTGGGGGCCTTGGGCTAGAGGGAAAACAGAATGACGCGCGAGGACATCAACTTAATATACACAATGTAAGCGTGATAAGCAGTAAGAATGTGTACTTATCTTAAAATGCAAAGCTCCTACGTCTGGAGATCCTTGAGCGAGAGTGGATTCAAAGCATCTTTAATAGTCAGTAAATAGTTAATTAAAAAATAATAATTAAATAAGAACTTGTTACCTTTAGCCTTAGAGTGGAACTACAGTGCTGGTGATGATGGTGATGCTGGCGGTGATGCTGGTGTGATGATGCTGGTGGCGGTGATGCTGGAGGTGACGGTGATGATGGTGGTGATGCTGGTGGTGGTGATGCTGGTGGTGGTGATGCTGGTGGTGGTGATGCGGGTGGTGGTGACGTTGGTGGTGGTCATAATGGTAAGGATGGCGATGGTGATGAGGATGGGGATGGGGATGGTGATGGTGATTCTGGTGGAGATGGTGATGTTGGTAGTGATGATGCTGGTGAAGCTGATGGTGATGATGTTGGTGCCGGTGCCCTGTGATGAAGATGACGCTGACAGCAGAAAGAACAACATTCAGGTACTTACTGTTGCAGACGCTGGTTAAGAGTCACGTCATGTCCCATTTCATCACGAGAACGTCATTTTTCCTTTATTCTTGTCCCCACCAGACGATTTTGTTCAGCTCTGAAGTCTGGAAGTGAAATAGCTTCCTTTAATGTGGGCTAATTGTAGGGTCCATTGTGTGTGTAGATAGATAGATAGATAGTTAGATAGATAGATATATACATAGATAATTTTTAGTGTCTAATTTTACATTCATTATCTGCCTTTTAACTTCATTTTCCTTACGATATTATCCCACTGCAATCTTTCAGTCCACTGTTCACTGGCTTCAACAAAATTCTTACGTTCTTTTTCTATCATGATTTACTTTCCACTTTTTTCCAATATAATCTCCTTCATCTTTCCAATGTTATCTCGTCACTCGGATGATTACTGGCTCAAAAACTGCTTTGCACTTTTTTCCTACCACGTTCATTGCAAATGTTTTCCGTATTATCTATCATTCGTCATTTTCTCATCACGTTCAGAGTGCACATCGTTCAGTGATCAATCCTTCACTATTCTTTTAATCGCTCACGTTATGCAAATCTACCCTCTGTCAATATCTCCACACTGATGAGATTTAGACCGTACACAGGCAGACTAAATCTTGTCTAGAGTGATACCCTGGGAAGTAGTCAAGTGGGCGTGGTCTACTGGCTCCACCCCCAACTACACAGACTCCGCAACACCAAAGATTCGAAGCTGGACGAGCAAAGCCGCCTCGGTCTCCTGTTTTATCCCATCAGACCGTACCAAGTGATAAAATAATGAGTTCTGAAAGTTGAATAATACAGTAACACATTTCCTTAGACGTTAAAATACACAAAACGACAAACGCCACTAATATTCACAAGATGTATTAGGAAACTATTACATATCCTCTTTATGCTTCGATGTCTGGTTCGAATCTAGCATCACTGGGGCAGGATCTACATCTCACTCCTCCGCCTGACTGCCTTTTCGTTGATTTCTAATGTTATGCTTCCTCCGTTATTACCATCATGCCACAGTGATCCTTCATACAATGTCTCTTCCTGTTAAGATATATGTCTCTTAGAACAGATCTTCACAGGCGACGTTTGTGTGTGTGTGTGTGTGTGTGTGTGTGTGTGTGTGTGTGTGTGTGTGTGTGTGTGTGTGTGTGTGTGTGTGTGTGTGTGTGTGTGAACAGTGTAGAGAACTTATCGAAAATGAAGCCTTTATTAATGCTCTGCGCAGGTCAAGCAGGTAGCAGATGAAGATGTAACCACTTTCACCTCCCCCTTGCTTGTCCAACTCCTCTCCACATAGACACACGCGCTCTTGCATGTTTGCGTTCACACACACACACACACACACACACACACACACACACACACACACACACACACACACACACACCAGCTATAACACACAGAACGTAGTGATACTCAATTATCTATTTCTTCTAATTAGTGCAGGTAATTCTATTCCACTCACATGTAACCAACTGCATCCACTCCCTTCCACCATCCCCTCCCCTCCACCCAGACACACAAGGGCTAACGTATGCGCGCACATTCATTCGCGTGTAGCCACCTCCATCCACACCCTATTCCCTCTCCCCTTCCTCGCACACACACATCAGATAGCTGCGTCACTAACAATATCACATTCTCCTTCAACATGGTGAAAGTTCTCCCCAAAACTTTGTTGATTAAAGCCGAATCTAATTTGGTTTCCGGGCCAACGAAGAGCCACGCCATCGTTTAGGCTTGTTTGTTTTCTTTTCCGGAGGTTGTTTATGTGTGTTAGTATTTTAAGATGAGTGTGTGTGAGTTGGTGTTGGTGTTTACTAATTGGATCTTCCGCCTCTCCTGCCACCCGGTATTAGGTTAGGCCATAGCTCCGGTTATATGATTTTTTCTTGCTGCAAGTCTGAATAATCGTATTAACCCCTTCATTACAACAGGTCTGCCCGAAAAATGAAGTAGATCATCTAACAGAAATAAAAATAAAACACTCCTGGTAAGAGCTGCCTTCCAGAGGTTTTCGCTTTAGGACTCAACAACATGTGATAGCTAAATGCTTACCTAAACATACTTCTGTTGCTGATATAACCCCTGGCTCATCCAGATGTGAACCCGGCGAACTGCAGGCTAAAGCTGGCTTCTCCACCAGTCCACCATCCTCCTTCTTGGGGACATGGAAGGAGTTATGGGACGCATGTATAACCCGGCAGAAGAACCGACCGGCTCAATCGGTTCCACCGCGGGAAGGTGTCCATCATCAAAACTTTTGTTGTTTTTCTGCAGTATGGATACTCTAGTACTTGTAATGCTATAATGCCACTGCTGCACATTTCTAAGTTAATAAAATTCCCTGAAAGGGTTAGAAGAGACTACTCGACGCAAGGAAGCCAATAATAGCTAAGTAAAATCATCAGGTGGCAACTGGAATAAAGTCTTCCCCTTCAGTGCTTTGACGTCCTTTATATATCAGTCTTCCTACCACCAGACGATTTTATTAAGCTCAGGAGAAATTTTTCATGCTGGATGAGTTCAATATAGTTTTCTTCAACCTTGCGAAAGATCCTTCTTTGGTTGAATAAAATAATTCGGCAGCAATATAAATGAAATAAACGAGAAGGGTATGCAGCGGGAATGCCACTCTTTTAACCGGTTTAGTTTCAACTGAGAAAACTGGCTATTAATAAACCTTGAATACTTAGATTGGGTTGCATGAAATTCGATGAGCCTTAGAAACGAGATAGGAATGAATCTCCTTAGTTACAAGTCAAATCAATCGTCCAGTCTAGCTACACTTGGCTAACACATGATCTCAGTGGGATTATGCATCATGTCAGGTCAGAGCAAAAGAGTCATAATTTTCGGCAGTGTACAAAAACAACACACAATTTTCCAACCCATCCTTCCACTAAAATAATGGCCAATACACAAACCTCAACTCCTATATTAAAACTGAAGCGGCTAAATAAAATCATGCATCGGTAGCAGAAATAAACCAGTCGAGCATCGCAACACATACTCTCTGACCCTCCACCGAATGGGAACAACACATGATTTTCCAGCCTGCCCTTCCACTGAACACGAAAATCCCAGCTTAAAAACAAAAGCAGAACTCCTGTGTTAAAAAAAAAATAAAAGGCTCCTCTGCTGCACACTTTATTCCCTCTCCCGACCCTTTTGTTTGTGTGCCGGCAAAAAATCATAATGAGTTGGCCGGTTTAATTTGAGAGGCTGAAAAAAAAAAAAAGGAGAGAAAAGATATTACAGTGAGGAGCAGCTGATGGGAGAGATAAATGGGGTTAAAACGAGGGAGGCGAGCAAAATGGGTGGGGTACTGAATACACACACACACACACACACACACACACACACACACACACACACACACACACATGTAGACCTGTACACACTTGCGCGTGAGGAGTAGCTCATGAAAATACATGCATATACAAAGAGGATAACAAACAATGTGTGACGACTTTGATTTTCTCTCTCTCTCTCTCTCTCTCTCTCTCTCTCTCTCTCTCTCTCTCTCTCTCTCACACACACATAAGCACACGCACACACGCTCTCACCATTCAATATACCTTAATGTGAAGTAATTATTCAGGAATGGAGCGAATGGAAAATGAGAGCATGGCTAAATTGAAGTGTATTAGTAAAGTGGGTTAGAGGAAGAGGAGGAGGAGGAAAAGGGGGAGGAAGAGGAAGTGGAGAAGGAAAAGGGGGAGGAAGAGGAAGTGGAGAAGGAAAAGGGGGAGGAAGAGGAAGTGGAGAAGGAAAAGGGGGAGGAAGAGGAAGTGGAGAAGGAAAAGGAAGGGGAAGGAGGAGGAGAAACAGACCGAGAAAGTAATGGATAAAGGAAATTACACTGGAGGGTGGATTAGGTGGGAACGAAGGTCCGCAGTTTAGGATTCGACAGAGGGAAGCCCACTTATTAGAACCAGTCGAGTTGAATGAACTTCTGGTTATAGACAAGCTGACAGTAAGAAATCTTTATATTTTCTCGCATTGTCGAATATCCTGGTGTTTTATTTGGGTTACTGTTTTACATTTTGTAGTTACAGACAGATAGATAATAAAGAGATTTTTAAAAGTGCAAAGGAAGGATTACAAGCGAAATTTTACTAATCTGAACTCTGAATAAAGACTGATAAAAGCGAATGTTTAAGGGTTTCTGAATACTATCTTAATTTTCTTTCAGCAACTGTGACATTCCGACAGCCATTCTTCTGTTTATCAAGAGGTGAAAAATGCAGAGGGGAAGGATAATGTATGAAGATAAAATACGTAGCTGAAGGTAAATTTTGAAAATAAAGACTAATTAATGATAAAGGCAATATCTGTGGCTCGAGGTCAAGCCTTTCAATTATAAAATGAAAAAAATGGAATCGAAAAGGTTGCTGAGGGTTTTTCGCAACTCTAGATAACTTCTCTGGATAAATGGAAACTGATGGTAAAATGCAATACTTCTGAACATTTTAAAACATCCTCCTAATTTTATTTCAATTGTTATGACGTTCCCGGAGTCATTGTGCCATTGCAAAAGAGGTAGAGAAAATAAAGTTGGTGGAAAGTTGAAATGAACGGGAAATAGTGAAGAGCTGAAATATATATGGCAAGGTACATATAGCAAAAGAACAGCTGAAGTCCATCTGATTCTGCAGTTCTAAGTACAGCCTCTGTATAGAAGTAAACCAATGTCAAAAGGCAAGTTCTGAAGGATGGTCAAAAGATTCGAAGCGTTTGCGACCAAAAAAAAAAAAAAAGTGAGGATTTTTTCTTCTCTCAGCAATTATGACGTTCAAGGAGTCTAAACCCTTACTCTCGTGGGTTTAAAGACGCTCCCCAGGACCTCTTCGTTAGCGATTTATTTTTGGATCCGGTTGGTTAATATAATTCTGTACGCTGCTTATACTGAGTATGACAGCAGGAGAATGATTTGAATAACACGGAGGAGGATCGTACGGTATAAACAGCAAAATAAATCGCTTAGGAAGAAGTGTTAGAGAGCTTCGTCGATGAAAACAAACCTAGGAGGCAATAATTCACGGGATTATAAAGCGTCCTCCTATAATTTCACTGGCGACGTAGGAAGGAAAATAATACAAGATAAAGATGGAGAAATATGCAATGGAAAATACACTGGTTAAGAATGAAGAACAGTATTTGTGGAAGTCTATTTCTTTCTGGAGGTTAAAAAAAATGGCTCTGAATCTAAACCAATCGAAAACAAAAGGCAATTTCTGATGGAGAGTGGATTTCAAGCACAGAAGAGAGAGAGAGAGAGAGAGAGAGAGAGAGAGAGAGAGAGAGAGAGAGGACAGAAGGGGAAAGAAAGAGAAACTGACAGGAAGAACCAATATTTCAGGGCATTTTAGAGCGCCCTCCTGATTTTTCCCTCAGCAATTATGACGTGCCTGGAGCCATTCTGCCATTTCTCAGGGTGTGGAGGCAATAAAACAAGGTGACATGAGGGGCCCCGTGACAAATAAGCCAGCGTTACGGCCCCCTTGAAAGAACGACTCACTTTAAGGGAGTGGAAGGGTTTTCTCGCCATGTCTCTTACCGAGTTTATTTTACTTCGGCCCGGGCAGGCGATGGTTTCCCTTTCTCTTGCTTTTCTGCTTCTGTGTGTGTGTGTGTGTGTGTGTGTGTGTGTGTGTGTGTGTGTGTGTGTGTGTGTGTGTGTGTGTGTGTGTGTCTCTCTCTCTCTCTCTCTCTCTCTCTCTCTCTCTCTCTTCACGTTTCGCTTCTGTCTCCTTTCTCTCTCCTTCCCTTCGTCTCCCCTCACATTTTCGCTTTCTGTTTAATAGTTCCACTCTTTTCTCTCTCTGTCGCTTGCTCTTTCTCCGTCCATTTTCTTTACTGATCGAGCACTAAACTTCTCTTTCCTCCACCCATTTCCTCTCTCACCCTTCCCCTCCTCCCCCCCTCTCTCTCTTAAGCTATTCTCAGCAAGTAAAGAACGTGGATATTGTATTTTCCATCAATCTGAAAATTACAGAGACGTGCTGCAGGAAATAAAATATACAAAGAATTAGAATTGTCTGAATAAAAAAAAAAAGAAGAAGACATATTTATACTTTAGAAATTGTGTAAAGGTGCACTAAAGAGGACCAGTTCTAACACCACATACATCGCAAAGGTGAAATCTGTGCAACGAAAGGTCACTAACTTTATCCCATACCTGCCTTGCAAACAACTGCATCTTATCAGATTTCTGCATGTTTTATTACCGTAAAAAACAGCACAACGTAACGCAAATTTTGTTAGAGCAAGGTAAAATAGCTACAGTTAAAATACTCTAACTTGAAGAATAAAACAATATCCTGTCCAATCGGGCCACGGGTTCCCGAGCTATGACTCATTTCTGGCTTATTGCCTCAAATTTATATTTGCTTTTAGTGGAGGGGATGGATTCGTCCACAGTCCGGCACTGAAATTACTAGCATGACAGAAGAGAGAACAGTGACGTTTTTGTTGTATATTATCGCTCTTGTGCCTCTCCTTCCTCCCTCCTTATACTCCTAAAATTGTGTACTATAATGCTATAGTATAATTTAGTATAATAGCAAACACTAATATCCTCTGTCTGTCTGTCTGTCTGTCTCTGTCTCTCTCTCTCTCCCTCTCTCTCTTTCTCGTACCGGACCTTTTATTCAGGCTTTAATTTTGGGCAGTCATAGGTCTCTAATATTTAAGCTGTGGGCTCCCTAAATGTCTATAATAAAAAAAAAATACATCCTCTATTGCTCCGTATTGGCTTTCAAATTGCATCCCTTTTCGGGGAAATTCAATTGCATTCACCTTTTCCCACTTTTTTTCCTTTTTTTTTTTTTGACCTTCCATATCGAATTTGCTTCTTTCTGCCAAAATCTCCTGATCTGTTTCATCATTTTCTTTTTTTGTTTTTTGTTTTTTATTTCCAGTGTGACCTCTAACACGTCAGTTTTTTTAAAGGTATTTTTCCCTGTCTGCTTATTTTTTAAACTTTCCTACAGATCTCGAAAAGAAAATATTACGCTTGATCAAAAAATTGTGTGTGTGTGTGTGTGTGTGTGTGTGTGTGTGTGTGTGTGTGTGTGTGTGTGTGTGTGTGTGTGTGTGTGTGTGAGAGAGAGAGAGAGAGAGAGAGAGAGAGAGAGAGAGAGAGATGGGGGGGGGTGATGGAAACCAACAACAAGACAAGAGTGAGAGGCAAAGGTGATAAAGACTGACAAAAATGAGTGTGAGGAGTGTGTGTGGATAAGGTAAGGGGCGGGGGGTGAGGGCACAGACGATAAAATAAACAAGATGGGCAATAAAATATACGAATCACAGCCGAGATGAGAATACAGACACTAAATTATGAGGTCTGGACGAGCGATACCATCATCCTCTTTACGCTCACTACGGTGCACGGGCCAATGGTGCATAAATGGACGCGGGAAATTCGGCATCAAAGCCTTCGAGTCGGGGAAGCAGTATCATTAAGCGCAGTTCTGAGGGAGTAACCACGAAGCCCACGAGTGATGCTTCCCCAAAACGCAAAATGGGTATAATAATATGATCTTTAGTTTGCTTTATTATTTACTTATTTATTTTGTGGTCTGTTTGTGCGCTTGTCCATTAATCGGCTGTCCAAACGTTTGGGTTGAGGCATGGTAGTAGTAGTAGTAGTAGTAGTTGTAGTAGTAGTAGCAGTAGTAGTAGCAGTAGTAGTAGTAGTAAAATAGTCTCCATCACCCACTGCACAGAACATACAGATGTCATAAAAATACCGCTATGTTATCACTGCAGTCCTGAACGAGAGAGCTCTAGCATGTGGTCAGTATGGACGATGCACATTAGCGTCAGAGCAGTGACATACAAAGCTGTGCTAAAGTAGTAGGACAGCTGGGTCTTGGGGATCGGATTGTCTAGTCTATATCCAATCAGAATAAAGGAAAAAGGCGAGGGGGAGGGGGATAGAACTGCCTTATAGACCTCTCACCTGGATAAAACTGACTGGTGTTTACTGGAATAAAATACAAGCGTTTCCCCGGGAATGAGAGGGTTAATATTCTCCCACCAACAGGAATATTCATTTTCTTGTAGAGAGGTAATAGAATTATCCTTGCCTGGGGTGGGATCCGCTTACATCAGTCGGAATATTTAATTTGTTCATCATCATCAATTCTATTTTTTGTCTCACTTTTTTATCGTCTTTGTTACAGTTCGTATTATGACTGCTACTACTACTTCTACTACTACCGGTTCTACTGCTACTACTGCTGCTGTTAGTATTACTGCTACTTTTTTTTACGGAGAAAGGAAAATTGAAATCCTCACACAATAAAATGCCAAAATCGAGAAGGAAAAGTTGAAAGCCTTACACAATATAGTGCCAAAATCGAAACCACAACATGCTAACACGTACCAAAAGCGATCTGACTACAATTTTCTTTTCTTGTCCAGTCTCTCTCTCTCTCTCTGCCACCTACATCCATTACCTAAGTCCCCCAAACATACAATCGGGCATTCTGTTTACGTATTTCCCCTCTGCATGTCCTGTATTTCCTGCCGCATTTCCTCTGCATGACGTTAATTTCCCGTGCATGGTGTGTATGTATTTTTTCGATGGCTTGTATTTTGCGGTATTCTCTCTCTCTCTCTCTCTCTCTCTCTCTCTCTCTCTCTCTCTCTCTCTCTCTCTCTCTCGTGTGTGTGTGTGTGTGTGTGTGTGTGTGTGTGTGTGTGTGTGTGTGTGTGTGTGTGTGTGTGTGTGTGTGTGTGTGTGTGTGTGTGTGTTGTATCCACGTGTATTTTTACTGCATCACGATGTTTTCTCTGCACGAGATGTATTTCCAGATTTATTGTTCTAGATAGTTTTGGCATACTTTCATACTGTACATGGTGAGTGCATAGTAACATGTTTTTTCCACACTACGCTTTTTCTCAGTAAATTATTGTTTCTCCCTTTTAGTAGTAGTAGTAGTAGTAGCAGTAGTAGTAGTAGTAGTTGTAGTAGTAGTAGTAGTAGTTGTAGTAGTAGTAGTAGTAGTAGTAGTAGTAGTAGTGCTTGCACGATGTATACGTCAAAACGTGTAGAATTTCGTATGGTAAGTATTTTCCTTTTTTTCATGGCGTTCGTTTGATTTTCTCTTTCTGCATGACGAATTTCCTTTATCTTCTTTTACCCTTTTTATACCTTACCGGTACTAATACAAACTGCTTTTCTGCATGGCTCGAGTTGTCCAGTGTATGAGTATCGTACGGCCTATATTTCCCGTCCTAATGCTTACATATGGTCAAACTACCCCACGCATGGCCTATCTTCCAGCGTATTTCCCCTGCTTCGCGAGTTTATCCCGCGTATTTCCTGCTGCCTGCCACTCATTTCCCCTGCACGGATTGCATTTCCTGGCGTATTTCCCCAGCATGGTACGGACTTCCCGGTGTATTTTCCACGAAGGACTGGCATTTCCCGTTGCATGTCCTTAGATTAGTACGTATTTTAACTCCTTCAGTCCGACACCATTATTCACTGATTCATTTTCTCTTACTTATTTTTTTATTTATTTTTAGATGAGAGGGGACTTTTTTGGTAGTGAAAATACTAATGATGCGTAAATCCAGCCTTTACGCTTTGAATAATCTCTCCTACGCTGAATTCAATCCTCTGGTGGTTGCACGAATAAAATATAAGATACGTTCGGAAACCATGGAAGTTACGAGTATCTTCTGTGCCTGGTGCTTTTTTTTCCACTGGGCATTTCTTTATCTTTGCATGGCGTTTTCTCCTTTATTACGATGGCTTCTTTTATTATTCCACTTCGTTTCTCATAAAGTGGAATCTTAGGTCAGGTCGTGTCTGTTCGTCCGTACTTCCCTTAGTCCATACGTCCGTTCCAGGCTGTATTTTAGAAACCGTTTGTTGGAAGTTTTTCATATTTTGTATGATTGTAGGACCATATTGGAGGTTGATGCCCGCCTTTCGAAATTTTGAAAAAAAAAAAAAAAAAAAAAAAAAGACGGCCGACTTATGACAACTTTTTCTATTTTTGAAACTTTAAATCCTTTACATCTCGTTTACTTTAACAGATGGGCTTACAGTTTGTAACGAAGTGGAATATAGTCTCCCTGAGAGAGGCTTCTTTTATATTTGCTCTACCGATAGGAGATTTTTTCAGCTTAGACCCCACCTATCGTAGCGAGGGTTTAGCAGTAATAATCATCTACGTTTTGACTGAGAGAATTTTCCCTAAGCTGCATAAAATCATCTTGTGGCAGGAAGAATCAATCAGCAAAGGTGTCATCAATGTGAGGGGATTCAGTTCCCTTGTTTGTTCATCTTCCGGGATTTTTTTAAAATGGCCCGTATTTCTGACGTATTACTGAACATGTTAGGCATTTAGTGCATTTATTATTTTCCTTTTCATGTTGTGAGTTCTGGCGTTTATCCTAAAGAAGACGCGTAATATCGCCTCTTTATGACGCGTCTTTCTCATGCATCTATTGTACTTCTGAAATATTACTCCTGCATGAGCGCGTATTTCGGTCGAACTGATATTACGCTGCGTATTTTCAGCTTATTTTGCTATCATGTTTCCCGTTCTTGTCATTTTTCCTCTGAATTGTGCGTATCTCCGTCATAATTCTCCAAGACAAACAACTTTGGGGTATTATCGGTACGCCTAACATATGTTTAATTTACTTCAAGAATTCCGTATTTCCTCTGCAAACCCCGTATTTCACGCCAACTACTTAGCCAATTGCCGCCCCTGTATCGCACAACATTTCCGCATTCCGTAAATAAGCCGCCTATTTCAGCCCAAAGGACACAACACTTTGCCTGAGAAAAAAGACGAGAATGTTTTTTTTTGGCTTGGCTGGGACGCTGGAGGTATTTTCTAAATTTCTCACGTTACTTCTTTTTTATATATAATTTTGGTAATTTGAGTGTGTGTGTGTGTGTGTGTGTGTGTGTGTGTGTGTGTGTGTGTGTGTGTGTGTGTGTGTGTGTGTGTGTGTGTGTGTGTGTGTGTGTGTGTGTGTGTGTGTACCTATGACGTTTGCCTCTGATTTGAAAGCCTTTCCCATCCCAGTGCATAAATGTGTTGAATATACAGTACATCATCATCATCATCACCATCATCATTATCACAATCGCCATCATCTTCATTCTCATCATCATCATCTTTCTAACCACCATCATCATCATCATTTTCTTCTTCCTCTTCTTCTGCTTCTTCTCTCTTTTTCCTTTTTTTTCCTCCTCCCTACCAACTAATGCGTGAACCAGCAGGGATCCAGAAACAGAAAGAGGAAAGAACAAAAGTAGGAGAATTATCAAGTGACTACCAAACCCAACGGCATCATAAAACAAAACAATCACGCCTTCAATTACGGTCTTATGTTGTAATCTATATGCAATAACCTATTACGCAACGCAGCCCAGAAAATAATCACAGCAATCATGAGCAAGAACACATGACGACGAATCGCAATTATTCTCTCAATCATGGTACACTTCATTACATAACGTACGTTCGATTGAATCACAGTTCTTAACCCCTTCAGCCTTAGTACGTCATTTAAGTTTTATTGCTGTTGATACGAGACGATTTTGTTTAGATTTAAAGAGAGGTGTATTAGTGAAGGGGTTAATGAAGACTTTATCAAACCTATCATGCTAATTAAGTTTCTCCCAAGCCGTATACAGTCGTCTAGTAACAGCCGGATTACACACACACACACACACACACACACACACACACACACACACACACAGTATTCTCGGCTTGATATGAATTAAATTACTAGCAGTCAGTGCCATGCTATTCTCCACTACAAAATTAAAGAGTGTTATCACAAACGAGACTCTGTAGCTATTACGAGCGATGGTTATGGTTCCACTAACTTATCTTTTATGTGAGACGTAAAGATAAGAAACACACAACTTCTGCTTACTCGTCGATTTCTTAAGTTACACACAATCAGCAGCTATTTTATCGAATGCGACGAACGATAAAGTATGGTATGCAAGTAATGGTGTAATATGAATGGCAACCAAGAGTTTACACACACATACACAAACACACACACACACAAAGGATGTATTAAGAGCTTACACACACACAAACATACACACACACAAAGGATGTATTTGGGTGTCAGCATACCTTTATGTGTGTGTGTGTGTGTGTGTGTGTGTGTGTGTGTGTGTGTGTGTGTGTGTGTGTGTGTGTGTGTGTGTGTGTGTGTGTGTGTGTGTGTGTGTGTGTGTGTGCGAGTGGGCCCATGTACTCGTTCTTATGTTTATCAATAATCAATGTGACCATTCTCACTTGAAGTAGTGCTGCCTACTTCTTCCTTAGCCTTTATCATTCTTTTTCTGTCCCTGCCCTCGTCTCTTTCTATTTCTCCCATCTTTCCTGTCACTTCTTATTGGTTTTCTTTCCGTTACAGGTGGCTTTACATTGAGTAACAAGCCAAATGGTTTCCTGTAAGCCAAGAAACCATTTACAAAGCTGGGTGGTAACTATATAACCAAACCATACGTGCTCCCTACGTGTCAGCAAGTGGGTTGGTGGAAGGTTAGTGTCCCTCCCCGTAAAACAAATAACTCAAAGTCAAATGGCCACTCCTTACGGGATTATGGCGTCTGGCAATAGATAGACAGAATGTGACCATCTCTGTCTGTCTGTCTGTCTGTCTGTCTCTCTCTCTCTCTCTCTCTCTCTCTCTCTCTCTCTCTCTCACACACACACACATTCTACTTACGCACCACTACATTCTACTTTCTTCAACTGTCTTTGTTACTTAGCCGGTCTGTCAAATGACCTCTCGACCCAGCCATCCATGTGTCTATCAACCTACCTACCTGTCTATCTTTCTTCTACACACACACACACACACACACACACACACACACCAGAATACATGCACCAACAACGTAAATATAAATACTCCATCTCTCCCCTCGTCACCAATCGATGGAACCTTTTGAAGCCAGAGCCAGCCATTAGCAAGCAATTCCAATAACTAATTCTTTTCAGCGCCGCCAGCACGCTAAGGGCACAGTCAATAATTCCTTTACACGTCTGAGGCTCTGAAATAATGGAATGTGCGTGAGATTATGACGTAATGGATGGCTGATGAACTTAGGAAGACGTATTTATGTTGTGATAAGGTTTTGAGACACTATAAAATGATTGACTGAGAAGCATATTGATAGATAGGTAGATAGACTGATTTTTAGGCAGGTAAATAGATAACTGAGGGTATATGGATTGATAGACATATAAATAGATTGATAAATAGACAGATACAGACAGACAGATAGACATATACAGATGCAGATAGAAACATAGACAGAAAAATTACACTATGGCCAGACCAGAACCTTTTGATTGTAAAGTCTGTGTACCTGCTGTAAACAATACTCTCTCTCTCTCTCTCTCTCTCTCTCTCTCTCTCTCTCTCCACCGACACACTATTCTGGGGTAGGGTAAAGGCTTTCTCTCCTCCTGCTCTGAACAACATGATCAAAACGCATTATCCTCTCTGAGCCCACTGTGGACACGGGAAGGAAAACACACACACACACACACACACACATCCCCCTATCCGACATCCACCCGTTAGTGATATCCTTAATTAGAACTGATCGAGCGCACCTGGCCAGGCTTAGATCAGGATATTACCCAGTATTTCTCAATTACCAGCTCAGATTCGGGTTGGGTGGAAGAACACTTGACACGAGCCCCGTTTGTAGAATATACCAGTACAATAACACACACATAATGGAGGCACAGCAATGTATATGCAACACAAAAACGCAGACACAATATCCACCAGGTAGGGGACTAATGGGCAGACCCAGAAAAGGCGTTGATTACTTGCAGTCGACAGGTGTGCTCCGCTAGAAAGACCGACGTTGAGTAAAAACAAGAAGATTACGTTTATTTAATTCTAGCTGCCTCCGACGATTCTGCTGAAGTTTGAGAGACATTCAGAGGGACGAAATTTGGAACTGGTTCCATTAACCCCTTCACAATCTGTTTTTTTTTCTCTCTCTCTCTCTCTCTCTCTATCTATCTATCTATCTATCTATCTATCTCTAAACTGGTATGTACGAAGAAATAAAAACAAAACAAGTTATTTGGTTGCTGGGGATTAACTCTCATCTTTTTATTTCAGGACAAGGATCCAATTCCCTGTCCTTTGATCCCAGCTCTGTCCCTTCACTTATAAATGCGCATATGTACGCAGTTTTATCCAATTTATTTACATTCTTGTATGAGGCACGGTGCCCCGGACCAGGTTTTAATCCAATTTTTCAATGGATTTGGAGATTCGCGTCCATGTTTAACAAAATCTGTGGGCTGAAACTAAGTCTGCAGCCAATATTTTGACGATTTCTAGACAACCACGCCTCCAGATTTGGAAAAAAAAAAATACTGTTTTGCTAAATGCCTCAACAACTCATTTCCCTCCTCTTTCAGGTCACCCCAAGCTTCCACATGACTACATCTTAACCATTCACAACACACATTAATAGTTCATTTATTTTAACTAGGCAGACCTTCGTCCTTTTGCATCTTTATTCCTGAAGCTCAATAGCAGAATAAGACATAACTGCGACTTTACATCCTTTCCATGGCTACTTCTTCATGACTAGCATCATGGTCTAGCTTTAATCTGTTGCTACAACTTGATAATCATGATGGAATGACACAATTTTACGACAAGTTAAAGCGAACAGAGTACCGATCCTTCGCCATCTCTCAATATCCTGGGTGTCTCTGTCTCGTGATCCATCTTGGAGAGATCACATACATTCTCTTGAAAAATCATCCACGTAGAGATTAGATGTGGTGAGCCGACTACGTGCATTCTTTAACCCTACTCAGATGTTGACTCTGTACAAGGATCTTAATCACTCCTGTGTTAAGTACAGCTCTCATGGTAGGAGAATTGTGGAGGGAGTATGTCTCCATATACAGTAAACTACAGTACTTCCAGTACGAAAGGCTTTTCGTTGTATCTCTCTCTCTCTCTCTCTCTCTCTCTCTCTCTCTCTCTCTCTCTCCGCTGCTCTAAGGCCACATATACAGTATATATAAAACAAAAGCCTTCATCTTACACCTAAACAAGGCAAGAAGTGGACTGCAAAAGTCGCTTATTCCAGAGCAGTTTTATGTGTGGTTATGTGCGTATTCGTAATATATACATACACATCTATACCCCTCAGAAAATTTACAGCTTGACATGAGAAGTGGATTGTAAATGGGAAATATTACCGTGCAGACGTGTGTGTGTGTGTGTGTGTGTGTGTGTGTGTGTGTGTGTGTGTGTGTGTGTGTGTGTGTGTGTGTGTGTGTGTGTGTGTGTGTGTGTGTGTGTGTTCTCATTTTACATACCCTCACATAATCCAGACATATACGGCAACAGCAAGCACCGGTAAACACGCGTCTGTATCAGGATTTAATTAAGCAATTTTCGCTCTGAACTGAGGATTAATTTTACATCACTATTCGCTAATTTCTCGTCTATTATCGACAGCACCTACGATTTCTCTCGCAGTGTCTGAAAATTAGGCATTTTTGGGTGCAGGCAAAAAGAATTTTTAATAAACTTCTGACGGAATTACAATTAGCAAACCCCGCATAGAAAATTAATGTCGCTTTCATCCTGTTAATTGACTCTGACCAAAATCAGATCGGATATTTTATCTTAATTAGTTGAAAATAAACATTTTGTTTTCTATTAGCCCGGGGTATTGTGCTGTTTGCAACTTGTAAATAATGGTGTTTGTGCGTGTTTGTATTCGTGATGAGAATTCCTGATTATTTTTTGTCGTGCCAATGTTGCTTTATATTTTCTTTATCAATCAGTACCGGTATTTAGACATTTACAGTAGTTCATTTGCATTTCAATCCCTGATTATCACAAACTTAGAAAAACTGGGAAATTTATTTCCAGCTCCGTAAACAAGTGTTGTAGACAGAATACGTTATTTCCTACTTTTCCTAATTGTTTAAGAAATAAGATTCTAACTAGACACCATATTACCTATGACAAGATCAGTCCCTCATCACATAGAATGGTGTTGTACGGTGGTAATATGCATATATTCTGACAAGATCATCGTATTGCAGAGGTTACTGAAGACTGATCCTAGCTACTTCATTAACAGTGGTCTCCGAGAACCTATGTAATATATTCAGTAAATGTGACGGTGTCGCACTGAAAGAGTGAAGAGAAAATTCAAGTTGTCGTATCTAGCACATCTTCGGCATGCATCTGCTGACTTCTATGTGAAATGAAAATGTCTGACGCCTTTTTCAGTTCGGTAATTTGATACTGTACATGAATTTCTCTGATATTATGAACTGTAATTATCTTTCATCAAGTGTAGTAATTTACTACATTTATCAAAAATAAAATTTACTTCATGACGTGTTTATTCGTTATTAAATTTCACCTTTTATTTATTATTTTGAATATTTCTTCGACCTTAACTTCCTTTTGCGTCATATGTGTAAATATAAAAAGATTTGGTTGGAAATGTCAATTCTTCAGGTATTTTTTTAACTACGCTTGTTTGGCTATTTTTTAATATGCATATTTACGCTTTTATTTATGTTTTCTCTTTGTTTCTGGATCCAACTTTACTTTATATGTTTGTGAGTTTTAGGGTGATGATGATTATGATGATGATGATGATGATGACAGAGTTGAAGTGACCTCCTTTTGAACCTCTCCAATTAAGCAGGCGCCCCCCTCCCCCTCCCGCCTGTCCGCACTATCTTATTATAAAGCTAATGAAGAGAGGATACAAGCCTTACACGAGTCCTCGGTAAGGCCTCGCAGGGAAAAGTGGATGGGGGAGAGGGGTGTTGGGAACCTGAGAGAATAGGGTAGGGTAGGGTAGGGTAGGGTAGGGTAGGGTAGGGGAGGGTAGGGTAGGGCAGGGTAGGGTAGGGTAGGGGAGGGTAGGGTAGGGTAGGGAAGGGGAGGGGAGGGGAGGGGAGGGGAGGGGAGGGGAGGGGAGGCTGGATGAAATAGGTTGGAGAGAGTGGGGTAGGGTAGGGTAGGGTATGGTTGGGTAGGGTAGGGTAGGGTAGGGTAGGGTAAGGTAGGGTGGGGAAGGGTAGGGTAGGGTAGGGTAGGGTAGGGTAGGGTAGGGTGGGGTGGGTGCTGCGAGAAGGGTTGGACGGGGATATGGGAAGCACTTTGTTAGGGACAAGAGGGTGCACTTCTCAGCAATATAAAAGAAGGTACACACGCGTAGCCTACAAAACATACACCTGCACAGAGGTACATATTTATCGGTATACATAATAAGCATGTGGATATGTTGTGTGTGTGTGTGTGTGTGTGTGTGTGTGTGTGTGTGTGTGTGTGTGTGTGCGCGCGCACGCACACACACACACACACACACACACACACACACACACACACACACACACACACACACACACCGATAATTTCTTCGTTATAAAATGAGACCCTGTGTATGTACGAGAGAGAAGTGAAAAGAATAACGCTTTTCAACACTTCACTTTCTCTCACAACTCAGCATGTCTTATATCGGCGACAGTGACCGTGTATTAATAATGAGTACATCACTAGCTGAAGTAAAGCAACAGCATGAATTATTAGTTATTTAAAATCAATAATAGCATCGAAAAAAGGTGTCTTCCAGACAGAAAATGCACATAAATAATGCGAATCAGAGAATCTACATTACACCTATGTAACTGAAACCGACAAGGACAATATGACTAATGGATTACGGTAACTACATTCCCATTTATTGCCAAACAAGGTAATTCTGTTCAAGTCAATTCAACGCATGAAAAAACAGCAACAAAGTCACACGAAAACCGATTACTACAAAAGAAAAGGCGATCATTATTTTCCGAACCAGAACTGTACTCCCCCAACCCCTATGCGCCCTCACTAATGACGTCACACTTTTCCTGCTGGGGCTGTAATTGATATTCTCCTTATGGGTAAAAATATCCACGCCTGAGAGCTTTAATGGGGATCCTCTTCCCCCACTCCCTCTAGCAGTGTCTTGATTTTCCTCTCTCTCTCTCTCTCTCTCTCTCTCTCTCTCTCTCTCTCTCTCATACACTCAATCTTTCTCCTCTTTTAAATGATGCCTCTTCCTTTCAGTTAGTCTAATGCTCCCTCTTCCCCTTCTCTCTCTCTCTCTCTCTCTCTCTCTCTCTCTCTCTCTCTCTCTCTCTCTCTCATCGACTTCCCCACACCCACGCCAGGTAAAGAAGATGACTACCAAGTCCCTCTCTCCCCCTCCACATATTAATTTAGCCTCTCAATCAATTTTCCCCTTAGGACTTAGGAGTAAAATTGGACCAACCCATTCAGCCAACTTTTCCCTTTTAATCATATTTCCTTATGCTTTTCTGCAAAATATCGCTTGTTGTCGCATCGCGTATATTTCCACACTGCTCATTCGACTGTGCACTTATGGGACTAATTAAGGATACAGTCAGTCTAGTAAGCGTATATTCAGCGAAGTGACGAAGGTAAAGGCAACTTTAAAGATGAAAGTCGCCACCTCGTGCTTCCGTGCTGTCCAAGAGAAAAACGACAGAAGAATACTTTGAAACAGAGAAGTAAGAAAAGTAAAATTTTTAAGTAAGTGACAAAACTAGCTGAGCAGAGTCTCATATTATCCAGTTATTTTTTCCTTCGAGGTATCAGTTCAGCCAAGTAAGCCACAAGTACGAGTACCGGTAATTCTCTTCCTCACTCAGTATTAAAGATTCTTCCTCCCTGCTATGTTTCACTGTTTTTGTATGTTTCCTTGTGATTTAAGAATAAAATCACCTTGAAGTAAGTACATAGTCCTTAAGGCGTGACCCTAGTGAAAGGTTTAATAAACGTTATTTTTAACTGAGAATGTTACCCAATCCTTTTACTAAGAGAGGGAAGGGTCTCTCCTATCCCACGTAAAATTGTCTTTTGATAAGATAAATAAAGCTCTTACGCCACTGTCGTCGTGAATGCATTGAGAGTAAATCACGTTTTACGCCTCATCAATAGATGGAACGGAAATATCAATACTGAGTGACATGCCAGGTTGATATATTGGAACAAACGGTACTCCTGATAAATTATTGTGACGGATGATGTGACCAAGCGCGAGTCATGAGAGCGGAATATTTACCTTGCCCAAACATCCTGAAATATACACAAATATTTCATTATAAACAATCAGTTCCCCCACTCTATATCTTTTTAACCTTCATTTTACGTGAACTTCTGCCTACGCTGAATAAACTTGTAAAGCAATATCGTACAACTAAGAATCACATTATTGTTCATTTAAGGTTTCTATGAAAATCGTCTTTAATTTCTCCAAGCCAGTGCCTAAGCTATCTGATGTTTGCTTTTTATCTGGTCATTAATTAATTCTACCACACTAATAGTCTCTTCCTTACTCAATATCGTCTATTTTTCTCATCATCAGTGTTCCTGTCCCAGCAATATATCCCTATTTTTCTCCCTTCTGTTTCCTCTTGTGCACAGTTTCTAATAACGCTGCACCTTCATTATTATTATTATTATTATTATTATTATTATTATTATTATTATCGTACTATCTAATTTTCTTTCCACCCATATCTCCCCAGTATATATTCTCTCCATAATCTTCCCTATCTCCCCAACCTCTCCCCAACCAAAATCTCTCCCTCGTCTTCCCCATCTACCGTCTGTTATTCTACTCTCATTTATTCCACCCAACTCACTGCCTCCCCATCTTAGTCTCTTCACCATTATCTCTCATCACACTTCCCAGCTCCTCCCCAAATCAATGTCTCGCCCACCCGCTCCCCAGCTAATACCTCGTCCAGCTCCCCTCTATCATTCTCCCCTCATAGTTTCCTCCCATGTCATCACCTGCTTCTATTCTTGTCCCGTTCTTACGCCCAAAGCTTCACACCTCTATCTATCTCCTCTAGTATTCTCCCCTGTCTACTGTCTCCGCTATGTTATCTCCCCACATCAATATTCTCCTCTTAAAAATTTCCACCAAGCTCTTCTCCCCATCCTTATCTTTCATCAGTCTCCCCACTGGAAATATCTCCTCACTTCCTCCTCGCCTTACTATCTCCCCCTTTCCTCCGAAGTCTCTAATCTCCCCTCCATCATTTTTTTCCGATTAATTCCACCCAACTCATCATCCTCCCATAATTATCTCTCCGCTATTCTTTCTCGATTCCTTCCCCACCTCCCCTCCTCTCAGATCCCTCCACCTCCTCATCTAACACCTTCTCCAATTTCTACTCTTTCTCTATTAATCAATTTTCAATAATATTTCTCGGCCAAATCTCCCACAGCATAAACCTCCTCCTTCACATTATCTTCCCATCACTATCTTCCACCAGTCTCCCCACCCTATTATCTCCCCTTCCTCTTCCCCATCTAATACTCCTCCATCTCCCGTCTATAACTGTGCTCCCAGAAATTCCCCTCTGCTCAAAGTCCATCATAACTCCCCTACTATTATCTCCATCATCACTCTCCCCATCCAATCTCCCCACGTTCTCCCCAGCCAGTATCTCCCCACCTGCTCCTCATCTAATTACAGGCAGCGGTAGACGTATCGGTAGTTTGCGTGGGGGTGTCAACGTGTAGGCATACTAATTAATGTTCACTTGTGTTCACCCACAACCCTAATTGGGGAGGATGATGGCGGTGGATGATAGGAGTGGATGAATGGGAGATGCATAATGGTGTGGATGAGGAAACAGATGGTAGTGGTGGGTGATGTGGAGGAGATAGAGGAGGAGGTGGTTGGATGACAGGTATGAATGGTGGAGATGGATAAGGAAGGTAAATAAGGAAGTTGGGGAGTGAGAAAATGGTTAAGGAGAATGGATGAAATAGAATGGATGAGAAAGTTGCATGACTGGACAGATGAGAGAAGGAAGGAAGGATCTGAAGTCTGCTAGGCCTCTGGGAACGGCCTGTCGAGCCTATACCCAGATTAAAAACAGGAAAATAAAAGAAATAAGGATACACATTTCCACTTATTCCCAAGTAACCAAATTTTTTTTCCAGTCCGTGGAGAAGAGCTTTACGTCTCGCTTTTAAGTGTGTAATTAAAGTAAGACCATCCAGTAGGAGTTATTACGATGTGTGAAGTCTCTCTCTCTCTCTCTCTTTCTCTCTCTCTCTGATGTTGCGTAGGGTGTGAGTGAAATGTTGCGGGTCACAGCCTACATATTCGATAACAGGCCCGTGTCTCACTCGCTCTTTAACTCCAGGCAAGAGCTATACATGGCCACGCAGTCTATCAGAACCCTTTTACTGATGTTTGGAGCGATTAAACCCCACGCCTCTTTTTCGAACCCACAACTGGCTCGAAAAACGTGTGAAACTGGGTGCTGAAATACTGAAAAGAGAGGCTTGATCTGCCTGATCACTTGCATCTACACTCACACCCACTCTCACTTGCACACACACACACACACACACACACACACACACACACACACACCTTATGAAACATGTACACACGTATGCTCTCTCTCTCTCTCTCTCTCTCTCTCTCTCTCTCTCTCTCTCTCTCTCTCGTTCGAGTGAGTAATTCTATTGGTATTCATGTCCAATCACTTAATGAGGACAGCCACGGACACTCACTTTTGTAATTAGAGAGAATTCATTTTGATGATATTAAAGCCAGACTAATTAATAAGAACCGCAAGATCTGTTTGGGTAGCGCATCTGTGCAACTAGGTGAAGTGCTCTCTCTCTCTCTCTCTCTCTCTCTCTCTCTCTCTCTCTCTCTCTCTCTCTCTCTCTCTCTAATATGGGTACTGTATGCCGGTCTTAACAAGAAGATGCTTGAGTAAGTTCACGTCGCATTCATAATTCTAGCGCCTCAAGACGTCGATAAAAAATAAATAAAGACTTCACCATTGTAGAAATGCTATTAATCCGTTTATTGTGTCAACCTTCTTCTTTTTCTTCTTCTTCTGTCCCAACCGGAGCATAGAGGCCCGAGGTTTGGTAATACGGTTTCGGAATTTAATGTAACTGTGACCATCCTCGCTAACCCTTGAGTGGCATCAAGTGAGTAAAAAGCCCCAACCATTCATCGGAGGTAAATCTTTATGGGGTTTATCCATGTGAAGTGCCCTGACCCACTAAGCAACATGACCAAACCTAACCCAGTCTAAGCAAAGGTATTCGAACAAAATCAATCCCCAACTTTTCTTGAGCAACCAAAAACAATCGAGACATCAACAGCAAGTAAAAGAGAGAGAGAGAGAGAGAGAGAGAGGCAAAACGAACCCTGATGCTTGAAAAACAGTGACCTAACCTTGTGTCCCGTGACCTTACTTCATAATTGGCAAACACACCTGTGGCTGTATCCATGAACCTTCCTAAACCGTGTATGAAATCGTTGGCTGTTACTATTGTCGTCAATCAACCCGTTATTAACGCTTCTCAAGCTACAGCGAACTGTAGAGCGAAAAACCGCTAAGAAAACGACCTGAGTAAACTGTAAAGTGTTGTGGGGTTTTACAGTAAAATGATTAAGATCTTTTTTAATATCTTTCCCGAGGCCGCATTCACGACCTTTCCTAAGTACCGTACTAAATAATTGCTTTATCTAAATACTGTAAGTGAAAGTTTTGCAACATGAAAGTTTTATATGGTACGAATGTTTCTGTACGTCATCATAATTTTGGTTAGTACCTGCAGTATTTAACTATTCTGATAAAGCATAACGACTATGAGGTAAATGTATCGTAATCTACTATCTACTGGAAGAAAATTGTTATGCTGATCATTATAGTCAAGATTCACTCTCCAATTAAGGCGATCACCGCGAACCCCTTCACTACGATAAACTCTCCATTATTTTATTGTTGCTACTACCAAGGGATTTTATCTATGTGGAAAGAGACGTCAGGGCTAGAAATAATATTTATGATGACTGTTTCAGATCACTTCACTACGACAGGTCTTTCCTAAACTACTAAAAATCGTTTGGGGTGGCAGTAATAAAACAGTATTATTATCACTGTCCCCAAATGATATAGTTGCTGATATTATTTAGTCTCATAGCAAACACTGTATAACCGGATTTCGCAAGTGTATCATAGCGTATTGTTGACGGACAGATTTGCTAACGGGCAGAAGCTTCAATTAATATGTTTGGGTGTAGCAGTAATTAGATTTTCACGATGACAGTGATGATGATGATGATGATGATAATGGTGATGATTATGGTGATATGTACATTACTCTTGCGTTGGTTTGTACGGATTATCATGAAATGGGATTAACTTTGGTGTATATCTCTATGTAAAGTCATAATATTAACGAGGCGGGAACAAATAATTACGTAATATTTCATCCAATTTACTTATCACACACCTTTCCTGGCAAATATTCCTAAGGTGAGTGCCATGGTATGATTTTCTGCCCATACAAGTGCAGACTCTAATATCGATCCACTTCATGACGATAAATTAGGGAGAACTAAACGCTAACTTTTGAAACCCAGTGATGCGCTCTTCAGAACCCAGCACATTTTTCATGATAATGTGTAGGAGTTTCATATCTGTTCGTCTTTAAACTGGAGCAAAATTCGTGACTGCAACTGTACGTGACTCTCCTTGATATAGTGTGTTATTAAGGAAAGTGGCAGATATAATGAACCAGATGCACTGAAATAGTACAAATACCTTTATCCCTGACAGTACGTACACCTCTTATGGGTCTTTATTTCGCGGTACAGGGGGAAAAAATTTATCTATCTATCTATCTATATACCTAGAGGGGAAAAAATAAATGATAAATACTACTCACTTACTGAAAATAAATGCGGTATTGATCTGATGTCGGCGAATGAGTTAATACACCACATAACTTATTACAAATTCTGCGTCAGTTTCTCTTCATTGAACACAATTGTCAGGTTTGGCATGAATTAAACACACACACACACACACACACACACAAAGAAAGAGAGAGAGAGAGAGAGAGAGAGAGCACCCATACTATCAGAAAAGTTCACCGCTATATCCTCTGAGTGTTATGATTTACCAGAAGGAAATATCCAGAGTAAGCCCGACTAAAGGCCAAAGAAAAGCCACACCAGGCTATGGGTAAAGCCCCCACTGTGTTTGGGATTTAGAGCACCGAGGAGAGTAGGGGTTAATGGTTATACTTTTAATGATACCACCTTCTGTGTGTGTGTGTGTGTGTGTGTGTGTGTGTGTGTGTGTGTGTGTGTGTGTGTGTGTGCTGTCTAGCGTTAAAAGTAACTTGAATGTGTTCTTGGTAACGAGGGAGTTGAATAAAACAAAGATGGTGTGTGTGTGTGTGTGTGTGTGTGTGTGTGTGTGTGTGTGTGTGTGTGTGTGTGTGTGTGTTGGGGCGATAGATAGTGCAATATAACAGCTCGATTGCGCTTGGTGTTGAAAGAAAATATAGAACAGTGTCGGTGTTTTCCCAAAGTTACACGCACCAAGGGTAACTAAAAGGCTTCGCCAAAACACTTGCTTCTATTTTTGACTACTTAATACATTTACTTCTCTATTTCATTTTGGCCACCTCCTGTCAATTGTATTCACTTTAGCAGAGACGCGTTGCTGTACAGTTAAGAAGCAGTGTCTTTTAATCTCGTTTTAAACAGGCTGACGTCTCTCTGTTGTTATTATTATTATTATCATCAGTGTTGATGGCATTATTATTATTATTATTATTATTATTATTATTATTATTATTACTCGCTTAAAAGCCGTCTTCGGCGGCCTCCGCTCGATGTCGTCATCTCCAATCTTCAGAAATGAATCATAATTTGGGAACTGGTGGCCCGATTGGACTGGAAACTGTTTTATTCTTCAAGTTAAAGCATCTTAAAGGCACCTTCCTCTTACAAAAATTTGCGCTACGTGCGCCGTTTTTGCTGTGTTACGGTAACAAACAAACATAAAGAAATTGGATCATTATAATATAGATTATCATCATTACCACCATTTTCATTCATCATTGCCACTCTCAGAAGATTTTATTTAGTTTGGGAAGATCTCTCGTACCATAAGAGCCAAATGTAAAAAAAAAAAAAGGGGGGGGCGGGGGGTCCATTCGCCGCTGCTGGACACGAACTGTGCAGGGTGCGTCATGTGCTACTGTGTTTATCTACCGTACCCTGTTAGGTTCACTTTCTGTGTTCAGCTATTGTGTTCTCCTATTGTGTTCAGCTATTGTGTTGTTCCATTGTGCTCAGTAATCGTGTTTTTGTTGTCGCAACTTCCCCTCTACTTCACCCCATCAGCACAAGTAGTCATTTTTATTATTATTATTATTTTTTTGTTACTGCCACACGATTTTATTCAGCTTCAGAGAGTAGCACAGTTGTTACTCTATCCCCATCAAACAGAACTGGCATTAACAACAACAACAACTGCCACTGCTAATACTACTACTACTACAACAACAAATTATAACACCTTCGTATCCCTGTTCCCTGAATCTGGCCACACGTACAACGCCGAGGCTAGAATGGGGTTTTAAGGTATAACGCAAACCATCTTTCACATCATAGTATCTGATTCCGACCACGTGTAAAATACTGAAACAAGAATGATATGGGATTTCGCCTTATGGGTACTGTTAATATTATGTAGTTTTAAAGGCATATATAATACACCACACATACATCATACACCAAACATACATCATACACCACCTCTCGTATCCTGTTGTATGACCCGGGGCACACGTCAAACACTGAAGCAAGAGAGAGGTGTTATGGGATTAGGCTATGTCCATTTACAAGTCGCATTAAGCTGCACCGTCAATCCGCTTAGGAAAATCGCTTTGGAAAATCGCCTTGGGCCCACCGGAGATTTCGGTAAGGTAGGGATACAGTGAGGGGAATACTGGGGATACAGTGAGGGGAATACTGGGAGACTATTTGGGTACAGGAGGGGAATACTGGGGGGAATATTTGGAGAGGGATGTGGGTACGGGAGAGAGTAATAATGGACAAATATTTGGGTAAGCTTAAGGGGATACTTGGGGAGAATAAGGGAGCACTAGAAATATTGTTTTAGGGGAAAGGAATATATGAGCAGGGAAGGGGAGAACCGTGGAACACTGGCGAGTATTTCGGAGACGAAGGGAATTACTGTAGAAATACTCGAGTTAGGATATGGGAATATTTGGAGAAGATTTGGGTAGCCTGGGGAAATATTATGCATAAATGGGAATACTGAGGTAAGGAAGAGGAATCGGGAAAAATATTTGGATTATGAAGGGAGATACTTGGAAAATATTCAGGAAACAGGGGAAAAATAAAGATGACGTCTAAGCAGAAGACATGGCTATTGGGGGAAACAGGGCATTAAGAAAGACATGGAAAGGAATAATCGGGCAATATTTGGAAAGGAAAGGGAGCACTGACATGCAAAGAACATAAGAACATAAGAAGAGAGGATAACTGCAGTAGGCCGGTTGGCCCATGCTAGGCAGCTCCTAGAGAGTAACTGAACTACTAGAATGAGATAAGGATAGCAAAGAAGAAGGCTCTCCCCCGCCCTCCAAACCCTCCAGCCGAAGCCGGCAGGAAAAAGTCAAAAAGAACACCACGCCGTATAGAAAAACTGGCGTGGACATTTTACAGGAAAGTGTGAAAGGAGAATAGAGATTATCATAGTGTAACCTCAAAAGGAAGGTGTGTGCCATCCATATTATGTTGCGCATGTGGACAATAAATCTTCAGGAATGGAACCTCTTATTTATGCCCAGTGTAGAATACACAAATATGCACATAAACAGATAATTAAGACTACTGTAATTTCTTCAACATCGCGACGTCTTGTATAATTAATTCTTGTTATTACCAGACAGTTGCATTCAGCCAGGGGGACTATTCAAACTGGTATGGTTAAACAAAGCCTTCATAGTTTTACATCTCATATGACGACTTACCATTTACAGACTGGTTAACGGCAATTTTACCAGACACTGGGAAATCTCTCGACGTCAGAGGGCCAACCTTTTCGTTAACATTAAGGGGGTGTCCTGAGCTGAATAAAATCTTATGGTGGTAGCAACATTATACGAAGAAGGACGTCACTTGACTGAAGGGATTACATATGTCAAGAGTGAAACACACACACACACACACACACACACACACACACACACACACACACACACACACACACACAACAGAAATATAAATCGTAGTGAATAATAAATACGAAGTAGATAAAAGGATAACTAAAATCTGTCCTGCCCACGGTGGACTGTTTACCCACTTTCCTGCCTCGTTTTACAGTGACGCTGGGCCACTTGGCGTTGCCTCAAGAGTCCCGCCAACTCTCTAAGGGGAAGCCAAGAAAACTCGCCGAGAACCACTGACTGGCTGGAAAGTGGCCCAAACACCCTCCCTATCACCACTTGCAAAGAACTCGGCCCAAAGTTAGTTGGAGCGGTATCAGGAATTCACCTCCCGTACTTGACTGAATGCTGGGGGGAAGGAAAAGGCTCGGGGTTTTCTGATTCCCACTGGCGTTAAATGTGCACGCATAGTTAAATTTAATGGTTGTGGCTGAAGCTCTCCCTAACTATATTTGCAAAGATCTTAGCCCAAAATTAGTAGAGGGGGGAGGGTATAAGAAATTCGCCTCCCGTGCTAGACTAAATCCTAAAAGGAATGAATAGGCTGTTTTCTAATTTCCAGTGGTGTTAAATATGAGGGTATATATAAAAATTACTGCTTATGACTAAAACTCTCCCTTTCATTTTTTATGATGAATTCGGATGAAAGATGGGGAGATATCAGAAATTCATATTCCGAAAATGACACGGTTAAGAGGAAGGAAAATGTCCAGGCTTCTGATTTCCAGTGGTGTATCACTTAATTTTATGCTGAAACAAATAATCACCGTAAGTGTGGGTCAAATTCACGCTACACCAGAAGCTGAAAAATATATGAAAACGGTATTAGGAACTTAACTTATGTACTTGACTAAACGTGAGGGGAATGAAGAATGTATTTCTTATTCCTAATGGCGTATTTTATAATTATGTATTCCCAGCTACTGGACCTCAGGAATGAGCTTCCTCGCTTAAGACTAGAGTAGGATGCATTACGAAGTTACTCGTAACAAGGTTGAAACACTCTCTCTATCGCCACCTCAAAGAACTATATGAAAGACAACATGAGCAAGAATTCACCCTTTGTACTAGACTGAATGCACAGAGAAGCTGCATATATCTGATTCCCGACGGCGCTTTATATGTGATGGCGACTAATGGTTTGATCAATCACCCTTTAGTAACGAACGGTTAGTCGAGTCGATATCCAGGGCATTCATTGTGTGACGAATAGAGCGTGCGATTTATACGCCCTGACGTCGATCGCGTATGCAGGGAGCGTTTAAAAAGGCAACATTTATCACAGGGGGGAGAAGAAGTGAATTTGATCAAGGGGCTCACCGCGTTATTAATTACGAAGCAATAATAGAATGGTAAATAATGGGGAATAGAACTTTTACGACGTGCCAGGTATAGCGAACTTAACTGAATTTAGTATAGTAGGTCTTTACGGGGAGACCAGGATAAGATGGAGGGATGAGGTGTACGAGGTTGTATTAGCTGGAAGGAGGGCAGCGTGATGGCGGAGGACAAAGTAACATGGAAGCTATTTGTCTCTGGCCTCCACTTCTGGGAATAAGATACCTGGCTATAGACTGAACTAGACAGACAGGTTTTTCAAGGGTAATTTCTGCTTGCATCGTCTTTTGTGGGGAAAGGCTTTATAGTCA
This sequence comes from Coenobita brevimanus, assembly GCF_032717465.1. Classification (NCBI taxonomy): domain Eukaryota; kingdom Metazoa; phylum Arthropoda; class Malacostraca; order Decapoda; family Coenobitidae; genus Coenobita; species Coenobita brevimanus. Next base: position 15,481,551 of record NC_137019.1, read on the forward strand.
GACTAGTTTTTATTACTTAATTCGCTTTATTTTTAATAGCTACTGTCAATGTTTGTAGCATCCTGATATAAAGAGGAACCATCTCTCTCTCTCTCTCTCTCTCTCTCTCTCTCTCTCTCTCTCACACACACACACACACACACACACACACACACACACACACAAGCGTACAACCTGTACATATATAGATCATAGTTTCCCGTCATCATAATTCTCACTCCAGAGCAAACACCAATTTAATTAACAACAAAATGTGCTGACAGCGATAATCGAGCCAGGCAATTAAACAGTTGAACAAAATTATTAGAAGCCGTTGTCGATGAATAGGAGACTATATTAGCTCTTCCTTTGTGATTAATTTAGTATATTTCACCTTAAAACTATCGTATGTTATCTGTCTCCTATTTCGACGTAACTATATCAATAACAAGGTGGAAAATATTAAACTGTAATATGCAAACTAAATCGCTGAGAAAGGGGCACCACGAAATCTCCTCAACCAACGAGAATCAGGAATTATGAAACAGCAGAGTATGAAAAATAAATTGATAACGAGAATGAGCCACGAAATCTCAAAATCAACGATAACAGGGCATAAAAAACAGAAGGTAAGCTACAAAACTCTGGCGACCATCAACGTGTCACAAACTCAAATAGCCTAAATCGCTAGGAAGAAGGCGTTGCGAAATCTAAAAAAAGAAAGAAGGAAAAAGAGCTCAATGAAAAAAAAAAAGGAGGGGGGGGGAGGCAGAAAAACGCTAGATGGAATTACCCAGCGTCCATCAACGGTGTCACAAACTTCAAAACAAATCGCCAAGGAGAAGCAGCCACGACGTCTCACAACACTCCCGAAAATTGAGCAAAACGCTGGGAAGAATGACCCTGCGTCCATTAGCGTTGTCACAAGCACACGTTCCGGCGTTTAATTATGCAGGTAAAAAATCAGGTGGACAGTTTTGTGGTGTCGGTGGGGAGGGGGAGAAATTATTTGACACTGAGCATGACCCAACGTGTATTCTTTTTTTTTTGGGGGGGCGGTTTATTATTTTTTTTTTTGTTTACTTTCAGACACCCATATGTCGCTTGGGAAGATTCATGTGACTTTTTTTTTTCTTTTGTAGCCACGTAGCATAGTTTGAATGAAAAACTGAGCTTAACCATCACTGTCATTATCATCATTTTCATGACCACCACCATCATCAGCATCATTTTCATCACTACCATCATCATCGTCATTATAATCACCATCATCACCGCCAGCACTACCACCACCACCATTAACACCACCAACATTATAAATTATTTCCCACCACTATGTTTTGTGGCGAGCAGGATCCAGCAGCAGGAAAATGGAAAATACAAAACAAAAACTACCGAAAAATGACAAACACACACACACACACACACACACACACACACACACACACACACACTCAGTAACCACAGTAGAGAAAAATAAAAACACGCTTGGGTGGGCAAGAAAAAACACAAAAATAAAAAACTGGCACAACGTAAACAAAGAACAATGAAACAAGAGGGATGAGCCAGCGAGCCTGAATGAAACACGGTGAAACTTGTAGGTGGGAGGAGGCGGGATTAGAGGAGAGGATGGAGGGAGCGAGACGGGGAAGGGGGGGTAAGAGTGATGGAGGGAGGGAGACGGGGAACTGGGGTATGGAGAGATGGGGAAGCAAGATGAGGCTGGGGGAGGAGAGGAGGATCAAGGCGTGGCAAGAGAAAAGGATCGGTGTGAAAATTCAGGACAGCAGAACTAAACTGTGAAGGTTAGAGAGAGAGAGGGGGGGGGGAAACGAGTGTAACAAGCACGTAAGAGAAGACTGAGAGACGGGAAGTAGCAAAAAGACAAAAACAGAATAAGTAGCGGACCATACGAGTACAGGAACAGCAAAGAAATGGGAAGAATACGATAAGAGACATCAGAATTTACCTCCTAAGAGTTTTAAGCAATTGGACAGACTTTTCTTACATCCTTCACAAACCCACTCATCACTGTGAGTGGGGTGGACCTTGTACACAAAATAAAATTGCCTGATGTTAAAGATATTGAAATGGAAAAGACGTCCCCAGCCTGGAGAAGTTGATTATACGTAAAATATAAACAGACTGATGCCCATGACTGAAAATATACATATAAAAAAAGAAAGAGTGATTCGCAGGAAGGTCTGACACTGGATTATAAATGAGACGTTACGGAATGATGAAGATGGAAAAAGATGTTAAAAATAGAGGTAAAGAAAGTGTATGGGCTATGAAGGACGAGACAATTTTTTAAAATGATACGGAAAAAAGATAAACCGGGATGTGAGTGGAATACTGACAGCAGAAAATGGATTGATGGTAACGAACGAGAGAGAGAGAGAGAGAGAGAGAGAGAGAGAGAGAGAGAGAGAGAGAGAGAGAGAGAGAGAGAGAGAGGAGAAAAAACTGAACGGAAAGGAAAAGAGTACAAGATGATAATGAAAAAAAAAATGAGATAGACGAGAGGAAATAAGAATGGGACTGGGACAGAGGAAAAAGGAATGAATAAAGAGACAGAAGTAGTAAGAGACAATGGTGTACAAGAAAAAATAACATGGGAGCTGCAAGGAAGAGGAAAAGAATGACACGTGAAAAAGAAATAATAAACGAGAGACAAGAGGAAGTGGAAGTAATTATAGTGAGGGACGTGACAAAAAGATTAATTGGACGACAAAACCGTGAGAGCAAAAGAAAAAAGACGGAGGAAATAGAGCAAGGGAAAAAGGGAGAAAAATTTGAGAGACAGGAGAGGAAGTGAGAGTAGGACTGTGGAAGGGTATGACCACTAGAGCATGACCCAAACTTCTTTATAGCTTCCTGCAAGTGGCTCACCCTCTCTTTCTTCCCTGTGCTTGTGGTGGTGGCGCTGAGGTGGCAGAGAGAGAGAGAAAGAGAGAGAGAGAGAGAGAGAGAGAGAGAGAGAATGGAGGGATGTAGCGAAAGAAAAATGAAGAGGAAAGAAATGGAAAACCAGTTGGAGTAATGGATGCACGAGGAAGCTGTTGTTGTTGTTATTGATGCTGAAGTAGTTGTTATTGTTTCCCTACACCTATCTGGACGAAGCACATAAATACGAAATACCAACAAACAGTACGATCAAGTCATGTCTCATCCCCAGCGTGTAATAAATGACTGCGGGCACGTATTGTTTCATTAAGTTTCATCCAAAGCTCACTGCGCTTAGCGAAAACCGAAATCCTTACCGGTCTTAAGCTCCCCCCCCCCCGTCGGTATAACATCAAAAAAACAAAGAAGAAAAAAATAGTAGACATAAACCCAAGAGAGAAATAACGCACGGGAGGAATGACGTGTTTCGTACGTCTGGCAATGCGGAAGTTCAACGCGACGCCATCTAGAGACGCAGACGTCACCGTCAAGAATCCAAGACGTCAGTGTGCTCATCCTGTAATGTCCTTAAAAGTACGACCACTTAGAAATCTACTACTAATAATAAGGAATCAGCTAAGCCTTTCGATCTATTTCCTAATATGAAATACAAATGACTTACCTATGCAACGTAAAACGAGAAATATAGTCTACACATTTTCAGATTCCCTCGGTGCTAAAGATCTGAGTTATAATGATACAATCGTCCTTCCAAAAAATATCTAAATTTTAAAAATATACCTACAACTGTGGCATGCTAATGGTAATATAATTGTCATGAAATGCAGTGTTGGTAATATACAGTAATTCGTTTAACTCTCTTCAGTCGAAAATTTCTGAATTCAACGAGAAATATATCGCAATACTCTGACCTTACCTACTGTGAAACGTTTAACATACACAAGCTAAATATATCCCCAAGTGGTGGCGAGAATGAAAGGAAAATCATGTTATCAGAATGAATGAGTTACCTGTCCACAACGCTAACCTCAAAATGGCGGATGCGGGGTGATTTAGACGCCAGCACAGGTAAGAGGGAATCTTCTCCACGTCACTCAACTGGCACATCCTTCTCACACCTGTAGTTCTCCAGGCCATCTTAACAAGCCCCTTACAGCGTTCTGAGTCCAAATGGGTGAGGTTCAGAGTGATGTAAGCGTGTTTCGCGAAGAACAACACTCGTACACTCACACACGCTGCCACAGTATCAACTCGATTGACGCCGAGAGGGAGGGAGGGGAGGGAGGGAAGGGGGGGGGAAGCAGGGCATCATGGGTAATCACGTGACATCCTCAGGTGAGAGCACATTGGCCAGAAGCGCCTCACGTGTTAGATGCTTCCATGAGCCGCTACTTTCAATTATACTTATCCCGTGCCGTAATGGACTATTTTATTTCTCAGTTTAATATATATATATATATATATATATATATATATATATATATATATATATATGAGTATTCAGATGAGCTATATATATATATATATAGCTCATCTGAATACTCATCGCAGCATCAAACGAACTACACCCTTTTTACACTGACTCGGCATTTATTTTCGTCCACATGTGACTTATTTCAGTTAACTCGATAGCAGAATAAGACAATACTATGGCTCTACATCCTTACCCTAGCATTTCCTCCTGATTAGCAACATATTCTAGTGATAATCTGTTGTTACAACTGAGCACTGAAGATTGGGATATGCCAATTTTAAGCCAAATTAGATACAAAGAATATAGTCAAACGAATCCCGCTGACTTGGCTATTCGGCTTTCCAGACGATTTTCCTCAGTTTCGGCGAGTTTTTTCGTATTGAGGGTTAAGATACAGCGTTAATGATGACCCTTACTACTAAAAATAGTTCCCAAGTTGAATAAAATTATCTGATGGCTACCTTATCATATCATTTTAACCCTATGACCCCGTGACTCAATTTTTAGTTTAATCCATCTCACTCCAGACGATTTTATTCACCAGAACGCAGTATTTTTATGAAGGAGTTATAACTGTAAACAACTCCTTCAGTAACAGAATTGTACAAAACCATGGAATACAATCGTCTGGTAGCAGTATAACTAGAGCGAAAAAACAGTCATTGTAGAACAGATATTATCCTATTCAGGCTTATGACGCATTTTCTATTTTATTCTTGCTCTCTCCAGACGGTTTTAGTTAGCTTAGGAGATTTTGTGTGTGTGTGTGTGTGTGTGTGTGTGTGTGTGTGTGTGTGTGTGTGTGTGTGTGTGTGTATTTTGGGGACTGAAAGGGCTTGATATGGCCTTCGTTGACCCTTTTCCTATGATATCTCCCCTAAACTGAGTAAAACCTCAACTAGAACAAAAAAATACGCCATCGCACTGAAGAGGCTCGCGACACGTAATTGTATATGAGTGAGAATTATGAAGGATGAAATATCAGGCTGAATAATGAATGCAGGAACACGTAACACATTAATCAAGCGCTTGGGGTCCTATTCACAAGGCTCGTTATATGACACGCACTCCAGCATAACAAACATGAGGAGGAGCAAAAATAAACAGCGCTGATAAACATGTGTAAGCGATGCGGTAAGAGGTTAAAAATTATGAACAGAGAGAGAGAGAGAGAGAGAGAGAGAGAGAGAGAGAGAGAGAGAGAGAGAGAGAGATTATGTAAAAAAATAAAAATAAAAAACATTTCTCGGTGGGATGAAAATAATTCAGTAATATAATGCATTGTGATTAAAAATGCTCGAACAGAGAAGAAATTCACACACACACACACACACACACACACACACACACACACACACACACACACACACAAGCCTGACAATATAAGGCTAAAAATACACGAAGTAAAAAGGTTGGAAAATAGGCCTGAATAACTCTAACATAAATACAAGCCTAAAAATAGATGAAACAGAGAAGCGAAAAACAGAAATACATGTACGAGTTTGAACACGTCGAAATTAATCTGAGAGAGAGAGAGAGAGAGAGATGAGAACGGCGCTGCTAAAAATATACAAACCAAATAAGTGAAAACACGATCGAACAATTTTAAGTCAGATACCGATTTAAAAAAAAAAATGCACTCTAATGTTACCATACTCACACAGATGCTATATGCGAAAGACATAAATACGCATTCGTAGCTGACATACAAATTATATAAGTGCCCAATACAGTGCCAAAGGCCAACAACGTACGGGTTGAGGTTAGGCTACTTAGTCCAGACTTTCAGGTACGTACAACCAGCTTCGCTCTCCCCTGCGTGGCATTATATAAGCAATACACCCAAACCATTCCTCGGATGTAAACCTTTGCGACTCCCTTCAGGTTGGAACGCCTTAGCCCACTGGACAAGTAGGCCTCCCTTGGTTATACGGTTACTACCCAATATAGCAAAAGACTTCCTAGAGTATAGGAAATGTTTTGGCTTGTTACTCACTGTAGAACACATGAAGGTAACACCAGACAGGGTGAGCGGATGGTGCAGGCTCCTATCTACCAGACAAATTCGTGTTCAGCGTGGCGTAAAAAAAAATACTTTGTCATAAAAGATGGTAAATAAAAGCGAAATTGAGAATGAAAAACAAACAGGCGGAATATGAGATATTTTTGCAAGTTATATAAAAAAATAATAAACTCAATCAAACACTGCCAAAACTATAGACAAACAAAAACAAACAAGGTATTTTTTTTTTCCTATGCTCGTTTAAAATTCCAGTATCTACTTAAACATGTGGATAGTACAACACAAAACGATATAGCGAAAATGACGAGCAGACACTACCATTTCTAGGCAACATCAAAGCTAAAAACACAAAATCCAGCAAAAAAACAAGAAGAGAATACTGTACCGAAGAACACACACAGGCAGAACAAGCGCTATTTTCTCAGGCCTCAGTGTTATAAAGCCACTTGAAAAACGTGACAGAAAACAGAAGGAAAAGATAATGGAATACGAACACAAACATTGTATTTTCTCTGCGAGAGTGAAAAATTAAAATTGCCACTCTCAAAGCATGCAGAAAAAAACCTGCAAAAATTCTGAAAGCGACTAAAATACCACAAGGGAGTTTGACGAGTAAAAATTGTTGGGTCCGGCTGTATGTCAGTGTGTGTGTGTGTGTGTGTGTGTGTGTGTGTGTGTGTGTGTGTGTGTGTGTGTGTGTGTGTGTGTGTGTGTCGTGGAAAGGAGGAATGAGGTAAAAAGATGGATAATGTGAGAATGAGGATGGCCACCCTTCACATGATACGGTTTATGCCAAGATCGATAGATAGATAGGTAGATAGACAGACAGATGGACAGATATAGATACAGACAGATTGACGGTTATACAGATAAACAGACAGATAGAAAGATAGATAGGTAGATACTGCAGATACGACTAAGTACACAGTTAGATGGATCGAGGTAAATTAGCTCAGGAAATCAACGTGCCTCCAGGTCTCTTTGTTCATCTGTGTCAAATTATGGTACGTTTGAGAGAGAGAGAGAGAGAGAGAGAGAGAGAGAGAGAGAGAGAGAGAGAGAGAGAGAGAGACTCTTCAAGGTTTCTTTGCTCGTCACTTACACCCTAACTACACGCTAACCCCCTCACCCCAACGACGTAATTTGTTTTTTTATTCTAACTAACCTTGCACGATTTTCTGACCAGGGGAGACTAATAGGGGTGATGGCGTTAAATATTATCCTCTACGTAATCTCTACATAATATCGACTAGTTCCAAAAAATACCAAACAAGAATATGAACGTGTCAGATTTTCAATGATGAAGGAGGTGCCAGGGAGCTTCCACTGTCCACAAGAATATTACCATGACCTCTTCCTTACTTACCTTTTCTACTTATTAATTCTTGTTATATTTTATTCAATATTACCCTCATGTCGAAATCAGCTGCACAAATATCACCTACGACAATATTATCACTCTATTTTCCTTTATTATCTGTTGTACATATCAAGCCCCAATAGTCTCTTGTACGGTATATCAATGGTATCTACTTAACACTGACATAACTTACACGTTTATCCATCATTCTGTCCATCATCTAATTTCCTCTGCCCCACCAGGAAAGCTCAGAAAACCGGAACTAGGCAACTCAGTCCCGACATATATCACTGACGAGAGTACGCACATCCCACACCCTGAATAAACTAAATGACAGAAGACGATGTGCCCGGGAGCCTTCTGGGCCTGGGCAAATGATTCTAAGAGGATTTTTCTGCCCTCCTTCACCCTGCTCCGTATTTGCCCAATTTTCCAGCTCTGGGTTCACCTCGCCTGTTTTTCCTCCCGCGGCGGTGGGGAATTTTCCTCATAACTTTTCCCTCGTCATCCATAATACAGCAGTTTGTCTTGCCTCTCACCCCGGCCCCAGTACAGTTCCCCGTTTTTCTTGCTTTGGCTGAGAAATATTAGGGTTGTGTCCCCCAGGGGCGAGGTGGGAGGACAAACATTTACCATTCTTACCGGTGACTCATTCCTCTCTTCCTTCCCCCTCATTCGTACTCTCGATGGTATAGGAGGTTTTGTAACACCTGGTCCTCAGCCATTTACTTTCCATGTTAAACCTCAGTGTCCTGTCATAAAACATCGACGAAAAGCATGTCGATGGAGGCAAACATTTACCGCTGTTGCTAGAGACTACTTTCATCTTTCTTTCATCCACTCATTCCATCCTTTCTTCTCGTGGACATGGAAGCCTTCTAACACCTCCTCCTTAACGATTTATTTTGTATGTCACACCACCCGTTAAAGTTACCAAGGCAAAGTAAGTCCATGGTAAAAACGATGTAAGTTGCAAAAGAGTAATAAGGTGTAGCGGGCAAAATAAATCGCCGAGGATAAGTTGCCACGAAGCTTCCCCAGCCAAGGAGATTAGGGCCCTTTGTCTCGCCTACTTTCATACTCCCGTGTGTACTGCTGATAACGAGGGTGAAAATAATGGGAAACTTAAGAGATGCTCACTAGCGATAAGAGATACGAGAAGTAAGAGTATTGAAAGGACTTATTCTTCTGATAGTTCCGTGGATTTGTATGCAAAGATAAATAGATTTTTATTTTGTTAGCATGTAACCTTGCTAGCTAAACAGACAGACTGAGACAAACAGTAAGCTTACAGAGATAGAAACAATTATAGATCAATAAATATATAGACAGACAGGCAGACAGACAGATAGATAGATAGATAGATCGATAAACAAACAGACAGACAGATAGATGGATGAGTATCAGTCCCACATAACCTGAAAGAAGAACTAATGACCAGACATCGGAACTTTTCCCAGCAAATGAAAAGGACTGGAAAATAACATCACCACCACCAACACCAACACCAACACCACCACCACCACCATAACCACCACAACTACCACTTTTACCACCACTGCCACCATCATCACCACCACCAACAACAATATCAGACTGAATTACCTTCACCCATCACCAGCCCAGCCACAACAACTTAACTAGAGCCAAGAAACTCTATGGAGAAAATATAAGAGGAAGGATTTAGGTGGAACTTTTCCCCACCGGAAGAGAAAAACAGGTTGCTATTGCCTCAGTTGGCGAGTTAGCCGGGCCCCTCAATGGACAAGACTCTCCTACGTGTTGGCCTCGAGTGAGAAGAGGAAGAATGGAGGAGAGAAAGATATGTTTTCCAAGTTATAGACGCAGGTTTGCGTCACTGAGAGGCTGCTGTCTGTTTCTTTTCTTTATCTGTCTTTTTTTCATCATGTCATGCCACTGTTTCAAAAAATCTGGAACCACTCTTTAAGTGAATATGGGCCTGAATGTTACATTTTAAAATCGACTGCTATCTATCTGTCTCTGACCACACGCTAAGAAATTAAGAGTTCTGTAGTTAGCCTTTGAGTGCACTTTACTTCCCCCCAAAAACGCCTCCTCCCTCGACCTGCAGAAGAAGCACCACCACCACCTCTATCACCACTACCTCCATCACCACCATCTCCTCCTCCACCACCTTCCTTTCTCTGGTTTCGTCAGACGAGAAACTTCACTCACAATTTTGACTTTTGAGGGTTCCATCACCCTCAAAATAGCCACATAGACTTTTAAATTTACTTTCTTAAAAAGCTTCCTACCCTGCCTGTCCCACACCATTTGATTCGCTCAGTCAAGGTCATCATCAATATTAGCATAGGGAGAAAAAGGTATCAACAGAACGTTCATAAAAAAAAATAGGTCCAAATTCAAAGCCTTTATAATTCACGTCAAAAATTCACTGCCCTCAAAAAAGCCTGCTCCCACACCTACAGAAGCACCACCACCTTCGCTTCTCTGGACTCGTCAAAAGAGGAACTTGGGTCATAACTTGGATGTGGGGACGTCCTTACAATGGGTCAGAAAAGGTTGCCGCAAGGCCCCGTCCATAACATTCCTTCTATGCGTCTTCTTTGCCTTCTTCAGTGTTGATTTGTGCTTGCTTGTGTAGGTGGAAATGTGTGGGAGTGCGCGACTGCGTGTGTGTGTGTGTGTGTGTGTGTGTGTGTGTGTGTGTGTGTGTGTGTGTGTGTGTGTGTGTGTGTGTGTGTGTGTGTGAATCGGAGTAAAAAGCACAAGATTCCAGCGTATGCATATTATATGTGTACGTGTGCATATGTGCGTGTGTTTATGCATTAGTGCGTGTATGAACGTGTATGTGACAATGTAGGTGAAATGCGTATGCGTGTATTTCTGGGCTCATGTTTGTGGCAGGGGAATTTCACATGTGTGAAATTGCATGACATATTATGCATACCAGAAAAGATCTGTGTGTGTGTGTGTGTGTGTGTGTGTGTGTGTGTGTGTGTGTGTGTGTGTGTGTGTGTGTGTGTGTGTGTGTGTGTGTGTGTGAGAGAGAGAGAGAGAGAGAGAGAGAGAGAGAGAGAGCGAGAGAGAGAGAAGGCGTGTAGGTATGTGTAGGTATGTGTACGTATGCGTGCATGTCGAGTTACACGTCCTCTGTATATCCATATTCCTGTGTTATTTTCCACTCCATGTGTGTGTGTGTCTGTGTGTGTGTTTGTGTGTGTGTGTGTGTGTGTGTGTGTGTGTGTGTGTGTGTGTGTGTGTGTGTGTGTGTGTTTTATGCCGGTGCGCGCAACACTATTTTGAGCGAAATATGAGGTCGTTTCGCTTTTGTTTATCTGCGCGGGGGAAAAATATATATCTGTCGCTTTTTCGAAATATTTATTCCTATCACGACAATAAATCACACCCCATGGATAAACCGAACACCGACTTCCTAGGGGGTCAAAATTCTTATATATATATTTTTTGAGTTTGTTTATCCACTTGGAAAATGATAATCGGGGCTATCAGTTCGGATTAGGGGATTATGAGTCCGCGAGAGAGAGAGAGAGAGAGAGAGAGAGAGTGTGTGTGTGTGTGTGTGTGTGTGTGTTCCCTTCTCTCCATTCACAATTCTTCGTTTTCTATTTATTCATTCTTGTTGTTGCAGTAGGTCTATGTATTTTGCTTTCATTTCCTCAGTTCTCTGATTCTTTCTTTTCCTTCTCATCTCTTTCTTCCTGCCTTCCTTAATCCTTCCCTGATTTCTCTGTCGCTTTTCACGTCATTTACTTCTTTACCTCCTACTTCCATTCTCTCCCCATCCTCCTTGCTCCCACCATCTCATTTGCACTTCTCTCTTATTCCAGTCTCGCTCTGTTCTCTCCCTTCTTAAATCTTTCCTCTTTATTTTCCCCCTCCTTTCTTCCTCCTTCCTCTCCGAAACCTCATCTGTCTTTCCCACCTCTTATCTTTGATCTTCTTTATCTTTCATATCTTGTTTTTCCTACAATTCCTGTTTTCGATTTATTTTCTTACCCCCGTTTCTCAACACTTCTCATCCCTTTCCTCCTGTCTTTTTACTTTGGAGCCCTTTATTCTTCCTATTTCTTCTAGTCTCTCTTTCCGTCTTCTCATTCCTAGTATTATTTCCATTATCTCCTTCTTTCTTCATTCATTTCTCTCATTCCTTTTCTTTCCTTCCTTTCTTTATCTCTCAATTCTCATTACTTATCTTGCCTTTCTTTCTTTTCCATCCCTTCATTTTCTTTCCTACTTCATTTTCCTTTCCTCACTTCCTTTTTTTCCTTCCTCATTCATCTCAGGTTTGCCTCCTTCCCTATCTCTCTCGCCCCTCCTTCATTCTCTCCTTCTTTTCCTCACTCAACTCTTATTTTCTTAATTTCTTTCCCTACCTCCTTCACTCCTTCCCTCCCTCCCTCCTCTCTTATTTTCCTTGTTTCTCATCCCATCTCTCTCCTCCTTCCTGCATTCTCTCCTTTCCCTCACTCAACTCTTATTTTTCCATTTCTTTGCCCCCCTCCCTCTCTCCGCCCTTCCCTTCCTCCCTCCCTCCATTGCTCCTTTCTCATTCTTCTTTCTCATCCCATCATTCTTCTTCCCTTTCCACTTTCTTTCGCTTTCTACCCTTCTTTCCCTCTCTCCAGGCGCGATGTTCACCCGATAAAAGCGACACGCTATTATGGGAAAAATAATGGACTAGTATATCTTCGAGAAGAAGAAAGGAAAGTAGAGAGAGATAGACACGTAGGGGGAAAGATAGACAGATTAATAGACAGTTGCTTAGATAAACAGACAGACAGATGGACTGATAGACAGATTGATGGAAAGAGGAGATAGACAGACGGACAGACAGAACGAAAAAAGAAATGATCTTGGGAGGGACAAATAGACTGACAGACACACAGATAAAATAAGGAAATGATGTAGCGGAAGTAAAAAATATTGAGAGAGAGAGAGAGAGAGAGAGAGAGAGAGAGAGAGAGAGAGAGAGAGAGAGAGAGAGAGAGAGAAGAGCTAGACGAGTTAAAACCATCTTGCACAACCCCTTCCATATACCAACCACTTTCACACACCATAACCCACGAGATAAGCTCACTCGCACACAAAGATCCCCGCATCTGTCTGGCTCTCACACCCCCTCAAAATACCTCCCCCAGATTCTCACTCACAACCACATCAATCCCACATCACCATAATCGTCATCTCTTATGCGTTTACCCTCTTAACTCTCACCTTTCCTATCGTATTTTTGTTAACACCATCACCATCATCACCATCACCACCATCACTACCATCAACTAACACCATCATCATCATCCTAACTCTTATTGCTATATAGAGGAGCTTGAAACAGGGAAAGGGAGAAACGCAAAGGTGGAAGAATTATCAGATTGCACAGCTAAAAATGAGCCGTATTTTCATTCACTCATTATTCAGGCCGTTGCAGAATTATCCTCACTTGCACCCCAACATCCACACATCCACACCACTGGCATACATCTGTCCATACTTGTTCTTGCACTCCAACATCCATACATCCACATCACTGGCACAAGGATCTACTCAACCACGAAGCACTCAGGCCAAAATCCTCACACATTCATCTCACTCACACACCACACAACCTGCTCAACAACCTCATCCACACACCATGATCCCCAGAACGACATCACACTCCCAGCACAATCTCTCTTTCCCTCAAGAAGGATTATTTCATTCGTGCTCTTTTGCCATTTTCATTCTGCACAGTGTTATTACCTTTTCATATCGTCTTCATCTTGTTCTCACACTCTTACCTCCTTATTTTACACTTTTCTTCGTCTTTTTCTTACATTTTCACAAACTATTTTCTCAGCATTATCAAGCACTTTTTCAATACTTCTCTCTAGCTCTTCTGTACATCACTTTGCCTTTCCATACCTAGGCCATCTCGTTCTTACGCCCTTCCATTTTTTTACACTTTTTCCATCTCTGTGTTATTCAGTACCTCTTTATCACACCTTATCCACCTCCCTCTCACGCTATCGCCGTCTCATTCACACTTTCACCGGCTTTATCTCATGCAATCGCCCTCACTTTTTTTTTTTTTCACCACCACAAACGCATTCTCTCACTGTCAGTTACTAACCTATCTCACATTTTCATCTTTTTTTTTTTTTTTTTATGCTAGTACTTTCTCCACACGCATTTAACACTTCCATTCGCACAAGCACACCTTCTCTTTCTCACACCTTCTCTCCCTCTTTCTCACACTTTCCCCCCTCTCCTACTCATATTTTTACTGCCTCATCTCATATATCTTTTTTCTTTTTTTAGACTGTCCTCATCTCTTCCGCATCTTCACCACTTCTTTCTCACATCGCCTCGACGTATTCTCACATCTTCATCACCCCATCTCACACCTCAGTATCGACTCTTTCTTACTCTTTTTCACACACTCTCAGCGCCTCCTTCGCTCATTTTCATCATGCTCTCTCAGTTGACGTTTCATTTTTACGTTTTCACTTTCTCTTTCACACACCTTCAGCACCTCGCTCACACACTCAGCTCCTTTCTTTCTCACGCCTCTCTCGTTCACCATCTGCCATTCCTTGTTCCCCGTCTCTCGCTCACGCCCTGTACCTCATTCTCATACATCTTTCATGCTTTTTACCTTTCTTTTCCTCTTTCGAACTTTTAACATCATCACACTCTCAGTTCCTCTCTCATCTTTGCTTCTTCCTTGCTATACTGTCACTGCCATCATCGCACATTCTTACTACTTTCTCTCACACGTTCTCTTAAGGCTTTGATGTATATACTGTAGTTACTATTGTTATTATTATTTTTTTTTAACAGATAACCCCAGCATGGATTAACAGACCGCCTGTTATTTATACTTCCTATAATTTCTTATGTACACAATCTTGCACTTTTATTTATTTTATTTTTTCTTTACACTTTACCATTTCTTTCTCACCTTCACCACACCCCAACTCTCACATAATTTCACGACCTCCCTTTCACGCTTCCTCCCTCTTTTTCTCACACGTTCACACACACACTCTCAGCGCCTCTCTTTCTCACACGTTCACACACACTCTCAGCGCCTCTCTTTCTCACACCGTCCGTCACTCGGCCCGTCCAGGCAGCGAGGGAGCGGGTCCGACCTTAATTTCGTCCTTTTCTCGTTTGGACACCCAGAAAACGGAGTGCCACTTTGAAGGCCAGAATTGAGTTTGGTCTTTCTCAATGAGTTTTAACGAAGTTGGGGCACCGGTAGACGAGGTGAGGAAGATGGCTTGGGAGAAGTACCAGGCAAGATGTACTGTGGAAAAAGTACTAAAAAAAAATGGACTATTGGATGGGGTGCTACTAGAAGGGTATTACTGAAGGGTTATTTTGGGGAGAAGTACTATCAGACTTGTATTTTGGGAGAAGTAGAGTGGAAGTAGTCCTGTGAGAGATACTGTGAAAGTCGCGGCATAAAAAGAAGTACCATGAAGACGTAGATAATGAATGTTCATTGGGAGAAAATACTACCTACTGATACATGAGGAGTGGCACGGGAAAATTTTTAAGAGAGGTGCCGTGAAAGAAGCAATAGAGGTGAGAAGTTATGGAAGTTTTCTTATGGGAGAAGACCATGGTAAAAATACTGTGTTAAATGTACGAGGCGACAGAGGAGAACAACTGTGTGAAAGGTAAAGGGGAAGAGGCAGTTTGGAAGAAGCAATATGAGAGTAGCATGACAGAAAAACTAGCATGAAACCCTACGTAAAACTCCCTGTCAGAGAAATACAGTGATAAAAGAATACTATGAGAGAGGTGATACGGTAATATAGATAGACGGATAGATAGACAGGCAGATAGATAGATAGATAGATAGTTCGGTTTATAAAGATAGGTAGACTGATTAGATAGGTAGATAATTATGGGAAATATACTATACAAATAAATGTTTAGAAGTAAGTACTGTACAGCTGGGGCCCATTCTGAACTAATGACGTAATATTCTCATTCTTCTCGTTTGAGCAATACATTTAGTTAATCTTTCAGTGCGATATGTCCTCTATAATCCGCATTTCACTCTCACAAAACGACAGAAGATCATATTCACACCAAGAAAGACCTTCTCATCGTGTCGGGGTTGAATCTTTTTATTTTTTCCATTGCCACATCATATTTTTCAGAAGGGAGAGTAAAAAGACGGTATTTTCGTCAGTTAAGGAGTCTCCCTAGCACCTGTTCCATGGAGATTTATTCTCCAAACCACCCATTAGTATCCTCCTATTTTCGGTTCGTATATCTTTTCACTGTCGACACAGATTGCACGAATAACATATAAGAACATAATAACAGAGCAGAATCAGGAATAAACCGATAAGAATAAATGTGTTAATAAGCTTCCTAACCACACGATAATACCGATCAAGGAGTGAGAGTCATCAGTACCCCTTCCTAGCGAAAGATCTCTCTCAAGCTGAATAAAATCGTCTGAAGGTAGCAAAAATAAAACAAAAAATAAAACAAAAAATAAAAAAAATGTGTCATGATACTGAAGGGGTTAAGAGGGCCAAAAATTAATAACGGAGTGAAAAAACGTCAGATGTGCAACTAAAATGCATCAGAAAAAAAAAAAGGTAGAAAAAAAGGATGGGTAAGAGAAACGCGAGAGAAAATTTAAAAAGAGAGGTAATAAATGGAACATAAGCAAGAAATAGAGAGGCGGAGAATGAAGCAATAAGTGTGGCAGAGAAGATGGAGGAGGGAAACAGAGGGATAATAATAATGAGACTGGGAGAAGGGAGGGTGGCACAGAAGTGAGAGAGCTAGACATAAATATATAAAGCGAGAAATGGATAGATAAACGGATATTTTGATTGATGAGAGAGAGAGAGAGAGAGAGAGAGAGAGAGAGAGAGAAACAGAGAGAGAGAGAGAAACAGAGAGAGAGAGAATGCACTCTGCGGATTTATGTCCTGAAAATACACAAGCACTAATCCTTCAAATCCCCTGTTAACCTCTATTCTACATTTTTCACTAAGCTGATAAAAAGAATAAATAAAATGAAAAAAAAATGCTATCCCACATAAGCAGGAGTTAAATTAGACATTATCTGCCTTGGATAACAGAATACTTTTTTAATATCCTTTTCGTGTGTCTGTCTCCATTAAGCTGAATAAACTCAAGTGATAGTGAGAATATATATTAAACAGTCATTATACTTAGGGATCGACATACTAAAAGTTAAGCCTAATCCTTCTCTCTTAGTTTCCTTCCTTGATCATTATTTAATTCTCGAAGGCACAGGAGCGAAAGAATCAGTATGAGTCTTAGGGTAAATGAGGTTAAAATTTCTGCTTCTTTTTATTAATTATTTGATTATTTATTTATTCATGTAATTATTACCCTCCGACTGACTTTTTTTTTTTCTTGTGTGAATTAGGATATCTATCATTTGTGGGGAAATAATACGAAGTTCTCAATTCCTAGTCAAAACGTTAACCAGTACATATAGTTTTTATTTAGTCGTTTATATATCTGTTCATTTATTCACTTACTCGTTTATTTATTTTTTTGGGGGGGTTCGTCTGACCTGAATAAAATCATGTAACGTTATATTTAAAACATGCTGCAAAGTGCGTATTTTCATGTACCTGGTCCCAAAAGATAAAATTTCAGTCGACAAAAACATATGCTATTTCGTTTGGCCAATCTGCTGCAACATGAAACCCTAAAAGTCGGTGGTCTGTTGATTCGCCCAATTTTTACCGCATAGGATGTCAATATTCAAAAACTAACCAACCTCTGAGTAATTTACATTTCGAATTATTTTTCCCATGACAGCCAGCATACAGTATATTATCTTAATCTTCTACAGTACGAGAGGATACAAGTCTTCGTAGGCCGTCCGGTGATTAATAATTAAAGATGTGGTTTTAGAACTGGAGGGGGTAAGATGTAGTTAGGCAGCTCTTTCAAGTTAGCCAAAATCGTGTGTTTCTAGTAGCAGTGAAATGAAGATACGAGAGGAAATCAGTATTCAACTACATCTCTGCGAGGATTAAAGTTTGATCCTATTAGCACCAAACAACTTCAGCTCAGGAGAGACTTTTCGAACTAGAGGAGTTACTTATATCTTTCACAAAAGCCCATCTTCAGTATCAGACGTCTGCCCAAAATTCATTAAAATATAAAAGACATCCTCAGGCTGAATGGGTTTAAAGCAAAAATGCCTCGAAGTACCCCAGCATATGAATTTCCTAAAAACCCATTAATATCGTCAATGATTTAGAGCCCCCGTGTGAAGGCTGATATTAGAAACGTGTATGATTTAGCACCGACACTGCAGTAGGTGTTAAAGGCGATACAGTTCAGCCAACTCGCCAGACAGGAGAGCAGGAGCGTGTGCAGAGGCCATTTTGAGGTTTGTTTTATTTATAGGCGTGAGATTGCTTCAGGTGAGGAAAATGTCAGGTCTGAGCATCAAACTATAATGGTACCTTTTGTTCGCTTGAAGGTCTAGCGGATACAATGTTCCAGCCAGAGTGACGGCCTTGCATTGGTGAGATCCACACAAAGGCACCTGTGCAATGATGATAGCGTGGTTGAGGTAAGTCGTCCTGATTCCTCGCCTTCTTGTTCAGGTGCACGAGAACTACAACATTGAGAATCGTTTGTGAACCTTTTATGCTACAGCTTCCTTCCTGAATTTATCTTCCTCATTAGACCACGGAGTAACTCTAGATTAAACGATTCTCTTTCTCTCTTTAGGGTTCAGCATTTCTGTACATTTTCAGGAATAATCTTGTTACAGTTACAGTTGCAAACAAATCATAACGTTCGTCTGAAATACCTAGAGTCCTGAATGGCAACGTGTGTGTGTGTGTGTGTGTGTGTGTGTGTGTGTGTGTGCGCGAGCGCGAGTGAGTGAGTGAGTGAGTGCGTGCGTGCGTGCGTGCGTGCTAATAAAACATTTCCGGAGGCTATCCAACGTTTGATGTGTAATGAAGAGCATAATGGCTATATTATGCATGTGAAAGTTTGTGATAAATACACAAGTCAGAGAGTAGTAGTAGTAACAGTAGTAGTTAGTAATTGGTAGTAGTAGTAGTAGTAGTAATGGCAGGGTGTGATGTGCTATGTATGATGTACCAGCTGTGACGATTATAATATCTGAAGAAAGGAAGGAAAATATTCAGCACATGTTTATCCGTTCACTATCACTGTGGTTTTTTTTCCGAGTTAGGAGGGATAATTTGTAGTGAAGGGTTAAAATAGTCTAAAGTAGCCCCGGCAGTACAATGACATCTTGCCTGATTATGTCCCAGTATCAGAAGTGTCAAGGAATTATTATTATTATTATTATTATTATTATTATCTATTGTCAGGCGCCTTAATCCCTTAAGGGGTGGCCACAAACAAATTGCCTCCATGCCGCCCTGACCCCCGCCAATTAACTGCCCTACCCCCAGCTAACATCCCCCCTCTCTCATTTACTTCTCCACTTCATCCATCCATCTCATCCTCGGAAAAGTAAATAATAATAATAATAATAATAATAATAATACAAACAAGATTATTATTATTATTATTATTATTATTATTATTAATTATCATTATTATTATTTTGCTGAGTTTGGTGCTCCTGGTTAATTTGATCATTTCTGTGTAATCTGGCCAATCAAAAGCTATTACCTCAGGCAATTCTTCTCTGATCCTCGTGTACTTAGGATTTTTTTATCTTTTTTTTTTTCGGGGGGGGGGAGACAAACACCAAAAGATTTTATTCAGAAGAGAAAAAGTCACAGTTTGTAGTTTTGCAGAGAAACGTAAGACATCCCTTTGATGCATTTGTTCTGTTTTATCCAATACAATTTCTGAATTCCTGATGTAATGGCTGCATTTGTCTTCGTATTCTCTGGTACTTGGGAAAAGTGTAGAAAATATACTATGCTATTACATTATATATAATTTTGCATATCGAGTGGAATCCAGCCTTTGACTTCGTGCAAAAGAGATGAAATATTCTGTCTGCGCCAGTAGCTGCAATAGCATACAAAGTGCTATTGACAGGTGCTTTTCTGATCCAAGTAACATTCTTTCTTGTGTGTTGACTTATTGGAGTTTTGCTTTGAGGAGGTATATTTGGACGGACACACACACACACACACACACACACACACACACACACACACACACACACACACACACAGAAACAAACACACACTCATGCATACATGTGTGTGTGTGTGTGTGTGTGTGTGTGTGTGTGTGTGTGTGTGTGTGTGTGTGTGTGTGTGTGTGTGTGTGTGTGTGTTAGAAAGCAGGGTGGAGTGTGGAGCGGCACTCTAGGGATGTGAAAGCACGTTCCAACGTCACCTTAACACACTCTAGTTGCTGCCTTGAGAACTCACTGCCACGCCTGCAAGATTTAACCTTTGACTGCAGCGGGTTTCTCAGGAGTAAGTAAAATCTGCTCTTAGCTGGAATAGAGTAAAAATATCTCAATTCTTGGACGAAACGTTAATCGAAACTTTATTTTTTTAACCTTTTTTGTGAGTTAAGTTTTCACAGCTAAGTTTTCTCAATAATACAAAACTGTCGACGTTTGCGAGGAAAAGGGTGTCTTATTCCTGCCACAAGACGATTTTACTCAGCTTATAAAAGACAACAACTACCTGTACTTCTTATATTACAGGTACGGAACTCCTTAGTAATTGCATGAGGTTCCAGCCATTCTAACCATCTCCAATATAATCGATGTGTTTAACAGGATGTGACTATGTTTGGACACAGTTTCAAGATGGGGTAGGTAGAGGAATCATTGACCACAACCGTACCCTATGCTTTATGATTTCCCGGCCTTGGTTACTGCATATCACGCCCCTCACGCTGACTGACGTGGCTTCCAGGATTGAGTGCCCTATCGTGAGGAGTGTCCGCCACGCTTCGAAGACTGGGTGGTACGGTTTAAGGTATACAAACAAAGACGATCAATGGCAATACTCTCAGGGCAACAATAAGGTCCTTGTCACCACTTCCTCAGCGATATATTTGACTCCCAGCAATTATAAGCTCTCTTCTGCGTTATCTACATCTTTTTACTATCGACGCCCTTTGCATATATAAAATAAAAGAAAATACCAATTTACTGTGAAAAAGCTCTTCTAGATGAGGGGATGGTACAGAAGCTCCTAAACGAATGGAAAGCTATCGCACTGCAAGATAAACTTTATAGAGTATATCACACGAGTACTGAACCATTTTATATAACCAAAACAATGCCGATTCCCTTCTGTTAACGGTGACAATTACCTGCGTGTATTTTTACCTCTATTCCTGATGACATCGTTATATCCAGTGTCCATGATGTACAACTTAAAAATCTAAAATAAATGTGTGTATTCTCATGGACGCAGAAGTTTTTCCTGTAACTTTTCCTTACCTGTTCTCACCTGCATATCGCACAGGGATATGAGTCAGTGTTATTATACAAAGTATATCATCGTAAAAAGTAAATGACGTACACTAAAATACTGAGGTATAAAATGCAAACTAAATGGCCAAGGAGGAGGTGTTTGGGAGCCTCGACATACGTTTAAAGTAATAATTTCAACATACTCTTTTCACCATAACCTGACCCATATTTTAGTCCTTTCGCTCTGTATTTTACATAGGTCAGTGGGTGAAAAAGACAATACTGTGGCTCTACACCCATTCCATAGCACTTCATCGTGACTGACACCCTATTTTAGCCTTATTCTATTTTCCCAACTCAACATTCAATATGGGCGGATGGCAGTTTTAGGCCAGATTAGAATAAAAGGAGTATAGGTGCATTATTAATAAAAACTAATTGCATGAAAGTATGGAGGTTTTATAATCTGATGTACGATTTTAAGACACATATAAGGATGGAAAATAGACTGTATTGTTGTTTCGTAATCTAATGCATTCAGAAGCGAGGTAGAAAAATCAGACTTTTATTCTCTCTCTCTCTCTCTCTCTCTCTCTCTCTCTCTCTCTCTCTCTCTCTCTCTCTCTCTCTCTCATAAAGTACTGTTTGGCCTTCCCCTTCACTATCACAGGTGTAGCTCTATATGGTGGGAAAAACTCCAGTGCCCTACTCCAATTAACCTCAGACGATTTTATTCAGATGAGAGTGAATCATGGGAACCTGACAGCGTTGATACATCCATGACCCGTAATATGGAAGCTCCCTATCACACCTTCCTAAGCGATTTATTTTGCTTATTATACCTCGCTATCCTTTTCTGTGATACTTAAATCATTTTAATATCACCATACACTTTATAAATAACATACACCATTATACTAATCGCACAAAAAAATAAATCGCTAAGGAAAAGGTGCTTGGGAGCCTCCTTATGCTACGAAAATACGGCCCATGAATATAAATCACTAAGGAAAAGGTGCTAAGGGAGCCTCCTAAGCGACGAGAATAAGGGCCCATGAGTCACTCTAACCCGTCACCCTAGCACCTGTAACGCGATACACACACACACACACACACACACACACACACACACACACACACACACACACACACACACCTGCCCTGCACCATTTATTTCCCTCCATATACATTGCGTTGTCAGACCTGTTCAACAAACCATACGCAATAACAACCCAGCGCCACCAATTTTACACCCCGCTGGAAATGAACGTGCAGATAGTTTAAGCACTCATTTTTGTCTCGATCTGAAAATGGACGTAAAAAAAAAATAAAAGTTTAAATCGCTGAACTATACTGCGGAGGCATTTAATATTTCCGTTTATCTGAAGTTCATTAAGTTCATTGTCATTGTCATCATCGTCATTATCAACAGAGTAATCATTTCATCACCATCATAATTATCAATATAATTACATCATCATCACCATTATCTTCATCATCATCATCATCATCACCATTATCTTCATCATCATCATCATCATCATCACCATCATTATTATCATCATTATAGTGACGCTGGGAAACATAAACCAAATTAACGAAATAAAAACCCATGAGTGGCCCTGTTCTACGCACCACAATATTACTAAGAAGTGTCTGGAATACACTTCCTTGCGGCTGTTCCTTTGGTGAAATGCTTTATCTGCATAATTTTCATCTTCATGCAGACAGTGTAGCTGAAAGGAGGTAGGGGTGACTGAGGTAGGGAGAAGATTTTTAACTGAGATTGATTTAACAGTTTCACTATGAGTGCGTTCTTGTAACCCTCTCAAGGTTGCGCCCAATCTATTATTTATTTTAGCTCAGGATAGATTTTCCAAAGGTGAGGAGTTTGAAATTGTCGTCATTATCCATTTAACTACTACAGGTCTGCCGTAAACTGAATAAAATCGTCTGGTGGCGGCAAGAATAAAACAAGAAACTACGTCTTCTGATTGTAGGGTTTTACGTTTGCTCCAGCATTCGACCCTATTTATCCAGTCTGCCTGTTGATGAGCCAGATACAACCTACACTAGTTACATATCAAATTCTCTCAGGATATCAGAGCGTGGAAATCAGTTCAGCACAGTCCATGTTGCTGCTAGAATAGTCCATGACCCAAGCGAGTAGTCTAGGCTATATGTGAAGCTCAGGACCCGGGATATCCTAGCAGAGTAAACGTTCAGCTGACGTCCCGGGAAATCCAAGCAGAGTAAACGTTCAGCTGACGTCCCGGGATATCCTAGCAGAGTAAACGTTCAGGTGATTCTCGCAACTAAGACTGGATTTGGGAGAAACAACAAGAGGCATGGCAAGAGCTCACCACGTTAAATTTTTGTCTAGAATAGATTTACCGTTTTTCCGTGTTTTTTTGTCATCGTAACAGTCAAATCCTGCTGGTAATTCTGATATATCTCATGCATAACCATTCACTAGGGGGAGGTGTGGGAGATCTGTCGTAAAATAAAGCTCTTAATCCTCACTTCGCAGCTTCGATCCCCGTGTATTACGAGGAGGTCTTTTCAAAAATATATCAGTTTAGAAATATTTTTTAAGTGGACATTCTTGATACCACCAGATGATTTTACTCAATTTAGGAAAAACTTTTCGAACTGGAAGTGTGTGTGTGTGTGTGTGTGTGTGTGTGTGTGTGTGTGTGTGTGTGTGTGTGTGTGTGTGTGTGTGTGTGTGTGTGTGTGTGTGTGTGTGTGTGTGTGTGTGTGTGTGTCCAGTGTTCAATAATCCCCTAAGTGAAGGAAGTCTCCCACAGGATGAATAAAATAATCTGGACGTAATAAAAAATGAAACAAAATGGACGTCGCCGTACTGAGTCGACGGCTGTCTATCGCACTGCCTATGACCTCCAATCCTTGATAGAAAATTGGTCCAGGCATCTCTAAAGGAACGGTTCTTGATTCTGGATATATTTTGTTTAATTTGTTCCAGAAAGGACAGCTTTGCACACTTCCAGCATTTGTTTCTCTCTCTTTGCAGGAAAAAGAAAAAAATGAAAGTGTTAGAGAGTCGGCGAGCAACATCCAACATCCCACATCCCTTACCAGCGATTTTCCCCGCATGAATCTAAACTTTAAATTGTGGGTTCCGGTGTGTGCATCATGGAAGTAAATTGTCGTGTCGGTGAAAATGCGCTGCGGGGGCTTTGTGTGATGATAATGGTGGGGCGGATGGGGGAGATTATGGCACCATGTTTGTTTGGGGCGGGAAATAATGATGGGGGGGACGACAAGGACTGGAGGAGGGAGATTATGTAGATGATTCTTTTTTTATTTAACCAGCCACACAAAATATAGAAGATAGATAATGCGTTTGAAGAATGCTGATGAGGGGGAATGCTGTGTAGTGAAGAGAGGAGGTTGGATATCTTGTGAGATTAGTAACGAGCAGAAATTTTAAAATGTATCAATCATGTTCAAAATGGAGATGAAATGATGCATGGTGGGACAACAAGGAGGAGGAGGAAGGGAGAATATGCATTTTTTTTTCTATTAGCGACAAAAAGGGAGACAAGAGACAAAAAGAAGAAAAATACGTGTATCTGAAGAATGCTGAAGATAGACAAGAGGAAGAGGAGGAAAACTGGGTAGGTTATTTTTTGAGAGACACTACATTACCTGGGGGAGAGGATTCAAAACCAATGTCTCTTTGAAGGATAAAACAGATAAAAATAATATATATATCTAAAGCATAAAAAACGAACAGGAGGATAATAACCAGTAATATACAAAAAATAAATCGCTAAGGATGAGATGCTAGGGGGGTCTCCTTAACTTACAAGAATACAGGTCTGTAAGTATAAAGTAACCTCATACATACTACTTAATCAGTACTTGGCTCCTCACTCAGACCTCCAGTAAAGTCTAAGTTCATATATATTATGTTTCCATTTCACCCCACGTAAGCTTTATTAACGAGAAATTTGAGGTAATGGAACTGTAGGATTTAAGAAAGAGTGAATGAATATCTCCTACACATCAATGCCAATTTTTTTCATGTCATTTTCCTCTTCATTTTTAAGTGTAAATTCTTTCTTGTCAGCATAAGTGTGAATGACTTGCAGGGCGTGAAGAAAATTACTGCTAACTCTGTGTGTGTGTGTGTGTGTGTGTGTGTGTGTGTGTGTGTGTGTGTGTGTGTGTGTGTGTGTGTGTGTGTGTGTGTGTGTGTGTGTGTGTGTGTGTGTGTGTGTGTGTGTGTTTCTAATTGTTCTTTTCTGTGCAAGACTGCACGTGTATCAATGTGTGGATTAACTTGTTTGTCTGTGTGTATGTATGGACGGGAGAGGTGCGTGCGCAAGTGAGACAGACAAAGGAAGATTGAGTCTGCATGGGAAGCTTATCTTTGTGCTCCTTCGCGGAATAGTCACTGTATGCGTGGTAGATTATGGATGTGTTGGTGGGGGAGGAAAATTTGGGGAGAAGAGTAGGGAAGGAAAATGGAAGAGAAAAAAGGGTAGAGGGACGAAGAGAAGGTATGTATAGAAGAAGGAAGGGGAGGAAAATGAGCATAGGGAAGTTAAAGAGAAAATCGGCTGAGGAAAGAAGGTAAGGGAAATATATAGAAGAATGTAAATAGCAGAATAGAAGAAAAAATACGCCTCCGTACTCAGAGGGTCATTAGTCTCATTTCTACAGCTCTCACTTTTTTTTTTTCTTAGATTCATGTCATACCAAAGTCCAACGCTCTTAGGTTAATGAAGCAGCTCAAACAAGTCTTCATGCAGTTCTCTAGCAGCCTCTGTGCTGAGTGATCCATCTGTATCAAAACCCTCATAGCACAAAACACTTTACCTTCGTGAGCCACTTCACTTTCCACTTCTCTTTCACATTTTCCTCTATTATTTTTAATCACTGCATCAAGGAACATAACTTGGCAGTTTACCTCTCTCCCTCCCTCTCTCTCTCTCTCTCTCTCTCTCTCTCTCTCTCTCTCTAATCACGAACACATAACACTGACCCACTTTTCCTGTCAACAACCATCATTTTTTTCTCTGTATACATCAACCTCCAGACCTACACACACACACACACACACACACACACACACACACACACACACACACACACACACACACACACACACACATTAACAAACTCTGAACCAGGCTGCAAAAATCCCGTTCACTAATAGCTAACAGCCCAGGATTACCTGTATACATCAGAATTAAAATACCCCAACCCTTTCCATCCATCACCAGCTTCCCATCTCCATAATTAACTCTTGCTTTGACCTCCCTCACAAACCCATCCATATACATATTGAACAGCCACGGGGATACCACGCACCCCTGCCTCACCCATGCACTGAGCCACTGACTCTAACATCCATGTACCCTTCCACATCTGAATCATCACTATCAGCATCAGCATCGTTATCATCATCCCGAACACATTTTTCATCACCGCCACCACCACCACCATAATCATCATCATCATCATCATCATCATCATCATCATCATCACCATCATCATCATCACCATCATCATCATCATCATCATCATCAGCAGCAGCAGCAGCAGCAGCAGCAGCAGCAGCATGGCCCCATTTCCTTCTTACCAGAAAACGGGCAAATGAATGGCTAACCGTCAAGTAAACATATACGTTCTGGCGTACATCGATATCTCGGCAGGTGATTGACAAGACTGTAATACATGCTAGATACTGTATGGCAAAGCACCCTATATGGCCAAGAAAAAATGAAAAAAAGGCTTCTCAGTAGGTAAGTGAACTGACAGAAAGTTGCTAGTGCGTGTGCGTCAACAGCCCAAAAGGAGACTTGTGTTGTAATAAATATTAGAGGCAGTGGAATTGCTTATGCAGAGATAAAGACAAAAATGCTGCTGTCCAAAGCTAATAGATAACTGAGACATTTTAACTGTGGCAGCGAAATACGTGCATGAGTACACAAACACCGAATATAAACTAGTTTCAGCTGTATGTCAATGGCCGAGCAGAGCTAATAAATGTTGTAATAAATGACAGGGGAAACAAGATAAGCCAAGTGATAGTCTAAATATCAGATAAAAAAAAGATACATATATTTGGTTTCTGGCGCAGATCGATAGCCCAGCAGATATTTGACAAGTGCTGTAATAAAAGACTGAGGCAGGGCATGGGGAGGCAGGACACACAACAGGGCACTTTGTCACGAGCAGGGCGGCGGAAGGTGACACATGGCGCCAGGACACGCCACATGCAGGAGAGAGTGAGGTAAAGGGTAGGCAGGAATAGGCAGGATAGGATGAGGCAGGGGGAAGGCAGTAATTGGGAGGGCATGGAAGCAGAAAGAGGAAATAGCTGGAAATGTAATGCACATGAGGATAAGACAGATAGAGGAAATGATAGGAAATTGGAGGCATGAGAGAGAGGGTCTGGGAACAGTAAAGCAAGGACAATGATAGGACATAATAGATAGACATCGAAGAGTGACAGGTGAAGGAAATGGCAGGTACAGGAGGATCGGATGAGAGGCAGGGCGGAGTCATGCAGGCTGGGCAGAGGGTAGGTAGGTAGGGTAGGGCAATGAAGGGCAAGGGTAGACAGCAAAAAGTGGTAGATAGAGGAAATAGTAGAAAGCAGACGATATGGAGGGTAATCCTGTGCGAAGCAGTATTAAGGTAATGAACAAGGGATCGGAAGGAGACATAGAAATAGTATTAAATGGTACGAGGGAACGGTGGGAGAGAGGTAAGCGAGAGAAATGGTAGGCCATAGGGTCGGAAAACAGTCAGACAAAGAGAGAGAAAAGTAGAGAAAGGAGGAGACTGGCAAACGTGGACGTAAAAGACAAAGAATAGATAATAAAGGCAGACTGATATACTTTGAAGGGTGGCAGGTAGGGGAGATAGTAAGCAGAGACAAATAATGAGGGAGTGAGTTAGGATGGGCATGACAGGGATCGAAGGAACTTGAAATGGAAGGAGAAAGGTATGGGAGAGGGCCAAGAAACTTACTATATTCTGTTTACTTTATCGTGTCCTAAAACTGATATCCCTCCATCTTGAGTGCTGAGTTATAATAACAGATTAACAATACAATATAATGCTAGTCGGAGAGAAGCACTACTGAAAGGATGTACGAGTAGGGCCACAGAACTGTCTTTTTCTGTCACTGAGCTACGTGAAATGACCTGCAAATGGATGCAAATTTGTTTAAAGTGAATCGAACTATAGTGAAGGACAGCAGGGAGGAAAAATGTTAGACAAGTGAAAAATGGATGAAAGTTGGGAAGTAAAATAAGCTACATTTCTTTTGCCTGCAGGGAGGGTGAAAAGAATAATATAAGCAGCGGAAGCAAGCATGCCAAACTGAACACGATATAAAGATGAAATGGAAGGATGAATTTCTCAGAACCCTTTTTAGACAGAAAGGAGAGGAAACCGGGGTAAGATGGAAGGAGTAGATGATTAGCAAGGGAGGAATGCAGATTGGGTGCGCGGTGGGAGCATAAGCATGATGAGGAGGGCAGAGAAAGGGGAGGAGGTAAAGGAGGAAACTAATCAGGAAGGAGAGAATTTGAGAAAGGAGAGGGATGTGTGCAGAAGAGGAGAGGAAGCGAGGAGAAGGTGTTAAATGAGAGATTGATAATGTGTGATGAGGAGAGAAAGAGGAAAAGACAGAGGAAGGTAATGGAAGTGACGAGAGGAGTGTGGACAGAAGGAGGGTGAGGAGAAATGGGGGGGGGGAGGAAGAAGAAGGAGAGACAGACAGACAGACAGACAGACAGGCAGGCAGGCAGGCAGGCAGACAGACAGACAGACAGAGACAACGAGAGAGATAAAAGAATCGAAAGTGAACAACAGAAAACAGACTAACCATGAAGGAGAAAACATACGTAAAAAGAGGAAAAGCGATGCGAGAGGAAAAAAGAAAGAGGGTGAGAGAGAGGCGATATTGAGAAGTGATAAAGAGAAGGAGATGGTGATGGCAGTGAGAGGGAGGAATACTGAGGAGAGGCAAATTAGGGTGGGGGGAAAATACGCTGAGAAATGACGCAAACACTTACCCTCTGTGAGAGAGAGAGAGAGAGAGAGAGAGAGAGAGAGAGAGAGAAAGAGAGAGATTGATATAAAATTCCACTGAGCACACATATACACTCTGAATCGCAGTGAAAGCCTGAATCATGAAAGGAGGTGGAAAGGGGTGGACTGGAGAACTGCACGCGAGTTAGGCTGAAACTGAATACAGAAACTTTTGGCGCACACACTGTGGATGAAATATTGGGAGCTGGTGACTGGAGACCGATAGACTGACAGGTAGATATATGCCCAGAGATGAATGGATAGAGATGCAGATAGGTAGACAGATGAATATATAGATGGGCAGAGATAGATACATGTGTAGGTAGGCAGGGAGACTGATAGATAGCTATAAGCAGACAGGCAGACAGATGAGAAGGTAGACAGACAGGTACACAGACAGACATATAGTTAGACAGATATAGATGGATACAGAGAGACAGATATGTAGATTAATAACTTCAGATAAAGTTAGTTATTCATATTAAGAGAAGGCTAATAACCCGTACAATGATTAGTTATAAACATGTATATATAGATAGAAACATATGTAGGTGTACAGAAAGATATGTATATAGATCGAAACATAAATAAACAAAGGACATGAATACAAAATCATGGGTATTCAGTAACTTTACCTCTTTAACTTCCTCACAGGACAGCTTTCTGAAGGTAGTAAACGTATCAGTCATGCCATCATATTAGTCTTCTGCATGATACATTCCAGTCAGCGGTTCCTTTTGCATTGTTTCGAAACTGTTGCAGCCTTACATTTACTAGAGTTTGATAATGGGCATATATTTCATCTACACTTTCTTTGTTCACTGCTATCATCCGTCTTATTCTCTGTTTACTTCACCACCCGTCTTCCTCTTAGTTGGCTACCATTTGTCCTTCTCCTACTTGACTATCATCTGTCTTCCTCTTTGTTCTCTCCACCAGCTATCTTCCTTATTGCTGTCTGTACCAGCTGTCTTCATTTCTCCTCTAAACCTGTCAAGACGTTAAGGTACCCCAAACTTTTTGGACAGACCACTCAAATCTTGGACTAACTTCAGGGAAACTCGATCACCGGGTACGAATCGTGAGAAAACAATCCCAGCTGCACATTTAAAGCAGACAGGTTAAGGTGTATACTCTAGAATACGCTATCTTTGTGGTATGCAGGTTAATTCTGTCTATTTTTCACGACTGTCTGAAGATGAGTTTAAAGCATGCTGGACTTTCCTATCTAGATGCCGAAGGATCTCTATAACGTGGTATGATGATGATGACGATGATGATATGATGTTAGTGTGACTGGAGGCTCATTTAGATGTGAACCAGGTTGATTGCACGCTGGTTTCATTCTCGTGCAGTCCACCACCGTTCTTTCGGGGGATAGGGATGGAG
Source organism: Coenobita brevimanus (assembly GCF_032717465.1). Taxonomy (NCBI): domain Eukaryota; kingdom Metazoa; phylum Arthropoda; class Malacostraca; order Decapoda; family Coenobitidae; genus Coenobita; species Coenobita brevimanus. Next base: position 15,512,152 of record NC_137019.1, read on the forward strand.
AGGGAGATGAGGGACTTGTATAACTGGACACCAATGCCCCTCAGTCATAGCACTGTCTCCACGCGAAGCATTCCTCTCCAACACAAGATAGCTGAATGCAGACTAAGTATATCTTTTGTTTATGGCTGTTTTATGAGGAGATTAACGTTTGCCATTTTTAGCCAGATGATGAATGCGTACTGTAATGTGGCATTTAGACTAAATATATACGACCCTAACAACTGTACAATAAATGACCCCAAGAAATTGGGAGCTACACACGCCTCCGCCTTCTAAGTTTTATTAATAAGGCTCTTCATTTCCTGTAAATAAGTAGCTGAAGTGAATAATAATAAAGACTAATGAAGAAATGGACAAGGAAAAAAAAAATGAATGATAGTAGTGAAAGATATTACAGAAAAAGACGAGAAAGAGAGTTCGGGAGAGGCCATGCATGAAAAAGTGTACGAATATCGGCACTGAAAAAAAATCATGAAATAAAAAAGAAATTATGAAAAAAAAAGAAGGGAAGAGAGTGCATGCATAGGAGGTGGAAAAAATAAGAGGCAGTAGGCGGACGAGTAGATTATAAAGAAGTGTGTGTGTGTGTGTGTGTGTGTGTGTGTGTGTGTGTGTGTGTGTGTGTGTGTGTGTGTGTGTGTGTGTGTGTGTGTGTGTGTGTGTGTGTGTGTGTGTGTGTGTGTGTGTGTGTGTGTGTGAGAGAGAGAGAGAGAGAGAGAGAGAGAGAGAGAAAGAAGAAAAAGTGGACTTAAGCACTCGAGATAAAACAGAATTGAAGGATTAGCAGTAAGACCAACTCGGAGGCCAGAAGGTTGGGGGGTTTGCCAGAATGGGGGTTAGTGTGTAGGTTAGGGAGGTTTGGAGGGGGTTGGGCGGCTGATGAAGGGGGGGAGGGGTTAGTCTGAGAGTACTGGGGCAATTGGGGCTAGGGAAGTTGTAGGAGGCTAGAGAAACTGGGAAAAAATGGATGAGTAAGTAATGGGATTTGAAGGAGTTGGAAGAAAGTATTACAAGGATGAGGCTTAATCGGGGGGCTAGCGGGCGTTGTGAGAGGTTTTGGAAAATTTGGGAAAGTTATGACGACTGGAAAAGGGAGGGTTGGAAGAGGAAAGGGTTAGTGTGGGAGTTTGAGGTTGTTAGGGAGGATGAGAGGGAAGGTTGAGGGTTAGACAGAGGAGAGGAGATAGTAGGAAGAGCTATTTCTGCCGGCTGTAGTGGGAGTTTCGAGGTAATGGTTAGTGTGGGAGTTGGAAATGGTTTGGATGGTAGAGAGGGAGAGTTGAGGAGGAGGGTGTGTGGGAGGAGAGGAGAGACTAAAAAATATTTCTGTCGGCTGTAGTGGGAGTTCTGAGACCCACGTACGCAGGAGACTCAACAATATCAGTTTTAACCAGTTGAGTCTGTCGTGGGTGAAGCTCTTGTAGAAAAAAAGTTTGATAGTGTACTGTGTTCGTTCAACACAACTGACTCCCACAGAAAAGAGCCAAGACGTGTGATCAGAAACTTCTCATAATAGTCTCACAACTTGTAATGAGTGGCCACTGAGTCGTAACGTTGCTTGTCGTGCATAAGCCGCTCTTCTCTTCCCATATATCACCAAACAACACGATATCACGCAATCAGTGCACCATGGCAAGGGCAAAATGAAAGGTATGTGATTCACCCTCAATGTGCACATGGTCCAACGTTCTCATCTAGGGTTATAACAGGGGATGAAACTTGGCTTTAAAGATGTGACTCAGAGACCAAAAGACAGAGCTTCCATTAGAAGATACCAATGCAACGGAGACCCAATAAAGCTCGTCTGTCAAGATCCCGGGGAAATGTCATACTGCTCACATTATTTGACATGGACGGGTTGATGCACAAAGAATTTCTTTTAAAACGCAATACTGTTAATGGAACTTTCTGAATGGCAGATCTGAAGTATATGTGTAAGACAGTGAGATGCAAATGACGCAAGAAGTGGAACTGTGAGTGGCTGCCTCACCATGACAGTGCGCCCAGCCACGCAGTTCTTGTTGTCCGATTTTTTTTTTTTTTTTTTTTTTTTTTGCATAAATACACCATGAGACCAACAAGCTTGACTACGCCTGACTTGGCATTGTGTGAATCCTGGTGGTTCCCTAAGCGGAAGTTTGTGACAACACTGATTTGACATGACCTCCAGTCTAAAATGACGAGCGTGTTGAAGAGCATCATGAAAGAAGAGTCCCAGTGATGCTTTTAACAGTATCAGAAACGCTAGCACAATTGTATGGATACACGTGATGAGTATTTCGAAGGGGATAACTGAAGTATGTGTTTAATATTCCATAAAATTAAGTTCGCCAGGCATAATGAAAACTTTTCAATTGCCCCTCGTATGTAGGTTTGCGACCGGCTTGCACATGGGCGGACAGCACAGGAAAAATCGCCTGAGGATGGCAAAAATAGTGGAAAAAAAAATAAAAAAAGGATCCTCGGGCTTAACGGATTAAGCATTTGTGAGAAAAAGTTTGACCGTGCGCCTTTCTTGCTGAACACAACTGACCCACAAAACAAAAACGCGAGAGAGGGGAAAAAAATAATAACAAGACTGCCATTGTGTCCGAGAAATGAGTTCCTTATCCCCGGCGGGCCAGAACAACATAAAGTATAGCGCCTGTATGAGTAGACAAACAACTGCCACAAAGTTTTCCAATCAGCTGAGCGGTGGTCAGAAATGAAGCGAGAGTCCGTAGAGCTCTAAAGGCGAGTAACTGTTAATTAAAAAAGCGAAAAGTTTAGGGATAAAGTCGTAATACCAAGGTTTTACCCCGTCTTTCATACGTGGTTGTTGCTGTCTGCTGACCATTTGGTGCTGGAGAGGGACGCCTTCACGTGGTGGCACCGATATAAGTGGGTGGATCCATTGCTCAAGTACACTAACGTCTCTTATCTCACTCACCGTCCAAGGAAAGTACGATGGTGGACTAGGACAGGAGGGAAACTTCAGCCTGCAGTCCACAGGGATAACTTCAGACAAATTTGGGGCCACGACAACAACAACAGACCATTTTATTCATCTCAGAACAGATTTTTCGAACTGGAGGATTTATATACACATCCTTTAGTAAATAATTCAGTATGGACAGTCTTTCCTGTGTTGAGTAAAACTGGCAGGAGATCTCAAGAAGAAAATAGATTCAGACGATATCGGAGGAAGTGGGTAATGAATGATGTCATAAGCCAGGCAATATGAGGCAAACTCCCTAATGCTTTTTGGTTAATGTTATCAATCAAGGCTGAAGTGAAGGAAAGACATAAAAAAAAAACAGAAAAAAACTAATGATACCCAAGAAACTATTTTTCATGAGAGAGAGAGAGAGAGTCCAAAAAAATAATCGCAAAAGCTCCTCCGGTCAACAAACTTTAAACCCCAAGACTTACATTCATTTAAAACCAATATTTCCTCTATCTAGTAAAATTCGCTAATGTAACATTTGACTCACTGCATCATTGTACTGAGATCTACACTATTTTGAGAACCATCTTTATTAGTGAAGTCATTTTTATCTCCTACTCAGTATTTAAGGGAAACCGGTATATTTAGCCGTTTTGGTTTAATGACATGTTTTATCATATGTTTGCAGACCTTGGGCGACTTTGTTCAGTGTACTCTCTCTCTCTCTCTCTCTCTCTCTCTCTCTCTCTCAGTCTTCCTTCCCGTCGCCCTTCTTACCCAACTATTAAGCCGTACCATCAAAAGGACACTTCCAATAAAATAACTTCGATAATACCCAATTTACTGGCCCGGAGTGGACAGGGAAATTCTCGACACTCGAAGCAAATTAGAGGATGATGCGAGGAAGATGAGAGGGAGGAGCGGGAGACAAAAGGGAAGAAGGGAGAAGTGAAAGATTGCAGAGGAAGGGGAAGGGGAAGTGTAAGGCGTGTGAGAGAGAGATTAGAGAATGAGGCAGGGGAGAAGGAAGTTAAGGAGTGATAAAACTGGGAAGGGGACGAGAGAGAGAGAGAGAGAGAGAGAGAGAGAGAGAGAGAGAGAGAGAGAGAGAGAGAGAAATCTATCACAATCTAGCAAAACCTTTAATAACGATGAGGTTAGCGAATCCTACATCTATCCCCTCCAGTGCTAATAGATCTCTTTCATCACGCGGCGATGATAGGCAAGGAAAAATGAAGGATGTCTTGAGTTAGTTCACAAAAAATCCAGTTTCTTGTAATCTCCCCAATATGAATGTAATCGCACGGTCTTAGGAAGCTTAGATGACATAAAGAAGCCGTCGCATCCAGGGGGTTAGCGCATGAAAGAGGAATCTTGGGAAAGAAGAGGGAGGAGGCAAAGAGGAGTTTCAACACTAGCAGGATTATATTAAAACCTGGAGGGGGTGAAGTGAGAGGGACTATAAGCACAGGTGAAGAGAGAAGGGAGAGAAGTGGGATGGAGCTGAAGAGGGTATTATGATAGAGATTTAGATATACATTAGGAAAGAGAGACAGGCCGTCAGAAAATGTGTGTGTGTGTGTGTGTGTGTGTGTGTGTGTGTGTGTGTGTGTGTGTGTGTGTGTGTGTGTGTGTGTGTGTGTGTGTGTGTGTGAGAGAGAGAGAGAGAGAGAGACAGAGACAGAGACAGAGACAGACAGACAGACAGACAGACAGACAGACAGACAGACAGAGGAGACAAATACCTTCAAAAGCCCTTCTTTATTCAGTTCAACACGCACACAAATGCAAACAAGGCTTTTAGGGGAAACTAAAAAAAATGTTATCCGATTATTTTATACTCCAGCGCCATTTTTCTGGCTCTGGAAACGAGGCGGAATTATATTTGGCGTGGCTTGAATATTTTACGGGTCCTATGTCTGGGCTGGATGTTTTTTAGTGCTGGATGGACAGGAGGAGTCATCGTCACTATTATCATTTTCATCTTCAATTGTCATCATTATTTTTATTGTTATTATCATTATCTTTGTCACCGTTATTAGCCTCATTGTCATCTTCGTCATTATTATTGTCATTATCATCATTTTCGTCGCCCTTTCTATCTTCACTGTCATTTTCGTCACCACTGTAAATGTCATAATTATCAGCTTCGTCATCATTTTTATCGTCGTTAGCATCATCTTTGTCACCATTGACCTCGCCATCATCTTCGACATCTTTATTATCGTCATAATCATCATCTTCATTTCAATTTTTTTCATTATCATCCTCTTCGTCACTGTCAACCGGGAAGAAAGGTTGCTGGTTCACTGACAGCATTGATGAGGAATTAGGAAATGGGCATGGAAGTGAAAAAGTATGACAGTACTGCATGGAAGTGAAGCCTGGACCTGCTGGAAGGACATAAGTCAAGGGTGAGAGCTGTGGAAATCAGTTATTTGAGAGGAGTATATGAAGCTGCGTGGAAACAGACAAGTCACGAAGTATAAGAGGGTTGTGACCTTATTGTGTATGTGATGGAAAGCATTAGGAGAAGTAACTTTTTTTTTCTTTTTTTTTTTACATCCACAATGAACAAAGCCTCATCACACTCAACGTCACTGTCTTAGTTTCCTCGTTCGCCTTTCCAAAAACTACAAGACTACGGTGATTCCAGTGTAAGTTTTTTTTCGCACACACATGGGTTCACATTCATACTAGCTTCAATATTTACAAACACGGACGAGAATTGACTGACACGGCTGACTCATCACGGATATAGTCCATTTTTAATTGTGAAAGTCAGGCCACACAAGTCCCCGCCACTGAATCGCAGAATGACTGACTGATTGGGTGGATGAGTGATGATGCGCTCAATTGGTGAAGTTTGACGCGGCCGAGCACCGATTTTGCGGCGTGGTGAGTAACAAACGACACAGACGGACTGACACGCGACAGCACCAAACAGGGGTAGTGTAAACCGGAAATAAACTCTCTCATGATCGGGGTAACTCTCTAGTACTCTATTCCAGCTTAACGACAGACGATTTAATTCACCTGTGAGAGAGACCTGTACAAGCCTGAGAATATTAACACAGTGTATGGAAAATGTATGTATGTATCTATCTATCTGTCTATCTATAGCCCAGTTTAGCAGAGGGTTACGAACAAATAGAACAAGGGGATTGACATAAAACACCGCCGAGCACGGGAAAATATATAACAGGAAAAAGGCATATACGATCATAGAAATAAATACGGGAAGATTACGGTAACGAAATGGTGGAGGGTGTACCCGTCTGTCTATCTGTCTGCCCTTCATTTTACGGATGAGGACGAAAGAACGACATAGACGGAATCGCAGTCAAGAACACCAGAAAAAGAGGGAGCACAAAAAAAAAAAAAAAAAAAAAAAAAAAAGGACGACTAATTGCTTTTTGTTTATATCTATCTATTTATTTACCTATCTATGTATCTATGTAACTATGTATATAAATATATATATATATATATATATATATATATATATATATATATATATATGTAAGGCAGCTATCAGAGAAGCACAGATAGAGAGCCGACGACTTGACCCAGACGACAGGTCATCAAGAAACAATATCCGTGCAGCTGCATGGGGCCTAGAAGGGACTCAGGAACACACACCAGAATATCCACATCCTCACCGCCCTCCACCCCTCCTCCACCACAAAGCCAGGCAAGGAGAGGCTCACCCAACCACTCCACATGCTCAAGATCAGCCATGAGGACTTGAGATGGCATGAGAGGCGAGCGAGTGGGGCGGGAGGAGAGACAAGGGATATATGACGCAAAAGCATAACAGGGGAGAGGCCAAAAGACAGGGAACAGGGTGAAAACAGAGCTGTATACGTTCATTCTATTACTGTACCGGCTAGACATGGATATTGTTATTCTTATAAGCTCGGCTTTAATATAACATAGTCAGAGGGTTAATATAAAGGTTAAGTGGATCAACACGTTGAGTACAGTTCCTTTTAATAATTGCTAAGTATTTCTGGGGTTTTGAATTAATGAAGGGATATCGAAAGCCATTTGATTCCTTCTGATTTCATTAGTAAGGCCTCATGTTACTTTTATGAGGTTCCAGACAGTGAAATAGAATCATTACCCTAAACTGCACATTCTCTCAACAAAATCTGGTGTAAAAATCATTAGCAAATGACTATGAAATATATTCCCTGCGTGTGCAAACCAAGCTGGAGCAACAACAGGGACACAGATTGATAACGGGAACGATTGTGTTAACAGAACCTCAGTTTGATTACATGTGTGTGTGTGTGTGTGTGTGTGTGTGTGTGTGTGTGTGTGTGTGTGTGTGTGTGTGTGTGTGTGTGTGTGTGTGTGTGTGTGTGTGTGTGTGTGTATGAGTGTGTGTGTGTGTGTGTATGAGTGTGTGTGTGTGTGTGTGTGTGTGTGTGTGTGTGTGTGTGTGTGTGTGTGTGTGTGTGTGTGTGTGTGTGTGTGTGTGTGTGTGTGTGTGTGTGTTTGCTTGTTTTGAAGGACCTGACGTTACTTAAGCTGTTCCTCGAGTGTATGGTACGAAAAATAGGACATGGCAAGCGAGGGCACCTTTAATTTTGAGACTGACATAATTTAAGATCCGAAAAATAAGTGATTCCATTTTGGCAGCCAGCAAAATTTGTTCCTCATTGAATTACAAAATGCCAAATTCCAGATCTTTATATTCTGGTTCATGAATACATAGCATTTAAAAGCTTGGAAGTCACAGAAAGTAGTTATGTATTTTGAGATTAAGGAAAGTAAACACACATACCGGTATATAAACAATATGAATATATATATATATATATATATATATATATATATATATATATATATATATATATACACACACACATTTTCATTTCTTATTTAGAGCAAGAAAGTCGGATGAGAAAAAAGACTAAAGAGAGAGAGAGAGAAAGAAGTGAAGGTGAGACCAGTCCATGAATAGATTGAGAGGACTGTGGCAGGGGAAGGAGTGAAGGCAGGGTCTCCAGGGAAGGGGGAGATGGGAAGAAAAGGAGGGGAGATGGAGAGAGAAATTGGGAGGAGGTAAAGAGTGGCATGAGGGAGATGGAGGGAGATGAGGAGTTGGAGGAGAGAGGAGGGAGGTGAGGGAAGGTGTTGGGGGGGAGCGAGAGGGAAAGGAGTGGGGACTGGAAGAAACGGAGTGATTGGAATTAGGTGGGGAAAATGGGAAAAGGGGACAGGGACGTGGGAGAAGATGGACAGTAGGTGAAATGAAGTGCCGAATGGGAAGAAAAAAGGTGAAGAGTGGAGAGGGAGGAACAAGCAAGGAAAAACTAGGTGTGAATGGAGAAGGGGGAAAGCTGGGAGTGCTTAAGAGGATAAGTGGATGGAGGTAAGGGGTGGGGGGAAGGAAAGGAAAGTCTGAGAGTGGGATTAGAGGACAGGTGGGCGATTCTCAAGTGGGGGGGAGGAGTGAGCGGCGATGGGAGGTGAGGAGAGGCGAAGAATGATGATGAGGAAAAAGGGAGGATGAGGTGAAGAAAGGTAGAAAGGAGGATGGATGTAGGACTTGGCGGAGGGGGAAGGTGGAATGTGGAGAAAGAGGAAGATGGGAATGGAGAGAGAGGTCGTGGAAGACATGCAGGATAGCGAGCGGTGCCTCCCACATCCACACACACCTGGCTTCAGTTGCAAGTTACGGCCGTCCTTTACAAATGAACTAATCTATCTACTCAAGCGAATAGTGTTGCTCCGTTAAACCCTGCAGGAGACTAAAGCTTCATTTCATTCCTACTCACTACAGATGTATTTATTCATTTTAAGGAAGATTTCTTGTAGTGAATGGATCTGAAACAATCTCGCTTGCCTACTTAAGATTGATTAGATTTTCCTCAGCTGGCCAAAATCTAGGCTAAAAAAAATATATATATAAAGAAGAAGCCTTTTCACGTTTCGAACTATAAAAAGCCAATCCATTTCTGTTTCCCATCCCACCCAATATATCCACGTGTCTCTCTTGGCTGAAATCTGTGTGAGTTTTATGACTTCGTAACATCTCTCATTTTTCGATAATATTCTCCATAATATACCTCAGTACCTTCTGTGTATTATTGACCGAAATTTTTACATATTAAAATACTGTAATATTAAAACGTGCAAGGGAATATTCAGGTGCAAAATTCAAATAAATCGCCACGGCAGATGCGCTACGTAATCTCCATGACCAGCTAGAAATATCGATCCACTACAGAATCAGTCACACCTCCCTGTTCCAAGAAGTTGCTCTGAGACTTCCCTCTTATCTTGCCACCCACACCTAGACACACATGTGGTTCACAGTCCTCGCTACGTGATCTGGCCAGACGAGGAACTGAACAGGCGATTTCCTAGAATGTCGTGCAAAATCGAGACATGTGAAGGTGTGTTGCATTTAGGAGGACAGCTGGGCCTTAGGGAGCGGACTGCCAAGCTTATGCCTGAGTCATTCACATCAGGAGAAATGAAAAATAAGGCGGAAAAAGATTATACAAAAAGAGAATCGAACCAAAGCCGTAGTTAAATTTTATTCTGTTTTCTCGCACAGTTTGGATCGATTTGGCAACACAGAACAAAGAGATAAATGGGAGGAATTAATAACCTACTTAGTTTTTCTTGTTTGGTATATAAATGAGGTAAAAAGGTAATATGGTAAGGTTATGGCAAAGATGAGAGAGAGAGAGAGAGAGAGAGAGAGAGAGAGAGAGAGAGAGAGAGAGAAGGAGCTGATCAAGAATAATGGAGGGGTCATCACTTATCTTACCAACACATATAATATACTTTGGCTCAGATAAGGCCCCTTCACACCGTTATGCTTTCACCCAATAATGTATAAATAAATAAATAGGCAGAAGGGAGGAGAGTTCTGTCAGAGAGGGGAGAAGGGGAGAAAAGAGGAAAGAAAAGTGGGGTGGTGTGGGGAGAGAACTGGAAGTGAGAGAAAAGTACAGGGAGGAAAAGGGGGATTCTGTTAGAGGGGAGAAGGTGGGGAGAGAGAGGGCAAGGGTGCACAGCGGAGTTAACACTTATTTTTCCACCCATGTCGTTAGCCTACTTTGGCAAAATTGTTATCCCTTCCCACGGGCTGTGCTAAAGCAGGTGTGCAGAGGTAAGGAAGAGAGGAAAGAGAAAGGAGAGCGAAATAAGAATGGGGAGCAAAGAAAGTGGGGAGAGAGAGAGAGACGAGAGAAAATAACAATGGGGACGAAATGAAGAAGGAAAGGAAAGGGGTATGGCACACAAAGAGGTTATCAATTTTCTTCCCCATCCACGTCATTATGTCGGCTCGTGTTGCCCATTTTAGTCGATGATGCATAAATAGTTAAGCAAGTAGGTAAGGGGTGGCGTTGGTGTAATCGACTGCGCATTCGTTTCGCAATCACGAGGTCCTGGGTTGGATTCTCAGGCCGACCACAAGTCACACCTAGAACTAAAATAAAGGCCCGGATGTGTAAGTCAGTGGTTGCATATTGTAACGAGGGGTGATGGATGATATCTTTGTCATTTATGTGCGAGTTTGGAAGAGGGAGAGTCGGGGAGATAACTAAACTAAGAGGGGATGGTAGTGAGAAGTAAAACGGAGGGGAAAAAGAGAGGGAGGGAGGAGAGAGGGAGAGGAGGTAGGGGAAGGGGAAGAGGGATGAGAAATAGGGAAATGGTGAGGAAGAGGAGAAATGGAAAAGGTGAGAGGGAGGGAAAGGAGGACAAAAGTGTGAGGCGAGGAGAATGTGAAAGGCGAAAGAGAGGAGAGAGAGTGAAAAAAGTTTATGTAAGGGTGATCACGAACTGTCCTCATCTTTGTTATTACGCTACCTAAGTACTGTCCATGACCACGACCAAGTGTTTAGTCAGCGTCACCTTCATTAGAGTTTACAGACTGCCAGTAATAATGTAAATATTGATGTAGGGCGAGTGATTATTATGTAGGTACGGAGCAGGTACTGATGTGGGTGAGCAATCATTCATGTACAATGGGTAGATATTGCGGCAAGGAGAGTGCACATTTACAGGCACAGGAACCAGAGAGTGTGGACCTCGGCGATGGTCTAAAGATTTCATTCAGACTGGGGGACAATTCTCATCACGAAGGAATTACAAGCGATTTGTCGTATCCCCTCTCGATCAATGACTATTTTATATCTATTATTTTTCCTATTTTTGAGAGTGAACATATGAGCCTGAGAGTGCTAATCCCCCCTCATCCCCTTCATCTCCTTCTTACTGATAACGTCTTTTTATTTCTTTATTTTTATTACTTTTTTCTGTCGTTACCATCACACAGTTTTAGTCAGCTCGGTGTGACCTCTCGCACTAAAGAGGTTAAGCTCTCGTTGACCTCAGTGCAAAAATGGAGAGGCATTGTGGCGGATGAAATTATTTATGGATATATTCATTCGCGAGGATTCAGGTATAATGCGAGAAAATTACCACATCTCATGGCCGCATTTATTCTAATTCAAGTAAATGATAAACAAAACACACACACACACACACACACACACACACACACACACACACACACACACACACAAATAA